>NC_140069.1:95572726-96028647 GCF_964194135.1 Talpa europaea | reverse complement strand
GATTCAAATAAGAAACCAGCACTTTGGAACCACTGGTGGGTGATTCTTTGAGACATCTGGCTTTGTTCTCCTCAAAGCTGTAAATGTCATGAAAGAAAAAAAGTGGAGGAATGTTCTAAATCACAGTAGAAAATAGAGAAAAGTACATGCATTGCAAGATCCATTTTGATACTAGATTTTTTAAAAAGCTGCAGAGGAAATTACTGGGGTAACTGAAAATATTGAAAATATAATTAGGTAATTTTGTGTCAGGATAAGCTAACGTGTGTTTGTTGTATTGTGTTCATGCAGAAGATCCTAGCTCTTAGGGGATAAATGCTGAAATACACAGGGATGAAGTGTCATAATGTCTCCAACATATTTTTTATTATCCAGCAAAAACCAAAAAAAGGACAAAACATTTCCATGCTTGAGAAATAAAAGTGTATTACAGCCAGAGTGAAAACTAACTGAGTAAAATGGTCACAAACAGTGAGTGTAGGAAAAGAGTATCTGGTAGGATAGTGTCTCCAGCTCTTCTATAATTTTGAATACTTTGAAATTTAAAAGTTGGAGAAATTTGAAATACCAAGATACTGATTTGAAAAATTGAGTTAATCGCTATATCAAGTTTAGAAAGTAATTAAGAATTAAACGCGTCACTGAATGTAAAAATTTCACATTATTATCAGTATGACATTCAAGTAAAAAAGCACCCAATAAATATGAAATGAAAAAATTAATCCTCAACCTGAAATAGGTTTCAGCTACATGCTTGTAGCTTATAACAAGTTCCTAGCAGGAGATGAAATCATTAAAATATTTTTTAGAAAAGATTCCTATTATTTTGAAACATGACCTGGAGGGACTCTGGTCACATACATGAAAATTAGAAACTGTGCATCAGTCGTGGACATAACACAGACCATTATAAAAACAAAACTGAATAGCAAACATAGAGTTGTTTACCTTTCTTATGGATACAAACTGGGTGTGTCTCTAGTCAACCTGCACCCTTGACTTATGGGACAAAAGTCCTTCTTTAAATAGTAAAAATGCTAAAAATAGCTCTAGACAGCTTTTGTTCACACAAATCTCTACACCAAGTTACTGAGGTTGAATCACGTAGGCCTTGGGAACTATGAGGTTTATTATTTAAACAGACCACACCCAGTAGTGAGGGTGAGTAAGTGGTTCCGTGAAGGAAGTGGGCTTGGTGACGCCTCTGCTCTCTGTACAGAAGTGTATAGGAGTGATGAGCCCAAGAAGAACGCTCCATTTTAGACTTTAAAATCACTTTTACACTCAGCAAAATTCAATAAAGATTTGTTATGCATGAAAGCCTGTGCATGGCTCTCTTCTGCTGCAGCTAAGGGTTGAGACCTTTAGTGAGCAAATAGGACACAATAAAAAGCAGCCTGGAGAAGCAAATTAGTCAGGCTGTCTAGCAGGGAACAGATGTCATCCTGGAATTAGGATAATAAGAAAGGGTCAATAAAAGGCTATTGGGAGCAGGGAAACTGCAAAGGAGAGCTCAGTGCCAAGGGGCCAGAACGAAGACATGGTTATTGTACCTATTCCTGCCGGGACAAGAGAACCAAGACTACAGAAAAGGGAAGGAAACAATCTTGCAGAGAGATTTAAGAGGAGCTTTGACCTGTAGCTGAGGGACAGAGCCATCCTGATGTGACCCTGCAGGGAGACAGCCAGGAAAATAAATAGCCCGACCTCACTCTCTGCCCTCCCTCTCATTTCCTGCCAGGGCTCCTCATTGGCCAAATCACCCAGAAGCCAGAGGACAAGGAGCCCACTGCTGTTGTGCATACAGGACAGCCACCACGGGCACAGCAGGGTGGAGGGGGAACTTGCAGGTATCTGACAGACGCAGCACACTGGACACAAACACATGTTCACTGCAGTGCTGAGACATTCCTGCAGCTCACAGTGGGAATGCAGGAGAAGGTAAAAAGTGACTGCCAGGACGAATGGTTGCAAGTGTAAGCATCGAAGTGGGTACAATAAACTGCCCTAAATCAAAGCATTACCGCTGTCATGTGTGCCTCTTTTATGTGTGTGTAGGTATGTTTGTATGTATGTGTGTGTGTATATATATAAAATGTTTATATATTATATATAAATATATATGTACATACATACATAAAAACTCACTAAAGCATATACATATATCCACATGCAATTATTTCTCACTTATTCAAAAAAATGCTAAACTTATACAAAGTATGAATAGGGGAGTGTCTAAATAAAAATGACAAGACTCGGTGGCATACCTTTGCAATAGATGTAATTTTATCCTACAAAATAGTTGTATAAAGTGAGAATAATAAGATAGACCATCAAAATAGAAAAAAATGACAAACCCATACAGGTGCTAACTATAAATTAGTCTAGTTAGTTTAAATTATCAATACTTTCTTCTAATAATCATATATTAATATTTTTAAAACCTAAAATTTAAAAAGGGAATATTCACAACCAAAAAGCCCAAACAACTTGAGTTAAAAATATGAAAAAAACTGAAACAGACATTTCCACAAAAAAGACAATAAATGAGATTTATGCACATCTATGTTCAGAGCAGCCTTTTCCATAATTGCCAAGTAATAGAACTAACATTAAGTGCCCATCAACGGACACCTGGAAAAAGAAATTGTGGAATATATACTCAATGGAATACTACTCAGCGATTTCAAAAGAAGAAAGAGCATCTTTGGAACAAAATTGCCTTGAAGTGATTATGGTAAGTGAAATAAGTCAGAAAGTGAAAGACAGATGTTGGATGCTTTCACTTATCTGTGGAACATAAAAATAACAAAAAATGTATATATACTGGCAAAGCACAGCAAAAACAATTCACACATTTTGTGAAAACTATACTGGTTACCAGAGGGGAGGGGAGGAGCCAGGAGGAGCTAGGGGTGGGAGGTATTGGCATGAGAAGTTTGGTGTAGGGTGAGTGAAGCATGTGTACATATGGTGAAATAAAAATGTCACCCCAAAGTTATACAGAATTGTAAACAACTGACAAATTAATAAAGATTCTCACCCACCATGATTAATCATTAGGGAAGTACAAATCAAAACCACACTGAGATGCATTTCACACCAATTAGGATGGTTATTCTAAAAAACATGGAGAAAAACAAATGTTGGCGAGGATATGGAGAAACTGGACGCCTGTGTACTGTTGGTGGGAACATAAAATAGTGCAGTAAAAACAGCACAGCACTTTTTTAAAATATTAAAAATAGAATTACCATAGGATCCAGAAATTCCATTTTCAGGAATATATCTGAAAGGGTTCAAAGTTGGGGCTCCAAAAAATATTTACATGTTCATGTTCACAGAAGCATTATTTAAACAGCTCCATTAAAAGATGGAAGCAGACAAAGTCTACATCAACAATGAACAGAAATGCAAAATGTGGTATGTGTCTATGATGGAATATAACTGAGTCTTAAAAAAGAAAATTCTGGCACATGCTACAACACTGAAACTTGAAGACATTGTTCCATGTGAAGTAAGCTCTGTATGATCACTGTATGATCCCAATTCTGAGGTACCAAAAGAATTCCGATTCCACTGAGGTGGAAAGAAGACAGGTGGTTGTGAGGGACTATGGGCAGGGAAGATTGGGAGTTACTGTTTAATGGGTATGAGGTTTGAGAAGATGATAAAAGTTTTGGATGTGATGATCATAACAGCTGCACAATATGAATGTTCTAATGCCACTGAACTGTACAACAGAAAGAGCAAAAATGGTAAATTTTATATTGTGTCTATTTTACTACAATAAATAAAAGAAAGACTCACGGATTCCAGCCCAGGTCTTGTGGGTTCACATACAGAATACCAGCTCTGGAAACAGTAGCTGGGGTCGCTGTACTTAAGTGATGAATCTCAAAGAGCAGTCTCATGGAGGGAGTGAGGGCTACACGCTCATTGCTGGCCAAGGTCAGCACCTGGATGGAGCAGCACAGCATAAACGGAGGCCTGGTCATTCAGAAGCAAAGGTGTGCTGCTAACTCACCATACGCCACAAAGTATTTTCCCCAGAAGTGCCCTGGGCTCTGCGCTCAATGTCCAGGCTGAAGGTGCATATGAAATAAAGCCCTCAATTCAGCCATGAGGGGAGTTCATGAACCCCTGAAGAACAAACTGGCCAACAGGAATTTCTCTGTGGCAACCTTTAAATAACTGTGGGAATTATTACTAAGCCAGAAATAAGATATTTGTTCTGAGAGTTGATTACATGCAAAGGTCTGCATACCACACACAAAAAAACTTTCTTTAGACTCTGAAACACCACAAGTATCAACTGGCTTATAGAAACTCATGCAAGTATAAAGATTTCAGACCTATATTTTATGATAAATGTTTTGGTTCAAAAAGTAGTAATGGGGTCTCTCTGGTGGTGCAGGGGTTAAAATATCAGCACTATCAAGCTATTGCCAGCTATTGTAGCCTCCTGAGTTCAATCCCTCCCCCAGGGAGATGACCTGCATGACTCAGCAGACCTCTCCTGTCTCGCCCCCTGCTCTCCTGAGCAGCATATTTCAGTCAATCTGCCTGTTCTGTTCCCCACTCTCCCTGGTGAATCCTCTCAACCCCCTGCACCTTTGGCCTACACCCCAGTTCTTGTATGCATAAATAAAAATCTTTTTTTTTTAAAAAAAGCAGTAATTACTGTTAATTTAAGGTGGTTACTAATGCTACTGTGTAGCAACGATGATTACTGATTTCTTTCTCCAGACCCTAACAACAGAGCTTATGTTCCTTGAGTGGTAGGTATCTCACTGACTCGTACCATCGCCTTTTGTTTTTGCTGGAAATGCTGCATTAACTACAATAAAATGCTTGGCAATGCCACAGGAACTGCTTAATTTTAATAGCTAAATTTTATCAGTTAACACAGGACACAAACTTCTTTTATTGTTCTTATTTTTTTTTTTAAAGATTTTATTTATTTATGCATACAAGAGCTGGGGTATAGGCCAGAGGTGTGGGGGCAGGGGGGGGCTGGGGTGAGAGGATTCATTAGAGACAGAGTGGGGAGCAGAACAGGTGGATTGACAGAAATACACTGCTGAGGGGAGCAGCAGGCAAGACAGGAGAGGTCTGCTGTGCCATGTTGGGTTAGCTCCCAGGCTGCGGATCAAACTTGTGCTACAGTGACTGATAGCATCATAGTGCTAAGACTTAAACCCTTATACCACCGGGGAGGTCCTATTGCTCTTATTCTTAGTGAAAGATAAAATGTAATAGTTTATACATAGCTTTTAGAAAATGGTAAAGCATTTATGAACTAAATTCTTGGATATTTTCACTCTTTAAAGTTGGTCAAATGTATACAGATTAAAGTGTATCTCTTAAATTTTTTTTTAAAGATTTATTTATTTATTTATACAAGCACTGGGTACAGTCAGAAGAGCGGGATGGTGAGAGAATTCACCAGAGCCAGAGCAGGGAGCAGAACAGGCAGAAGGACTGAAGTACACTGCTGAGGGGAGCAGCGGGCAGCAGGAGAGGTCTGCGTGCCATGAGGGACCCTCTCCCGGCAGCCAGGGATCAAACCAGCACTGCAGAGGCTGCGGGCAGCTTCGCAACCCAGCACTCAACCGCTGCACCACCGGGGAGGCCCTGTATCTTTTAAATTTTTTTAATAGGTGGGCCTCCCCGGTGGCGCAGCAGGTTGAGCGCAGCACTGTGAAGCTGTCCACAGCCTCTGCAGCACGGGTTCGATTCCCGGCAGGCCAGGGAGATTCCCACATGGCGCAGCAGACCTCTCCTGTAGAGTCCACTGCTCCCCTCAGCAGTGTATTTCGGTCGTCTGTCTGTTCTGCTCCCCGCTCTGTCTCTGGTGAATCCTCTCACCCTCCCATGCCTCTGGTCTGTATCCCAGATCTTGCATAAAAATAAATAAATCTTTAAAACAAATAATTTTTTTTTAACAAGAAAGGTAAGGAGAATTATTAGGGAAGTGTCACTTTTCAAAACAGCAATTAAGTGAAGATCTGGTTAAAGATTACATACTAGTATTAACATAAACAAGTGAATGTAACTCTTAATACACTCTCCAGTTGTGCTCAAGACTTAGCCCTCAGGTGTTACTCACCTTGTTATCATCCATGACAGTATTTAGTGATTCAATCCACATGGGATCAATGTCTCCATCCAGGACTATCCACTTGGGTCCACCATGCATAAGACTTGCTTGTTCTCGAAGAATGGATGAGAAGAGACCTACAAGTTGAATAAACAATCCTAATATATAATGGAGTTGTGCTATTGATAAATTTGCTGTCTCTCTCTGGTGGCAACATGTAGTAACTGTGAGAAGTCTCCTTAACGTTTATGTCTAAGCTTCCCCATGAATAACAGCTACGGGATTTCTAAAAAGTAATTTACATAAAACTCAAAACTTACACCAAATGGAAACATTATCCTTTTCCATGCACACACATTCAGTATCTATTTATTTCACTTATTCCCTTTTTTATATAATAATAGTCAAGGACCATAAGTTAAAGTATTCTAAGTGCTATCCATTTCTTTGAGAAACAGTCATTGGCATTATATTAACAGGATGTATAGGTAAAAACATTTTAAATCCATAGTCCATTTTGCTATTACTCTATGTCTAAGCATTGTGTGTGTTACAGGGACTATTTATAATGGCTGGTTTTTCAAATTCAAGTATATGTTGAGAAAAACTGTTTGATACATATATGTGGAAGTTTTAATTCCTCTGTGAAGTACCTCATGCAAAAATAAGTGACTGTAATAGAACCTGCTACCATGATTCATAAAAAAGCTAGTGTCTTTTCTAATGGTCACTGATCTGAACAATTTCCACAGATTTTCAGCATTAACTAATATTTAAGGACTGCCAGAGTCCTTAAAAAAAAGTTAGGCTAAGCAAATTCAATGAATAATGTAAGAAATAGCAATGAAATAATGTAAGAAATAGCATATTCATCATAAGAGGATGAAGAATGATGAGGCACACCTGTACAGACAGGAACAGTCTCTGATGTGAGATTTAACCAGATACCTTATTAAGATAATGGAGCAAACCACATGGCTATCTGTAGTGCAAGGGTCCTGGCTCAGAAAATGCTTGGCGTGTTTCAGGAACAGTGTGAATGGATTTTGTAAGCCAAGGGTAGAGCACCAGAAATAAGGTCAGAGATGGGGAAGGGGAACCTCATTTCAAAGGAGCCTTCTAGACCTTGGGAGAAGGTTAGATTCTAAGGGTAGAAAACTTAAGCAGGGAAATAACATCTTGAAAACAGCCATAAAAAATAAACTGTAGAGCATCCAAAAGATGATAGTGGCCTGAGCTAATGAGGCAACTGTGAGAAGTGAGAAGTTCTGGAATACTACAAGTATTTTGAAGAGAAAGGCTAGAGCATTTGCTGTGAGGTCCCAGTAGGAAGTGACAGTGAGTGAGGACTCAAGGATGACACCAAGGTTAGGGAATTTTCTGAAATGGAAATAAGAGGTTTTAACCAAGATATATATTTGTCAGGGAATATACGCAGGGCAAGAGACATCTCCCACTAACTTTTGTCCCTGTCACCTAGAACAGTGTGTGCCTAAAACTCAATTAGTGTCTTATATCAGATCCTTTATAAATGTTTCCTGAGGCATTTATGGGTTGACTTCTCTTCCGATTTACAGGAAGCCCTGACATAATGGATGTGGGATAAAATACACAGCTCTGAGCATGAATTTGCTGAATGCAAATTGACAACTTATTTCAAATTGAGTTTTAATTTATAGGTTATAAATGCCGTTGTGATCTGTTATAGTTCCAATAACACCAACACATAAACAGTAAATCTACAACTATGACTGAAATTGACTTGAGCTGAGAAAGGGCTTTCTGGATAGAAAAAAAGATACTTTTAGCACCGCAAAAGGGAGACTACTACTTGCCATCTTTCCATTCTCGGGTAGCATGATGTATGAAACCAAAGAGTTCATCTGTTGTCACAGCTTTAGGGTTTAAGTCATTCCAAATGGGTTTCTGTTTCATGTTAACATATGTTTGGTTCAGTGTTCTCAAAATCTGAAGAGAGAAAGGAAAAGAACTGAGAAAATTAGTACTAATGTAAGCTAAGTAGAATGCAAAAATTTCCAAAGGGTTTTCCTTATTACATATTCCTAGACATTCTGTGTATATTAAAATTGGGAATGGGAAAAAAATTTGTGTACATCTTGAAAATCCTAACACAATCCCTTAGGATCAGTTCAGCTTATTCTTTGAACAAGACTAGACAAAGTCACTTTATCATTTGAGATTTGTAATCACATGCACAAAGTGAAGTACTATCTATAAGTGCTGTTCGTGTTATTATTGTCCACTCTTCCTGTATTATATAAATTGTTCCCAAGATTTAGGCTGCACCAGAATCACTTAGAAGGTATTAATATTCAGATTTCTGGCCCAGTCCTGGAATTCTGAATTCAGTAAATCCGGTGGGACTGATAATCTGCATTTCTAATAAGGTCCCACGTGGTGCCTACAATGTTGATCTGGATGTGCTTTGAGACCTAGTCATTAGAGTAATGGTTCTCAGCAGGAGACTGTGTCTACTTGGGGGAAGAGGGTGTGCTACTACTGGGTTTCTAGGAGCAGAGTCCAAAATGCTGCTAAATACCTGCAAAGCACAGAACATGTCCTACACCAAATAGAACAATGGGTACAGAATGTCAAAATGTTAATGCTGAGAAAACCTGATTCAAATAATTGAGGAAAAGAGGCCTTGAGCATAGGAATTCCCAGGATTGATACTCCATGCCTGTTTAATTGATACCCTCACCCTAATATCTGCTCAACTATCCTGTCTGCATGCCTCCAAAAGCCATGGCTTCAATAAATTTATCATACTGACCTACTCACAGTGCTTGAAAGACTGATAAACAATTGCCAAATAATTTGAAATAATATTTTTTTAAAAAACATGACCCTATGCTTTGGTGCTCTGAGATCAGTTTGAGTAAATGTTGACTAGAACAAAATCAGTCAAGACTAGATGAAGGAAATTGAATGCCTTAGGAATATTAAACTGTATTTTTAGAACCATTAATCTACTGGAAATTATAGAATTTAATTTTATCCTTCCTTGAACCATGGCCTATATCTGAAACTTACTCTAACAAAATAATTACAGTTCTATCAGTTATCTACTTTATTATTTCAATTATTACAATTTTTATTAGAAAAATCCCTATAAAGGACCTCCCTTTATAATTGTTCTACTCTGGATTCTGCTCTAAATGCCCCAAGTTCCATATACACCCCTGGTCTAAAGTCTCCTATGCCCACTCTGATTATTTTTAGCTATTGGCTACTAAATATGTTTGTACTCAAGCAGCCTGAATTAAAATGCAAGCAGCTCTGCATATACTGTGTGCCAACCAAGAAAATAAGTATGCTGCCAGGGCTGTCAGTAAGACCAACCAAAGTCAAGCAGAGAACTAAAAATGGGGATAATAATACCCACAAACATATCATCATAGTGTAGAGTATATCAAACTTAAAGTACCTAGCACAACACGTGATAGGTACTTCAAAAGAGTGATTTTTGCTGACTCCTTTTCAAGTTTTGTTTTGGCCCTATAGAGGGTTATATATCACAAGTATTGAAGGAAAATATCTGTGTTTTTCTTAAAGATAGGGAAAAGAATGTAGAATGTTTTGGAAAAAAGAATCATTTTGATAAATGTGGATCGGGCCAATCCAATTCTACACGCCAGACATCTATTCCAGAGTCTTTCAATATATTCACTTTGAATAATTCAGGTATAAGATGCATGAAATAGAATGATATAATTCTAAATGCATGACTAAGATGCTAATAATTTCATATGAAAGTCCAATCTCCATCACAGTTTCACATTTCCCCTTTGAACGCAATGTTCTATTTGTTACCATCATTACTATTGGCCCCAATATAAAGGAAAATAGAGTGAATTGATCAAAGAGCATTATTAGAGTCTCAGATTCTAACCCCTACTTATGGTGGACCTCACTGAAGGGAACTCTTTTAAGTAGTATTGAAAATAGGCCAAAAAAGTTTTGTTCCTTCCATGGTTGAGGCTAACAGGTGATTTTCCATACCTTACTCTTTCCGGTGCCTGCATTTCCAACCACAAAGACAGAGTGCCGCACAGCCAACAGCTCCTCAAGCTGGACTACCTGCACACCAAAAAGTCAGTCACTGATTCCCTTTAATGAGTTGGTGAGAAACAAAAGCACTCATTTTTGCCCAATTCTTTCTTTACAACTCAAGCCAGCGCCCCACTGACAACACTGTGTTCTGAGAAAGTCAAAAAGAGGTGACAAATGCAAAATATAGTTTCTCCTGCATCTCCCAGTATAGAACATGGTGTGAGAATGAAGAAAAACCATTACACAGTGAATCAATGACACAGGCAGAACTGAAGAATGGTGGTGCTGGGCACGTGACAGGAGTTACTTAGAAAATCAATGACACTGCAGCAAGTGTTGAACAAAAACAAAGTACTGCCAGTCACCATCTATAACTGAATAATGACATATCGTCTAGAATAACTGAAATTGATACTCCATATGTATTTTAATGTCATGTATTCACTCTACCCATATAGAGCATGATAGGCACAACCTCTAATAAGTCAGATGATATCAAACATTTCTTCCCCATTTAAAGCATTGCTAATGATTTTACTTCCAATTTTTCTAAAATGGAGAGAGAGGGAGCAAAATTATCCTTGAGTGCATGTCTCCAAAAAGAACTAAGAATATTTATAACTAATGTATGCTTACATTTAAAAACAAGAGTTGATCATATCTGTGTTGCCACCTTCACAGAGATTGAGCGTACTAAATATTTATATTTGCTTTAGAATACTTTAAAGTATGTATTATGATAGTAGTAAAGTCAGTATCCCTGAACTATAGTTACTGGTACTACACATCCCAAGGGCTGCCATGACTAGTAAAGGTTCATTTTACTTTGAGAATGAAGCTTTCCTCAGGTTGCAGGCGGAGTTCCAGGGTAGACTGCTTGACCATCTGTTCAAAGTGTGGTGCCCTCCTTCGGGGCACATCCAAGGCTGGAAACAGGTCACTGACCAGGCCCAAAAACACGGGGATGTCATCTGTTACTATTTTAGGCATATTGAAGTCCCTTAAAGCTCTCATGAGCACCTAGAAAGGAGAAAACACCATTAAAAGGCCAGTACGAGGTCTACTAAATATCTAAACAGCTAAAGATGTGATTTTTAATCCTGTATCTAAAGCATGAGCTATCAATACTGTTCTCTACTAGGAGGGTGCTCTATCTACTGGGGGAGGTTAAATGTTTGCAGGTTCCCATACGAGCACATGAGAAGGCTGTGTTGATACCATGGACAACCTCAGACTACAGTGTGAAATTCCTTCTCAGCCAACAATGGTTGATTTTGAGAAGGGGGTCTGAGATGCTTCTCTCCTTAATCTTCAAACTCCAGGGCGTAAATTAAACGGGCCCATAAGATAATTTTGTGCAAAGTACTCTGAGAATCTCAGAATGATAAACTTGACTGTTTTTTGTTTGGGTTTTTGTTCTGTTTTGGCTACAAACCAAAGAGGGTTTTATATTTGAAAAGCAGTAATTTGAACAACAGGATGACTTTTACAGAAAAAATCAAGTGTTCCAACAACAGCAGTTATATAACCAGAGAAAAATAAAGGCAAGAAAATCTGTAGCCAATCATGAATTGTGACAGAGATAGGGAGAGAAATATTGGAAAAGTAGGAACTCACATAAAATATCCTTAAACATGCACAAAGACTCACAAGTATACATCTTTACTAAAAATACTTCTCCAAGTCATACCGCATGCACTGACAGGTCGGTGGATCTTACCACTGTTCTCACCAGAAAAAAGTGCACAACGTGGCTGTTACCATTTTTCCCAGAAGGGATAGCAGCACTTTTCCTACCAGAGCTGAATAACCAATGAAGCATTTTATTAGGTGTTAGGTGATCGCCCTTCCTGCTCCATTCTTCATGCACATCTTAAATCCCATGAAATGGACATATTTTGTTCCATTATATTATGTCTTCACTGACATTTTCAGGATTAATATCTCAACTCAGTCAGATTTTCTAAATGTCCCTCAAAGGACATCAAGCAGTAATTATTGAATTATTTTATTATGACTGCCAAAATACTTTCTATGGCTGATATTTCAAAAGCACTTATAAAATCACCTTGTATTTAAGAACACTCCTGATCTTTGGCAACATAAGAAATGTCAGTCTTTTGAAATATACCATTGAAAGTAGATGTTACATTTTTCGAAAGTCATGGAATGCATGTTCCACCACCCAGGTATACCATTTATAAAGATGTTAGCTACTCATTCAACAAAATCCTATTAACATTGCAGTACCTGATCTTCAGGTCTATTTTTATCTCCTCGTTTCAGGGAGCCAGCCACAACCAAGACAGACTTAATAGCACGTAGTCCCCAATCATAATGATCCTAAAATCAAAATATAGGTAAGTTTTCTTAAAATTTTTATGAGGGATTAAGATTGCCATTCCAGAAGAAAAAGTTTAAAGCTCAAAGTTCATATAAATGCATGCTTTAATAATGTACAGTGAGATTTCCTTCTCCTCACAGAAACTATAAAAATCAGATCCTTTCAGCATCCTGCTGATCCCTTCACCAGGTTCTCTGATCCTGTCAGCAAATCTCTTCTTTCCATAACATTTAGCTGCAGTATTTGTGCAGGGCTCCCTCTGCCTTCCTCGCTCTTCTCTCAGGAAACGTGCTAATTTAGGAGCTCAGGCGCTTCCATGCTTTCACCTCCAACCACAAGCACATTTCTCCAGCTGGATACAGAGAGCCCTGACACTCCACCCTGGCCCAGCTCGTATCTCTAATTCACCTAATGACTCTTAATCACTTGGATGATCCAGACCTAATACTGGCTCTTAATATTCAAAACCGTATTATTAAAATTCAGTGATAAACTAGTACCTGTTTGGAACTTGTACGTTATCCCTACTAGATAGTCCTCTCACAGGCTCTGAGTTCTTTGATGTCAGAAAACTGAATGTTTCTTTCATTTGTTCTGTGTCTTACTCTCCCCTCCCCCTTTATCAACAGCATCAATAAATATACTACTTGGATAACAATAAATATACTACTTGGATAACTGTTTATGTTCAATAACTGTTTAAATATTATTAGTGGGAATGGATATATGGTTGCAACTCCATGTTTCCTGGGTTCAATGACATTTTTTCCTATGACCATTTCCCCATTAAAAATTGAAATGGGTTCACTGGGGAAAAAAAAAGTGATATTACAAACTAGAGAAAACTTAAATGCATGTAACTTAATGCCCAAAGACAAATGTCAAAAATCACACTGTATTTTAAAGTCACTTTATATATACGATGTATATAAAACACACAGTATAAGACATGAAACACTTGCAAATTATAGATCACATCTATAGTGTGGCATGCTGAGGTTTTTTTGGCATATAACATTGTCATAATTTTTTTCATGTTACTAAATATTACATGGTTTCCCCCAGAATGTAAGTCCATAGTAATCAAAATGACATCATGACCTTGTCTCTGAGGTTCCAAATTTCACCCAATGGTGGTAAGTTAAATGTGTATATCAGTATAGTACAAATAACTGTGCTGTTGTAAGTGAGGTATTTAAATGTTTCCATCCTGAAATAGCTGCAAAATAATGTCACCAGGAATTAATAAAAGGTCATCAAAAGACCAAAGTCAAAGGTAACCACAAAGCTGAATTTAAAAAGTGATGCTAATACACATGCAATTTTTTTGATACATCAGCAACTTCAATGTAAGTGCAAGGAGTTAATGAGTGGAGAGTAAAGAATATGTAATTTTGATCCCTTTCAGAGGTTAGGGGGTAGCACAGCAAGTTTTTTTTTTTTAATTTATTTTTTTAAGATTTATTTTCATTCATTCATTCATTTATTTATTTTTAAAAGATATTTATTTGTTTGTTTATTTATTTATTTATTTGTTTGTTTGTTTATTTATTTATACAAACGAACACTGGGTACAGTCAGAAGCATGGGAGGGTGAGAGAATTCACCAGAGCCAGAGCGGGGAGCAGAGCAGGCAGAAGGACCGAAGTACACTGCTGAGGGGAGCAGCGGGCGGCAGGAGAGGTCTGCGTGCCATGCGGGACCCTCTTTCACTGGCCGGGGAGCAGCCGGGGATCGAACTGGCGCTGCAGAGGCTGCGGGCAGCTTCGCAACCCTGTGCTCAAACGCTGCACCACCGGGGAAGCCCAGTTTTGTTTTTTTTTTTAAATAGCGCAAAGCCAGCCTTTTAACATTTCTATAGGTGTTCCTTAGAAAATCAGCTTTACTTAATTCTTATGAACACTCCTACCTTCTCTGATTAGAAAATAATATTCTCACCAAGAAAAGGAGGCAACATAAAATTCCATTTATAATTATAGCGCTGGTAAAATCTAAAGAAAGTCAGAGACATCGATATAAACAGTATTAAGTACAAATTAAACAGGAACCTTAAAATGTCTCCAGTTTCATTTCAGCAAAAAAGAGAAATGTAAAAACAGATTTTCAAAATTTCATGGAAAATAAAAATTACCTCTCTAACTACAATTTGAATGATAATTTGAAGTAATTTCAAAAAACTGTTTTAATGGGATATAAAAATGAAGGAAAAGTAATAAAAGACTCCTCACCTGCTTGGAGAGGAGCTCCCTGCAGAGCGTGTACAATGTAATGAACTTTCGGGCTAGTGAGCGTGCGTCCACAAAACCTTCAGCAACTAACATGATTTCACAGATTAGCTCAATGTCAGGGGCCACCATGGCACAGGGTCTAAAGAGTAGATATGAAATTTAGTTTTAAACTGTGATAAGGTAATAAGTACCAGCTGCTGAAATCAAGTGATTAATTTATATCAACATTCCAACCATTCCCAAGGAGGTCACAATTACTTCTGTCAATCACAGATAACAAGACCCTTCACTTCAACAAAAAAATGTCCAGTAGTTACACAATACATAGAAAAAGATGGAAAGTCTAAAAATGGCAGTAGCACAAGTGTGGGAGTGCAAGAAAAATCTGTGGGTATATCCCGTAAATTTCTCATGTTGGTTGTCACTACAGAAAGATGAGTGATGTTTTATGCTATATACAAACCAGCCTTTACTGTGGCCAGGACTGTCCTGAAAAATACTTAACAACTTGCTCTACAACTGATTTTTCTGACTTCCAGGGAATAATTATTTCATGACATCACTAAGCTTGGAACAGAGAAGAGGTACACAAGTTTATACAATTAACTTTTTATTAGTAGCTGATTAAACAATCATCTCACAAAATTGATGAAAATATAACTACTTCAAACTCCTACAAGGCATCTCTGGCACATCCCTGCCTGAGGCCAGCTTGATTACAATTTAAATGAAAATCTACCAAAACTTAACTTGAAAATACCTGTGTTTTAGAGGGGATCTTCCAAAAAGTTCTCCCTAAGACTATTCCCATGAACAGCAACATTTGAAAAAATTTCACTCAACTGAAGTCAAGGGCAAAGGAGGAGCCAAGGTAAGTAAATACACCTGATATCTTAGATTTATGAGCGCATACACCCTAACATTTACCTTCCTGTTTTTGTGAATATAATTACAATCTACTTCACGTTTCATGATACTTCATAATCTTTCATCCTAAACATTCCTCAGAGTCCCTTTGGAACTATGTGATCCAGTATTTCTATTTAAGCTGGTCCTACATTTCCCATACATTTTTAAAAAAGATTTATTTGTTTGTTTTTTTATAAAGATTTATTTATTTATTTATACAAGCACTGGGTACAGTCAGAAGCGTGGGAGGGTGAGAGAATTCACCAGAGCCAGAACAGGTTGCAGAACAGACAGAAGGACTGAAGTACACTGCTGAGGGGAGCAGCGGGCAGCAGGAGAGGTCTGCATGCCATGTGGGACCCTCGCCTGGTGGCCGGGGATCGAACCAGTGTTGCAGAGGCTGCGGGCAGTTTCACAACCCAGCCCTCAACCACTGCGCCACCGGGGAGACCCATTTCCCATACATTTTTTAATCTCTATCATATGCTAGAAGTAATAGTAATAAGACTAAATAGGAGGAAAAGTGAACAAATTTACTTAATACATAAACATTGACAATTAATAGTTACTGAGCACTTCATGCTGTATAAGGTGCTAAAAATTTTTCATGCACTCAATTCTCACAACTCTATAAGGTGACTCTATCCATATCTTAAAGAGGCCTTATAGACTAAGGTTCTGGGAAGTACAAGCATATGCCAGAGGTCACATGACGTTTAGGCTGGAAACACAATACTCAAGCTAGTGCATATTGCCTCTATTCTTGACTAACTTTACCATCCAAATTTACCTTCAAACTTTGCTGACATAAGGATTAACACCCAAAATAAATGAGGCTGTACTTAAACCAAAGTTAAGAAAGCTTCACAACAAAGTTTAAGACCCAAATGAAAATGCATATGAGATGAATTGGGTTATATTGTAAAAATACTGGCAAGGTAAACAGTATTTATTTAGTTATAACTACAAAGCTATAGTAATCAAAACAGCATGGTCCTGACACAAAAACAGAATAACAGACCAAGCACAGCAGAATTGAGAGCCCAAAAGTAAACCCACACATTTATGGACAGTTAATCTATGCAAAGGAGATAAGAGTATACACTAGAGAAGAGTATTTCAAAAAATGGTGCTTGGAAAACTAGACAGCCAGATGCAAAAATTAACTTAAAATGGATTAAAGATGGGGATATAAGACCTGAAGCCATTAAAATCATTGAAGAAAACACAGGTAAAACACTTCACAATATTGGCTTCAGTGATGTCTGAATGAGACAAGATGAGTAGACTCATCTCCAACAGCAGGAGAAATGAAAATAAATATAAACAAACAGGCTACATCAATCCAAAAAGCTTATGCACAGTGAAAGAAACTATCATTTAAAACAAAACAAAACAAAAAAACCCACCCAGCTGAATGGGAGAAAATAATTGCACATCATGCATCTGACAAAGGGTTGATAGCCACAACCTATAAAGAATTCACACAAGAAAACATTTAACCCTAAAAATGGGCAGAAGAGTTAAACAAGACACTTCTTCAAAGAGTTAAACAGATACTTCTCCAAAGAAGGCACACGGAAGGCCAACTGGCACATGAAAAAGCGCTCATCAAACCACCATGTGATACCACCTCACATCTGTGAAAATGGTCCATGTCAAAAAGACCAGAAACAACCAGTGTTGGTGAGGATGTGGAGGAAAAAGAACCCTCATACACTGTTGACAGGAATGTAGATGTCCAGTCCCTAGGGAAAATAGTATGGAGGTTTCTAAATGCATTAAAAATAGATCTACTAAAGAATCCAGCAATTCCACTCCCAGTTATCTGCCCATATAATGCAAAAACACTAATTTGAAGGGATATATATATATATATACACACACACACACACACACACACACATACATACATACACACACACACACACACACTTCGGTATTCATTGCAGCACTACTTACAATAGTCAAATTATGAAAATAACAGAGGAGTAGATTAAAAAATGTGGTCTATGTATACAGTGGAACGCTGCTCAAGTATAACAAAAAAATGTCTATCTATTGCTATTTGCAACAAGGATGGAACTGGAGGAGAAAATGTTGAACAGAATACATCATAGAGGAAGAAAGACAAATACCAGATGCTTTCATGTATATGTGGAATATTGAGAAACAAAACAAAGGATCAGATAAAACCAAACCAACAGCAAACCCTGGAAAACTGACAATGGACTCAAAACTGCAAAAAGAGGAGGAGGAAACACAGCAGGGAGGGAACCAAAACGGAAGTGGAAGATTATAGGTATCTTGGTGGTGGGTGTGGTGTGAGGACATGCATCTGAGGAGGTGTGATTTTATGCCTCTGAATCATATACACTGTTGTAAGTGATTCAATATTGTGATTTAAAAAACCCAAAATAGGGCCTCCCCTGTGGCACAGCGGTTGAGCGCTGGGTTGCGAGGCTGCCCGCAGCCTCTGCAGTGCCAGTTTGATCCCCGGCCACCAGCGAGGGTCCCATAAAAAAAAAAAAACAAAAAAAAAACCTCAAAATAAAAAAGATATAAAGAAGGTTAATAGCAATAGAAAAAATAATCCAAGAAAAAAAAACTCCTTATCTAGTAAAGAAATTGAATTAATCACTAAAAAGATTTTCACAAAAATGGTGTTCAGATGGTGTCATTGATTAATTCAATCAAATATTTAAGTGGTAAATAATATTAATCCTGACAAACTCTGAAGAAAATACAGAAGGGAATATTTTCTAACTTACTCATGTGGTTAATATAACCTGATTTAAAACCAGACAAAAATAAGAAGAGATATACAGACCAGTATTTCTCATGGCACAGATATTAAATCTGTAACAAAATGTAGCATAATAAGTCCAGAAATACATATATACATACATAGACATTACATATATACATATTTCTCTTGCCTACACAGAATTTAGTCCAGGAATCCAACACTGAAGAACTGTTTAGCATTTGAAAAACCTATCAATATAGTTGAGCACATTAACAAAAGAAAAAGGGGGAAAATCTATATTGAAATCATTATGCAATAAAACTAGCAGAATCTATATAAAACATTTTGTAATCTATACCTAGTCAAGCTTTCTTAATAGGATACAAAATAGGGCCTCCCTGGTGGAACAGGGGTTAAAATGTCAATGCTATCAAGTTATCCCTAGCCACTGTGGCCTGAATTCAATCCCTTGCCAGGGAGCTAACCCATATGGCACAGCAGACCTCTTCTGTCTCACCTGCTGCAACCCTCAGCAGTGTATTTCAGTCAATCTGCCTGTTATTCTCCCCAGTCTGTCTCTGTTGAATCTTCTCACTCCCTGTACCTCTGGCCTATGCATATCCAGTTCTGATATGCATAAATAAATAAAAATAAATTTTTAAAAAACAGGATATAAAACAAACACAACCTCTCCCCACCAAACTGATAAATGATATTTCATCAGATTTAAAACTTCAAACTTTGGGCCTCCCCGGTGGCGCAGCGGTTGAGCCCTGGGTTGCGAAGCTGCCCGCAGCCTCTGCAGCGCCTGTTCAATCCCCGGCTGCACCCCGGCCTCCGGAGGAGGGTCCCACATGGCACGCAGACCTCTCCTGCCGCCCGCTGCTCCCCTCAGCAGTGTACTTCGGTCCTTCTGCCTGCTCTGCTCCCCGCTCTGGCTCTGGTGAATTCTCTCACCCTCCCGCACTTCTGACTATACCTAGTGCTTGTATAAATAAATCTTAAAAAAAAAAAATCATTAAAAAAAATTAAAAAAAATAAATAAAACTTCAAACTTTGATGATTCATTTAAGAAAATGAAAAATAGCAAGCAACTAATTGTAGGAAAGTATTTGCAACATATGAAATTTAATCAGGGAATAGAATGTGGAATGCTGCACTTCACAAATGACAGTCTGGCGATAATCTGTATGGCCCATGAAAAGATGCTCAGTACCTTTAGCTATCATGGAGATGCAAATGAAAGGTCTTTTAATTATTCACTTAACCATTCTATATTGTGGAATCTATTGGAATCTATCTTGTGTATTAATCTGAAAAAAAGTAACACTTCATTTAAGAGATATTTATAGCCTGCTATTTTATGATAAAAATCAAACCGAAAACAAAACCTCACATCAGAAAATAAGGAATGGTTAAGAAAATTATGGATAAGCCATGGAAGAAACTGTTTTGGAACTACATACAATATTTCCCAAAAAATGTCAATACTATGACAAGCAACTTATGTCAAAATATTAAATAATAAAAGTCAATTCTAGCCTAAACTCCATAAAATATGAATTATCAAAGAGACTAAGACAAAATACAATAATTTCTGGGTGGTAATTCTCTATTTTTTTCCTTTATTCTTTTCTGTATTTTGTAAATATTCTATAATTTCTAAAAATCAAGATTATATCATTATTAAAGAGCAAGCATTATGTATTCAAATGTACCATGTAGCTTTTCAGCAATGATTTTATATCCCAATTTCATAATTCAAGAGAGTCAATTTATCATGGTGAAAATTCGCTCTATAAAGGAATTCCAAAGAAATAGTAAGCTTTTTTTTTCTTCTAGGAATTCTAGAGTAAAAACAAATCATTTAACAGTGCAAACCAGCAACGATAGGTGGCATGAGTGTTCCAGATGCTAAGCAGCAAAGTTTAACACTTGCCTGAAAAGAGCTTTGAGATTTTCCGGTAATTCAGTACGACCAGCATATCCTGGGTTCATAGTAATAAATATTCCAACTGATGGCTTCAGTGTGATAGCTTCTCCAAGAAATACAAATCTACCATAAAAAGAACACCGATGAAATTAAATGTGTTCATTGAATATGAATGCACATTGACAAATGCAAACCACTGCAAAATGCAAATTATTATTAGGAAGCTGTTTATTCCATGTAATTTTCTTTAAAATTCATAAGTGCACATACTTTGAATATATGCTTTAAAGCATGTTTATTAAAAATATACTCCCTTCCCCCAAAGGAATTATAAATATGAGAAGTATTTTGTTTATCGTTTAGCATAGCCATAGTTTGCTAAAATAGAAAGATGAGGACTTGACTATTGTAGCAGTTAATAAAGGTGATTTTCTTGCCTACAGCGTGGGCTACAAGTCTGTGACTGTATTTTGCATAGACTAAGAGGAGAAAGGGACTCCTTGTTCCTCTGTACTTTGTCTATTTGCTTGCCATGTACTCCCTCCCCCTCCCTTCCTTCTTCCTTTTTATTCAACAGCTATCAGTTGATTACCACTGAGAGGTAGAACAGCCTGGTGGTTATGACAGTTCCAGAGGCAGACTGGGAGTAGTCCGAGACTAGCTAGTTCACTACAGACACGTTTCAATTCCCTCAACTAATAAAAGGGGGGGGGGTACTAGAATTAACCACCTGATTGCACTGTATGAGGATTAACATTGGATATGAGAATTCATATATAAATTACTAAGAGTTCAATGCCTAGGACATGGTAAATACTCAATAGATGTTACTTATGACTATTGCTATTATATCACTTAAAGGTACTGGAGAAGTAGGAAAGATTTTCAGAAAGAGTTGCAAGAACTAAATTAGGCTACTGATGGCCAAGGAAGTGGATGCCAAAGGGCTACAGAGGGAACCAAGTTGAGGGGAAGGAAAAGGTAACTTTCCAATGGGAGTAAATGAGACAAAATATAAGGCTTTCTCTTGATGGCAATGGGGAGGTCTGAAGTAGGTGATGAGCTGGCCTATACACAGAATAGAGAGGGAAAAGAGGTAGTTACAATTTTAAGACAAAGATTCTTAAATGCTAGAGAATTCAGAGAAGGTAATTTTTATGTATTTAAGTGAGAATGGAGAAGTCTCTGTTCCCAGCATGTTAGGCTAGGGACAGGAGGCTTGGCAGGGCTGCTTGCAAAAAGAGAGGTAGACATTACAGCAGAACAACTGACTGCTCTTCCACTATACACAGTGTAGAGAGATACAGTTCCAATATGGACTTCAAGAGGGTACAGGCAGCAAGATGCTAGAGGAATAGCCCCATCTCTTAAATGCTCAAATGTCTAAAACAATTCATAAAACTCATGAAATCATGAAGGAGCCTACCCATATAGACTAGCATGAGGATGAAGAGGTACAACTCCCAGAATGAAGACAGAGAACACCACCAAGAAGCATGGAGATTTTCAGAAAGCCTTGCATACAGCAGCAGTTCAATAAATCTCCTTAAGAAAGGGTAGCCACAAATAACATCTTGGTTATATCAAATAAGATTTTTTTTAAAAAATTACATAATTTTTCATTTTTGCACAATGTATGCATTTTCATCTTGGTTATAATCCCCATACAATTCCCACCACCCTTGTTTTAATCCTACTCCCTTCTTCACCACCCACCCCCACCCTGCCCGTAGTGTGTCTCTGGTTTATAGTTGCTTATTGATTTTGATTTTTACTTTATTATAATTAGTCTCTTTCCTGGTCCCTTAATTAGGTTTTGACAAAAATCCTTGATTTTGAGACTATGTCTGGTGATCAAAGAGGAAGGAACTAACTTCTCTAACACTAGAATTATGGCAGTGAAGGGCACAGACATCCGGTCACAGGGCTGATATCCAGGTGTCAAGTGGCAGAAGGACAGAGAAGTTTTCTATAAGGTGGAAACATCTACCTACAATATGTACACCTACAATAACTGAAAATTTCTACAATAGGTTCAATCTCAAGGAGCTAATCTTTCCCTGCTTGGAGGGCTGGAAAGTTCTCATGGATAAGACACCTAGTTGAACAGACCCTAATAAATGGGTAGGCCAAATAAAAGACTACAATGTATAAATTATGTTACAAAGAAAACCAAAATTTTGTACTTTATTTCTCACATTAAGCCATCAAACCCCAAGTGTTAGTCACATTTTGTATTTCTGAGAGTGGTGCATGGAGAAGTAGGTAGGTTCTGGGTATATATGGAAGGTTTTCATTCTGAGTAACTGGAAAAATGTGAGAGTATGATCTATTGGGACAGAGAACTAACAAAGCAAGTGTTGGTGGAAAGATCCGGAATTTGACTATGGATATATTAAATATAATAGGCCTCAGAGATATCAAGCGCAATTTTGAGATGTCCCAACAGGCAGTGCCCATGTATTGATAAGTCTAGATATCAGGGGCTAGGAAGTCTGGGCATCAGGTGGCCAGCAGCATACAATGGTATTGAAAGCCATATGACTGGATAAATCACCAAGAAGACAAGACTGAACCCCAAGCTATTGCATAGTAATAGGTCAGGTAATCGTATCAATGAAAATAATATCTAACACTAATATGGTACTTTCTACACGTCAAGCACTAGTACAAGTGCTTTATATTTAATCACCACAGTCATCTATAAGGAGCTTCCGTACTTGCCCCCATTTTATAGATGAGAACAAACCAGCAAAGCAACAGCTGTAAGCCAGGGAGCAAACTAGAAAGGTGTGGTGCCCCTGAACCCACATGGAGACAGTGTGTCACATGGAAAGGAGGGGCCAACCATGACAAATACAACCAGAAGATCAAGCCTGATCAGGCCTGAGAATCGAATCTTTCAGATTTAGCATTGACATGGAATTTATTCCTTCAGTGATTAAAGCAATGAATAAACCTTTGTTGCCTTCAACACTTAAAAAGCACTTAAAATGGGCAATTATTCAAAATAATTCTTCAAAACTTATAATCTCTCTTGTTTTATCCATTTAATTAGACAGAGGAATAGTAAAAGACGGACAAGAAGGTTTACTACCTTATTCCATGTTATTCTTCCTATTTGTAATAGAAAAGAGTCACATGCCACATACCTCTTTCTCCTGTTTCTGATGGCATCGTGTATCATTTTCACTTGGACTGCCACCACTGACAGAACTTCAATAGAAATTCGATTGAACTCATCAAAGCAGCCCCATGCTCCTGCCTGCACCAGTCCCTTATAGATATCTCCTATGGACTGAACGGAGTAGGCAGTAAGGATTTAACAGGAGGGGTTTCTAAGCTATAACTATGAATCATTACAAGTCAGGAGTGATGCTGTTCGAATCTGTCATCTTACACAACGTTTTGCAACTCACTTTGTAGTCCATTTGTTCTGAACAGTTGAACACGTAGACCATCATGCCCAGGGCACGTCCAAGATCTTTGGTGGTTTCTGTTTTCCCAGTACCAGCTGGGCCAGCTGGAGCTCCGCTCATGGTGAGATGAAGTGATTGAGTTAAAGTAATGTAACACCTGTAAGCAATGGAAAACACAAACATTACAGTCTAATAAGAGATTTCTGGAAAACATGAGGGGCAGTCCAACATTTTTTCAAAGTTTAAGAAGCCAGAGTCTAGAATGAGGTAGTAACACAGAATATTGATATACCTATGACTTGTTCATGGCAATCACAGTCATAATAATATTTTATATCAAATTTATTTTTAGGTTGGTTATTCAAAAACAGAATATCCTGCTTTATAAATCTCATTTTCTAAGAGCTGTGTATTTGAACAAATAACACTTGATTTGCAATGCCACTGAATTTCTGGTATTTCTAGGTAAAGACACTAATATGACAGTTAGCTCAAACTATTGTTTATAAAAGATAATTCAAAACCTTGGATGATGTATTAAACACTGACTTCATTAAATTACTATGTAATGAATACATTAAGAGATAAGATATATAAATGTGCATATAAACACTGAGCATGAAAATAATATATACCTATTTCAATGCAGAAAGCTAATAAACACAATTTATTATATTGCTTGAGGGATTAATTTTAAATGTGTTGACACATGCATTTAGGTTATAATACTATCTTTGTAGGAATGTTTGAGAGGTTCTTTTTAGAAAAATCATTCAGACAGAATTGTAAAAAATAAAAAGGGGAAACTAACAAATGGCAATAACCTTACATGGGGTTTTGTGGATTTATAATTATTGTGTTATACAGTCACTGTATCTAGTGGAAAGACATACAGGTGGAAGTCAGACAACCAAGGTTGGTGTCTACTCTGCTGAGGATCAGGTTTTAATCTTAAATAGGTCTTTGGATGTCAACATGACTTAGTTTTCTCCACCCATAAAATGAGGCTTACTGTAGGAAAATAAGGAAAGTCAAAGATATGTTGAAAATTTGGAAGCAGTGTGCAAATAGAAACAACTACTTATGAAAATGGTGCTTCTATAGTTCAAGGCCACCACATGTTTAAGTGTCTCTTACTATGGGTTCACAGTGAAAAGACCCCTGGACTAGGAATACAACTCTTTCTGTAGTGGAGACTATCCCCTAATAACTTTTCATGTGGTTCCAAGTTTCGTTGGACCTCTGGCTGCCTCTATGCCACAGACTACATTTCCAGGCAGGAGTGGCCAAAACCAATGTGTTATGTGCTGACATGTTTGCCATGCCTAGGGCACTTCCTTCAAGATATTTTCTCCTTTTTCACTAGCTGAAACACAAGTGGGCACCATACTTAGCAAGTCAGTCACCTGTCAGTCTTGACTCCTGCATTACTCTCCTCTGGACAGTTACCCAAGTGAGGTATCAGCCTTGGTGTTACTGAAGGCTTGTTTTTTGGGTCTCTCTGCAACAGCAGCTTGGCCAGCAATCCTAACCAGACCACCTCAAATTTGACCTCAGGCAAGTTTTTGAAAGGTATCCTGTGTTAAGCAATTAGTAAATAACCCAAAGAATGAAATAGCAGGAATCTAGAGAACTTAAATAAGGGACCAGGAAAATGAATATAAGAAAGTGAAAATCAAAATCAACAGAAAACTATGAACCAGAGACACTTTTTGGGGGGTGGGGGGTGGGAGGGGAAGGATTGGGGTCAGAATGGGGCGTTTGCAATTGTATGGGGGAATATAAAAATAAAATTTATTATTTAAAAAAAAATGAAATTAAAAACGAAATGTATATACTCTCTTCTCTAGCACTGTCAATGCTGTTCAAAGGAATCTTCATCTTCCTTTTAACTTCCAAATAAACCAGTGATATTTTAATCACAAATAAGCGATCAGTCTTCACATAGTGATAAATTTTAAACGGCTTGTCACTTTCTTCCTTATATCCTGTGTCTTTCTTCCTATCTTCTCCATTTATGGCAGCATGCATACAGTAAGTTCTTAACATCTGCAGTTTTGACTATTCTGAAGTGATTTTGTCAAGCTACAACTTTTAACCTCTGATACTGCAATCAGGGTATAAAATAATGAACAAGGACTTTTAGTTAGAGACAAGTGAAAGGAAATTGGAGAAAGAGAATTCAGAAACAATACAATATACTAGTGATGAGATTGGTATGTGTTAGGACAAGCACAAAGCAAGTGAGAGAATTCTGCCAACCGCCCAGCACCATCATCACAACCTAGCATTTCAGACTTATTGTTGAAACCATCTACTCTTTTTACTCCCCAAAAAATTTAGTGTCATGACAGTGGATAACTGGGAACATCCTTGTGATACTGAAGTGTAACTTATCTTTAGTGAACACCAAGAATTAAATATGCTTTCTCCCACATTTAATTAATTCAGCAGAGGCTGGGAGAAGAATGAAGAATTTCATGGCCGTGCAATATATCCTTGTCTCTGCAACATTCTGACTGTGGATTTATTTATTTGGTATAAATGGCAATGAACTTTTAATAACTCCTTGCTCCCTTATATACTTGAGCCATGCTGCCTCTCTGTCCATCCCTTGAACTGGCAAGCTCCTTCCCACCTTAGAAACTTTGTATTTTCTTTGCTTGTAATGCTGCCCCAGCATGTTTGCATAAGAGATTACTTGTGATCATTTAGGCTCAGTTTAAATATTCTTTCAATCTATAGTAGACTTTCCCTTCAAGACACTTTCTAACATATATTTTTTTCATTCCATATACCACTGCCTAAAATAACTTTACTTCTTTCTCTTCATTTCCAGCCAGCCACTCTCACAATATACTCACTTAATAGAAAGTGAGCTTTGTGACAGCAGGAACTCTTTCTAACACGGGATTTAAGTATTTAGCACCATGTTTTGTAAGTATTGTTGGATCGTTTAATGAATGTGTATGTTCTCTTCCCGTTCTTCCTTTGTATGTAATCCTTCAAAAAATGAATTAACATAGGTAGTTCTTATTATTACACTGCCAATAAAGAGATCTGGGACAGGGGTGGTTATAAACCATAACATCAGGATGTTAGCCATAGATAGCCAGGAAGAATGGACTCAGTAATCAAAGATGCTGCCTAAAGACACATTTATCTGTTTTTTGTTGTTTTTTTTTTTTGTATTTGTGTATTATATGGTTTCTATGATTCTATTTCTCTAATTTGGTTCTTTTGTCTCTAAAGTCAACACTATGTTACTTAATTAGTTCATTTATATACTGCCTTCATATACTTTCCCAATTCATTCATCATTTTCTTCCATTCTTTTCAGGGTCACACCTCTACACCCATGCTTGGGGAATTATTTTGACTTGGTTTTTCCTATCTAACTAACATCTGTAATAGTTACCTGTCTGTCAGAGGAGTGATCACGAGTCGAGGGCTGTTTCCAAGGTATTCGTAGAAGTACTGGAACTGGGCATCACAAATATTAACAAAACAGTGTTTCTGGCTGTCCTCCCACTGGTGACGGAGTTGAGACAGCCAAGCAAAAGCTTGGGGACTGACAACCTAAAATTATCGCATGACCCACAAAAGTAATCTGTTAATATAATCAACTCTGCTGGCTCACATTTCATATCTAAAAATTTCACAAAAGGGAAATATCTTCAATACTACTGAAAATTGCAACTGCTTGCAAATAAATGGAATGCTTAATCAGAAATATGTGAGTAATAAAAGTCTTCATTTTAAAACTTTCAGTATAAAATAGTATCAATTTGTCCATGCAATGCTTTTCCCCTTTTTTAAATCACCCCAGGGAATTACATCATTTTTTAAATATTTTACTCATACCACTGAAATCAGATTTAATACCCATATTAAGACAGAACATGATCTGTAATTTTTGAATGTTGGAGATATAAACACACTATTTTCAATAGGTCTATAATGACACTAGTTTGCTTTTAGTAAGGAGATATTCCACTTTGTTTTTTATTAAATCAGAATATTTTTTCATTGCTAATTCCTTCCTATCTTAATTCAACCTAGTCCTCTTGAAATTATAGGTGACCTAGTGTTCCTTGAAGTCACCAAAATTATTAACTACTTATATGTTTGATGCCTAAAGAAGTCTCAATATACTTACAATTATCAGGAATTAGATAAAGTTTTCATCTCTTTTGGCACACAATAAAGGACATATTTTAAATCATAATCCATCCTACTGCAAACAAGTTACCAAACTTATAAAATAGACTAAGATTTATAAGAAGGTGCAAGCTTGCATTCTAAGAGTAGTTACTGACAGCTCATCACCGAAGTGAGAAAATAAAATAAGTAATGATTTGCAAGGATCAGTTTTGGATTAGCAATTAAAAAGCATTATTCACTAACTGTCCTGAAACTAGTTCAAGAAGTAATTTTAAGTTTATGGCTGACATGAAGAAGCATTTGCTCATACTTTGAGAAAATTAAAATTCACATTGATTTCAATAAACTGAGAACTAGAAATACAGAAAACACTTCATGATACATACATGCATTCAAATTATCTTGCTTTAGTACCACCACTGAGTAAACAAAGGGATTTGGATGAGTAGGTGTCAGGCATGTTATATCAATGACATTAAGCACAGAAGCATATTTCTACCATTTGTAAGTACGAACATATTTTGGAAAAAGGGTGAGAAATTTCTCCTTTCACATTAAATGCTGCCAGCACCTGGCATGTGGACTTGTTAAAGAGATAAAGGTTAGCAATACACTAAAGGATTAGAAAATAACTTCTTCAAAGAAATTTATTTAGTCATGAAATGAAAAGAGGTAACCAACACTTTGTTTTCTTTAAAAGGAAAATAATCAAATGACACATACGTAGCTCTAATGTAGGCTGGTTACCAGCCACCGAGGTGATCATCAGAGGCAAATGACTAAGATGATGCTGCATTACATTTTTGCATGATCTGGATTGGAGCCTCCTGACTTGGCAAAACCCTTTGGGATATCACTTAGGATAACTCTCACAAGGATATTATCAGCCCAAATCTGACTCACCCAAAGTAAGTATAACTAACTTCTCAGGACTAACTGAAGTATACCAAACAAAACAAAATTTAAAAAATGACTTTCTTGAAAATATTCTTGCTAATAAACATCACCTTTAGAAATCAAGAAAAAAAATGTGAAATTTTCATGAACAACTTGCCTTCTGAGAAATAAGTTTTGCCACCACATCTCTGGCATGGACATCTATGGTACAAATTGTCATGATCTTTTGTCTGTCTCCAGGTAGAAGTTCTCCCAGAAGAAGTGCAATCAGTGCATTCAATTGAGAAATCTAGAAGCAATTTTAAAAAAGAATCTAAAAATTACAAATAAAGAATCTAACACACATATAGTCAAATATTACTTCCTTTGAGCTAAGAGTCCAAGAGGACAGGCGAACCTGTGAGCAAAGACAAAGCCAGAGGTAGAAGCAAGGTTTCCTGGCTACAGAGAACTCACTTTCCACCCTAATGATGATCTAGTCCACAATTCTGCTGGAATAG
Organism: Talpa europaea; assembly: GCF_964194135.1. Lineage (NCBI taxonomy): Eukaryota > Metazoa > Chordata > Mammalia > Eulipotyphla > Talpidae > Talpa > Talpa europaea. Next base: position 95,999,327 of record NC_140069.1, on the reverse strand, counting down.
GAATGAATACAAATCTCAAATCATCAAAGTGGGCTAAGAGCTACAAAAGTGTAGTATGAACTAAATATCAAGTGCATTGTTGTTTTTTGATAAGAGATAGGAATGCTGAGAAAGGCTGAAAATGTCAAATTGAAGAACATCCTCCTTAATTCTTCTTATTCACGTCACTATTTTTGTTAGGTCCATTGATTTCTTAGATCTTTATTTTTCAAACTACTAACTTCTTTTCATAGAATGGGAAGGATTTAAATGGAACAGAATGATATGATATCATTTCTGTGATATTAAAAATGATACCACAAAGTGATAAGAAAAATATTGTGTTATGGTACTAACAGTATTGTTCTGTGAAACTTTCAGACCCAAATTTTTGACAGTGTATATACATGTGTAGATATGATCTGAGAGAAAATATTTCATATTAATTATGTAAAAGGTATAAAAATACTATCTTTGGTGGCTGTTTTAACACTTATTCACATAAAATATTGAAAGGTTTAGTTGAGGAAAATATTCTGCTTTACTCCAGGATAGCATACACTAAAATACCATTTCCTTTCCCCTTTAGTTCTGCAAAAGACAGTCATTTACAATCTGGGTGAGGTGATAAGAGGTGAATATGACAGATCACCAAAGGCTCTCAAACCTTTGTAGTCTACTATCAAAAATAGATTCCCTACAGCACTATTATCACATCCCAAAAACATGAAATCCAGCAGACTTCCCTCAGACTACTTTGTGGCTGAACTAGAGAAGGTTATAGAACTATAGTAAGACTGGAAAAGGCAGGCAGATAAGCTAACATGTATAAGCTATATGTAATGTATATTCTCTACATGAGAATGGACAATGTACAGGTACTAAGTGTATTGCCTATATCATATCATCTAGTCTCCACAACAGGCACAACACAGACTTAGTAATCACATTTGCCAGTCAATGGAGAAAGAACTCAAACCCAGACAGTTTGATTTCAGAGCCTGAACTTTTACTATACGTAAAAGTAGGTCCCCTGTACCAGTCTCCACGAGCTCAACCCATCCATCACCTTTAAGCTGGAGAAATGGCTGCTGGGCAAGGAGCATTCCAGAGAGACTGAAAACCAAGCACAATAAGGAATGCACATAAATAACGACAAGTGTTTTGCTACGGCAAGCACGGAGTACTGTGATGACACACGGCAATAGGCCTTGCCTAGTCTAGGGCTCTGAAAGTCATTTTGCGGAAAACCTGTATGTAAGATTGCAGAGAATTTAAGAGCTGGCCATGGGGTGGAGGTGGTATTTAATTACAGGAGTCAGCCTGTATGAAAGTCTAGGATATAGCAGATGACCTTATCAGGCAACTGAAGAAAGTTAGAATGAGGAAAAAAATGGAGAGTTAGATCAGATGCCCAAGGATGCTGCGGAGGAAAGCAAGGGACCAAACATGAGGGCTAGCCCAGCTTATTGAGGAATCTGAGGACACGAGATGCTACTAAAGAGATTTGGGAGGTGAGTGATAATTAGACTTAAAAAACGAGTTTACGTTTTCTTTGGTTATAGTGTGAAGAATGAATTAGAGGAAAGACTAGAGGAAGAAAAACAATATCGGTGTATGCTACCATCATCCAAGGGAGAGAAGAGTGGCTTGGGCTAGAATATTAACAATGTGATAGAGAAACAAATGAAAAGGGAGATATTGAAGATACTTGGTGGTTGATTCAAATGAAAGAGTTAAAAGGGCTTCTAGTATGACCAACTGGTAAAGAGAGTTGTGGGTTTTTGTTTTTCTGAGTTGAGAACACTGGAGAAGTAGATTTGAGAAGAGTGAAAATGTTTTGAATGTTCTAGGTTGAAGCACTTGTCACTCTTCCAGTGGAAAATTCCAAAGTGTTTCTGGCTGTGCTTCAGGAAGAGAGTCTGTGCCAGAGTTCAAAGTTGCCAGCATATCAAGGAAAAAAACCCAAAAAACAAAAAATGGAGCAGCCATCAAAGTAGATGAGACTAGCCAGAGATGTGATGTGGTGTGATGAAATAAAAAAAGGGACATAGAGTAAAGCCAAAAGACCAGGAATGTTCTAGGAACAGGAGGAGGAGGAAAGAGAATTGCAATATAGACCAAGAAATGAGTGAAAAAGTAAAATTCAAATAAACATGAATATAAAGGAAAAGAGTATTTGAAGCTACCAGGAACAGAAAGTAAAAGACTCAATGTCAGAGGGAAGGGTTGGTTCTCTCAACGGTGGTGGCAGGGCCTCCATTTTGATGGAGCTGTAGTGGCAAAGCAGCTGGAATGGACCCCTCTGTGGAAATGTTAAGATCTGGAGTTCATAATCCTCAACTCAGCAAATTTAAGAGAACATTACAATGCAACTGACGTAGCATTTTTGGGGGTCAGCTACCAGGACTTTCAAATACTTTCCAACTGGACATCAATGCAGAATTTTTTTTAAAGATTTTATTTTTATACAAGAGCTGGGGTACAGGCCAGAGGTGAGAGGATTATGGGGTACAGTAGGGTGAGAGGATTCACCAGAGCGGGGAGCAGAACAGATGACCAAAATACACTGCTGAGGGGAACAGTGGGCATGACAGGAAAGGTCTGCCATGTGGGAATCTCTCTGGCTGTCCAGGAATCGAACCCGTGCTGCAGAGGCTGCGGACAGCTTCACAGCGTTGCAGTCAACCCGCTGCAGCACTGGGGAGGCCCAACATGGAATGTTTGTTTCATAAACATAGTAACAAAAATTTATATCTTGAAACCCACTAATTTTTAGCATTATCACCTTTAGCATTATCAGAAACAATGGATTTTCATTTCACCTGAAACAAGAAAAATGTCAAAGAATCCCGGTCCCATCCTCGACGCTACTGGGTTTGTGTTGTGGAATTTCAGTTTGCTGCTCTCCTTTCCAATGTTCATTTCCTACTTCTCCTTAATCATATTGCTAAAACCACCAGCACAATATTGAACAATGAATGTCAGAGATAGTGCACGTAATTACCTCATTCTTGACACTAATGGAAATAATTCTAATGTTTCACCATTAAGCATGATTTTCTCTGCAGGTTTCCAGAAGATATTCTTCATCATAAAAAGCTTCCATCAATGCTTATATTAGAAAAGAAAAAGGTGTAAAATCAATCATCTAAACTCCTATCTTAAACCTCTAAAAAGAGGAGCAAATTAAATTCAAAGCAAGGAAATACTCGAGATAAAGCAGAAATCTGTAAAATATAAATGAAAACCAGAAAATCAAGAGATTAGTTTTTGAGAATATAATTTTTTTTTTCTTAAGGAAGCTTAAGAAAGGGCCTCCCTGGTGGCGCAAGGGGTTAAGATACAACCTATGAGGCTGTCCACAGCCACTGCAGCATGAGTTCGATCCCCAGCCAGGGAGATACCCACATGATGCAGCAGACCTCTCCTGACTTGCCCTCTGCTCCCCTCAGCAGTGTATTTCTGTTCATCCACCTGTTCTTCTCCCCGCTCTGTCTCTAGTGAATCCTCTCACCCCCCCCACTTCTGGCCTGTACCAATTCTTGTATGCATAAATAAATAAATCTTTTTTAAAAAAAGTTTAAGAAAAAAAAAGTAGGGTGGACAAAAATCACCAACACCAGGAAAAAGACAGGATCCTCCCTGTGTGGAGACAGATCAACTCATATCAGTAAATTTGAAACCTGGATGTTTGAAAAGTGAGTGGTGTTTAGCCGTTGCAAGTAGCCTGGTCTCTAGCATGACTCCATTCAGCCACTGTGAGTGAAAGCAGTCAAAGGCACAGTCAGCTGTGACCTGCCTCCCACCACCACTCACACCAAGATGATATAAACACCCTGAAAAATACATTTCCACAACTGACTCTGGAAAGGAAAAAAGGCTATGCAGCAGCATATACAGACAATCAATTTATGATTTTAAAATGTTCCTCAAAGAAAATTCCAGATCCAGATGGCATCACCAGTGATTTCTATCACAAAATATATCAGAATAGAATATTTTCTATTTCCTTTAAAGGAGCATGATCCTGATCCCAAAACCTGGCAGAGATATTTAAGGAAAGGAAATTATAGATAGTAGTCTTTTATGAACATAAATGCACAATTTCTTGAAAAAATATTAGTGAATAGACTGCAGTAAACACACACATACACCCCCCCACACACACACACACTCTAAATTGTAACCAAGAGGAATTTATTTCAGAAACGCAAAGTTGGCTTAGCATTAAATAATTCCCTGTAAAGAAGAAAACCACATAAACACCTCAACTGATTTGAAGGAGTTCAAAGCCTTTTCAAGCTAAAAACTTTCAATATATCATAATGGAAGGGATTTTCCTTCATTTGAGAAATGCATAAACAAAAAACCTCCAACTACTATGACACTTAATGGTGAAGCATTAAATTGTTATTCCTTGAACCTGGGGATATCTACTCATCACTTCTAGTAAACACTGTATTGAAGGTTTTAGTCAATTCAGTAATTAAAAAAATGACTTGTATTCAAAACAAAGAAATGCTACAGGTAAAATAAAGAGGTAAAGCACCTTATTAAAAAAATCAAAACAGCAAAATATTTGCATATTTCACTATAGAAGATATATGAATTCCAATAAATGCACAAAAAGATGCCCAATACATTTATACCTCAGAGAAAATCTAATCAGAGAAAACTGAACCCCCAATAAGATTATTTCATACCCACCAGATTGGTACAATTATAAATACTGCCAATACTCAATACTGGCCAATATATGAAGCAACTGGCATTTTGTTACACTACTGATGTGAGAGTAACAAAGGAGACCTATTTAGCAGTTTCTTTAAGAGTTAAACATATACCTTCCCCATGATCCAGGACTTTCACTTCTTAGACTGGAGAAATGAAAATATTTGTCCACAAAAATACTTGAAGAATGTGGCAAGCAGCCTTAGAAAAAAACAGCCTGGAACTGGAAACCCAAATGTCAACACAACAGAATGGATGAACAAAGTGTGGTATATTTATACAATGGAATATTAATCAATAAAAAACAATGAATTTCTAGTATATACAACATAGAAGACTCCCATAAATGTTTGTCCAGAAATGCGAAGGGCCTGAGAATTTATTTGCATGCTGAGTTAACCTGCCAAAGATACATGGATGCTGGTAGAAGACACAAAAACTTCTGGGTCACAGATAAAGGAAGTTTATTAGTCATAATAATAGCACTGGGTAATTTCAGCATTTCAGCAATCACCAGCCCACGAGTTGAGAGTCCCTGACTCCCAACTTTCAAAGAACAATCTAAAAAGAGCCAAAGAATGCTTGCACAACCAGTGAGCTGTTATAGGAAAGGATTTTTGAGTTTGGGGAGCCCAAATCATTTATAATAGATAGTTATCGAGCTTGACATTTGTCCTGGAAATTTTCTTTATTGGATAGTAAGTCAACAAAATCTCCACTTGAGAAAGACACTATATTTTCCAAGGATGTTCACAATGCAAATGTCCTTACAAAGACAGTCTAGAACAAGAAGAGCAGTATCTCCACTTAACAGACAGACATAAATGTGAAACCCACAAAGGATCATCTCGCAACATTGTCAGATGAAAAATTTAGATCAAACGAAAGGATATTCTAGTTGGTGAGATAGGTCAACAGTATTTTCTTTTGTCCTTAATCATTGCCTACATTTTGTACCAAGTTTATTAGAATTTTATAAGAATGAGTAGGAAATCCACTGGACTCTGTTTAGGGAGGTATGTATCTTTATCTTGATTACCATTTCAATTATTTCTGAAGATGGTCTATGAAGGTTAACTCATTTTGAATCAATTTTGAAAAAGGGAAAAAAAAGTTAATAGGGAGGAAAAGCGGCAGGTCCCAGTGAGAACTGGGACACGGAAGATAAACGGACGACTCCAGCAAACTGCCCGAAGAAGAAAGTTGCCATAAAAGAGGACCAGAAGGGAGGGAAGCGCAGAACCCTGCTCCCCTCCCCCGCCCACAAAGTCGGCACTCTCTGACCAGCAGAGAGGAGGGAAACAACAAACCAAAACGGCCAACAAGAAAAACGGACGCAGCAAGTGGGACTGTGAGTGGAAAGGAACTATTTCAGCCACCAAACCCCGTGAACGGGAGCTGTGGAGAACCCTGCAGGACCCACCGCGGAGGTGAGCTCCAGGTGCCATTAAAGAGAGCCCCGCGCCCCAGGAGGAGACCAGCACCAGCACACAGCCCCGGCCGCCCGGTAAGCTTGCGCGGAAAGCTGCGCGCTGAAAAAGCAGGCGCGGATCCGGATCGGATCGCAACTGCCCAGGTCCCCGTGCCTGCGACCTAGGCTTGCGGGGAGACCGCGGAGGCCCTCCCTGAGTGAGCAGGAACCAGGCGCCCAGGCAGGGAAGCGGGATTCAAAAGGTGCCATTCCCGCGCCACTGATCTGGGCTACAGCCCGCGTCCTGGAACTGAGGGCTTTGGAACTGAGACCCGGGGCACGAAATTAGGGGCGTGGGTTCCCCACGACGGTGGGGCACAAGGCAGACACAGCACCCCAAAGCCGTTGAGGTGTACCCTACCATCCCCGCTCTGCTCCCTGTCCCACGGGGTGGAAAATCAGCTCCCCAAGGGCTCTAGGAGAGATCTCTGGCGCCACCTAGCGACTTGAAGCCAGCAGAGGCTCCTGAAGGAGCTAGTGGCCAGCTGGGGAGTTAGCCCACACCGGGCCCCTTCCGAACAAGTAGTCTGAGCCCACAGGGAGAGCGAGCACCCACAGCCGGGGCAGACCAGGCGAGCAGAAGAGTGTGCCTGAGACCAGACGCGCAGGGAGTGTGTCCCACATCACCATTTTAGAACAGGGACATTTCTTCAGTAAAGACTACCTGCAGAAGGCTTCCTCAGGAGCCACAGGTGAGCGGGGGAAGTTCGCCCACGCCAGATCCCCTCTGGCCTGCAGTCCAAGCCCAGAGGGGGAGCAGGAACCAACCGCCGGGGCAGACCAGGCGCACAGGGGAGTGTGTCCCCACATCGGCATTTTAGAACAGGGACCTTTCTCCAGTAAAGACTGCTTGAAACTGACAGATGACTCCTGGAGTCAAAAAATGGGCAGAAGAGCTTAAAAGAAACTTCTCTGAAGAGGAAATGCAAATGGCCAACAGGCATATGAAAAAATGTTCAACATCACTTGTCATCAGGGAAATGCAAATCAAAACTACCATGAGATACCATCTTACACCAGTGAGAATGGCACATATTAAAAAAACTAGCAACAACAAATGTTGGCGAGGGTGTGGAGAAAAAGGAACTCTTCTGCACTGTTGGTGGGAGTGCAAACTGGTCCAACCACTGTGGAAAGCTGTGTGGAGATTTCTGGACCTACTAAACATAGAGCTTCCATATGATCCAGCAATTCCACTCCTAGGTATTTACCCAAAGGACACAGAAACATCAATTCCAAAGAACACCTGCACCCCTATGTTTATAGCAGCACTGTTTACAATAGCTAAGCTTTGGAAACAACCCAAATGCCCAAAAATAGATGACTGGATCAAGAAGATGTGGTACATATATACCATGGAATATTACTCAGCATTCAAAAAAGATAAACACATGCAATTTGCAGCAACATGGATGGCGCTGGAAGGGATCATGCTCAGCGAAATAAGCCAAAAAGAAAAAGAAAAATACCGGATGGTCTCACTCATAGCAGGAATCTAGAAAACTTAAATAAGGGACCAGGAAAATGAATATAAGAAAGTGAAAATCAAAATCAACAAAAAACTATGAACCAGAGACACTTTTAGGGGGGCGGGAGGGGAGGGACTGGGGTCAGAATGGGGGGGCTGCAATTGTATGGGGAATATAACAATAAAATTTATAAAAAAAAAATAAAAAAAAATTTTGAAAAAGGATTCATAGACAATCATCCATGTAATTTGGACTTTCAACTTAATTACTAGTATAAAATTATACATAGTGGGGTGAGCGTTTGTGTGTCTATTCAAAATATTTTTCAAAGAGGTTATGTTTTCTCTCACTATCCCTTTGATGAATTTGCTTTCTTCTCTGAACTGCAAACCTTGGTCAGTTATTGGTCTGTTCAAAGAACTTCATTCTTGGGTTAATGGATCAGATTAGATTCATATGGCAAATATAGATACCAAACCCTTTTTCCTCCTACCTCCATCTGTCATTGTGGAGATTCTGAGTTACTTCAAGATCTGTTCTGCTTCTGTCTCCACAACAGAGGTGGGGAAACTATAAGCTACGAGCCAAACCTGGCTTACCACCTGCCATTTATAAGTGATGTTTTACTGTAACCCAGCCATTCTCATGAATTAAAAGATTGTCTATAGTTTCTTTCCTACTGCAACAGAGATAAGTACTATATATTGCTTACAAGTACTAAAATATTTACAATCTGTTCCTTCATAGAAAAAGTCCATCTCATACCCTATAGTCAAAACATATACCCAGGGGGCCTCCCCGGTGGCGCAGTGGTTGAGCGCTGGGTTGCGAAGCTGCCCGCAGCCTCTGCGGAGCCGGTTCAATCCCCGGCTGCTCCCCGGCCACCGGAGGAGGGTCCCACATGGCGCACAGACCTCTCCTGCCGCCCGCTGCTCCCCTCAGCAGTGTACTTCGGTCCTTCTGCCTGCTCTGCTCCCCGCTCTGGCTCTGGTGAATTCTCTCACCCTCCCGTGCTTCTGACTATACCCAGTGCATGTGTAAACAAACAAACAAATAAATAAATAATAATAATAATAATAATAAAAAAACATATACCCAGGTCCTTAGTCCTCAATAAATGTCTCATTTAGTTACTCAGAGCTTTATTTTGGGGGAAAAACACTTCCATTTAATAATCTCTTGGGATATAGAGGGGACAGAACAGGTTCTGTTCTCCATTTTTTGTACACTTAGTCATTATCACTGACCATGCAACCCAAATTTTTATATTTATTGAATCTAATTTTATAATTTCTGTGGAATTTCAAGGAAACAAAATAGGTTTATCATAGTAATAATTCCCTGTTTATGCCTTGAAATTATTTTCTCTGTTTTAACTCATTATCCTGTTAACTAATTTATAAGCCTTTTCCAAATTACCTGGTCAATATTCCTATGAACAATATGATTTTTTTTTCATATACCTTGTTATTCAGTGTAATTTATGACAAGAAGGGAGGGAGAGCAGAGGGTATTGCTCTGCCCATGATTTTGTGTGTCCCTGCTACATTATGAAGAATGAGACCAGATTAAACTTCTCCATAAAGGTGAAAAATATAAAAACATGCTTGTAGCTGCAGGTTTGGCAGGCCTCCTTAATTACTACTTTGAGGACAAGAGAAGACCACTATCAACATTGTGTCCAATTGCTTTTGAAAGAACTTCTCACTCAGTGATTAAAAGTGAGGCCAAAAATTTGGCTCTAAATAACAAAATGATTCTGTGGTCTCCGTGTGTGTGTGTGTGTGTGTGTGTGTGTGTGTGTGAATATATACACATGAGTTTTTGTGATGGAGAGGATGATGATAATAAACAAAGTCATATTGCTAATCTTAAATCTAAAGTATTAAGTAATGCCCCAGTACACTAGTTATTAATTTTTTAGAGTTCAAAATGCTATCTTCTTTTTGTTGATTTTTATGCAGCTGAGCAATAAAGGAAAACTTTATCAAACTCCAAGTTTCCAAAAAAAAATATCTGTTAAGGAAGCCTCAAATCTGAAAAAAAATCATTATTTTAATTATATTTTCAAAAACTCTAGAAAAACAGGAATGTATAGCTAAAGCATGGCATTTTTTCATTTAATCCCAACATTAACTGAAATAGGTCTTGGAGAAAAAGAGTTTAAAACAATTATCTTAGTTTACTTAACTTACTATAATTTGGAAATGAGATCTAAAGAAATTGCTTATTCAGGCAGATCATCAATTATAGCCAATTCTTATCTCAGTTTTAAAATTAAGCTATTTTAAGATGACTGTATCAAGAAGATGTGGTACATACACACCATGGAATATTACTCAGCATTCAAAAAAGATAAACACATGCAATTTGCAGCAACATGGATGGAGCTGGAAGGGATTATGCTTAGCGAAATAAGCCAGAAAGAAAAAGAAAAATACCGGATGGTCTCACTCATAGCTGGAATCTAGAAAACTTAAATAAGGGACCAGGAAAAAGAATAACTATAAGAAAGCAAATATCAAAATCAGCAAACAACTATGAACCAGAGACACCCTATGAGGGGGTGGGGGGCAGGGAAAGGAGGGCTTGGGATCAAAATAAGGGGGCTGTAATTGTATGGGGAATATAAAAATAAAATTTAAATTAAAAAAATAAAATTAAGCTATTTTAAGGGGACTAAAGTTCATTTTAAAAACTGCCACAGTATTAGCAAGAATAATAATTTAATTAAAAAAATAAACTCCAGCAGATGGTTGCATCCTTTTTTAAAGAGAAAGCTAAAGGGGTTTCAATTTAGATGCACAAACATTGTACATAAACTAAACTACAACTTCAAAAATATTCAAATGTTAGCTCTAATATGCATATTAGTATCAGTCACAAAATTGAAATACTGTATTGAAGACATCTGTTGGCTGGTCTGTCAAACATTTCAATTTGTGTTCATAATTAAGGAGATAAATGCTTTCTTCAAAAGCTACCACTTTGTCTACTTCTCATCCAATGTGAAAAAGCATTATATAACTCTTGAGCAAAGTAGAAAACTTTAAAACTATTTTAAGGGAGAGAAAAACTAAATTGTTAATTAGCTGAACAAGCTAAAGCTGCTGTGATATGAATAACTTTAGCTCTAAGAGTAGTAAAAAAAAAAATCAACCCAATGTTGAAGAAAATGGATGCTTCTCATACACTGGTATTTAAAAGGTAAATTTGATTCATCTTCAAAAGGCTTAGAAAAGGCATACTCTGAGATTATGTGATTTGCCCAAGACTACACAGATAATAAATGATGGGAGTGGATTTGAAGGCAGATGGTCTATCTCCAAGCCAGTGATCTTAATTATAATATGCTGCTTTCTAGAAGGAACCTAAATCTTCAGGATTCAGGAAGCTGTATTGTATAATGCTATAATCACTCATCACATGTGTCACCAGGTGGCAATTATTTGCATACCAGTCTTCATCTTCTTAGTAGACTTGTGAGCTCCTTGGGGGGTGGCAGGGGTGGTGGTGATGGTGGTGTGTGTGTGTGTGTGTTTGTGTGTGTGTGTATACATACATTAAATGTATGTAATATACACATATATCTATATAAACACATGTCTCATATAGATATATATATGAAAAGGTATATGCTTGACCTAGCAATTTTACATCTGAAAATTTATCCTGAATAAAGTAAAATATGTGCAACCTATATGCATATGCATAGCTGCAATATTATTGAGAGCTAAAAAGAAAACCAAAAAAGCCAGTAGTAAGTAATAATAATAATCGTCTTCCTACAATATATTGTATTAAACTGAATGAACAAGTTCTTTAGTAACACAGGAATTCTAAATAAAACAAACCCACACACAAAGTACATAGCCAAACAGGGGAGGTGGAAAGCAAGGGGCATAGAGGAGAGGGCTGGAGGGAGTGAGACTGTGAGTTGCTTCTTGTACCTCAGGGTCAGAGCAGAAGAATGAATAGGCTAGTGCTATGGCAGCCTAAAATGGGATTTGGGTAGAGATCCAAACATCTTGAGACTGAGGATTAAACTGCCACATAGAAACAAAACATTTATGTTCACAGTCTCTTAAACTCCCTAAGCAAGGCAGAGAATTGGAATTGAGATGTTGACATAAAGCTAAGATCCTCAAAGTAGTACAGTAAAAAAAAAAAGGCTCTAGAAAAATTCTAACCACCAGCTCGCTCTGAGAAGCAAGATGAAAGCTTGAAATCTCTTAGGTCCTGAAGAGGAAAAATTCCTCTAAAAAATGACAATTTCAAGTCTGTGATATATGAAATTGTGACAAATTGACCCTACTAACGTGATCTGGAAAATCTAAGCTTAGTAATTAACCACAAAATTAATCCAGAAGCCACAAAATCTGTAGATAGTTGGATGAAATATGGAAAAAAAACATGCTATAGGAACATCTGCTTAACCCTGAACACATAGAATTCCCGTAGAAAATACAAATCTAGGCCATATTCTGACAGGGAATTCTGTGCCCGTCCTGACCTCACAAAAGTGTGTGTGGAACTGAGAAAGGGCTGTCCCCAGTCAGAGGTGAGCTGAAGGCCCCCACAAGTCAGGCCCCACCTGGAAGTGAGTCTGAGCCCAGAGTGGGATCCAGTGATTTGGAGCCCAGCGGGCGATCCAGCCACCACCAGGGCAGTCTGTGGTACCTTGAGACCCACCTCTGGAATTAAACAAATACAGAAGGAGGAGATTTTCAGGGACAGCGACCATTAACATATCCATAATACCATTGCCCTACTGGACTTCTGGCATAACAGTATTGGACACAACTGAATCACCAGCTCCCAAATCCCAAAAAGAGCACACCAAAGAGATGCTGGGCAGTATCAGCAACACAGTGTCCCAAAGCACAGGACAAATTAGAAAACAAGCAGCAGGGAGAAGAAAAATTACAAGCAACCAAGCAAGTCCCCAGAGAAGACACACCACAAAAAGAAAATCAAACACCAGATTGCAACATCAGTGACTTAGAAACACTTATGAGTCTTCCTGATAGAGAATTTAAAATTGCCATGATTAAAAAACTGAAAGAAGTCAAAAATGATATGGGAAAAATAATCAACAATCAGAAGAATGAAATTGAGTCCCTACAGAGGGAAGTGAAAGAAATGCAGGAGATGAAAGGATTAATGGAGGAGCTAAAGAGCTCTGGAAAAAGCAATGAAAGCTGAATAGATGAAATGGAAGAATGAGTAAGTACTAAGACACAAAAATAAAAAGAACCAAAACAGAAAAGGAAAGAGAAGTACAAAGGGTAAAGAAAGAAGAAAGACTTTGGAAACTATCTGACTCCATGAGGAAAGGAAATATAAGAGTTATAGGAATCCCAGAAAGAGAGGAGAGAGACATATGACCGGAGAAAATATTCAAGAAAATAATTGATGAGAACTTTCCAAATATGAAGAAGGAGCTGAAAATAGACATGCAAGAAGCAAGAAGACCAAACTTCCATGATGAAAGGAAAAATACAGGAAGACACATAATAGTAAAGCTCCCAAGAATCCCAGACAAGGAAAAAACAATGAAGCTGATAAGAGGGAAGAAACAGTTAACATACAAAGGAAAACCAATCAGGCTGACATCAGACTTCTCCGAAGAAACACTACGGGCAAGGAGAGTAGAGGGACATAGTCAACCAACTCCAAGGCAACAAATGCCAACCAAGAATACTCTATCCCACAAAGGTTTCCTTCCTCTATGAAGAGAAAATAAGGACCTTCCCAGACAAATGGAAACTCCGGAATTTCATGATGACTAAACCCCCAATCCAAAAAATACTACAAGGAGTCCTAAAGCAAGCGGGATGAATAAGAACAAACCAAGACCCCTCAAAAAATTTTTTAAAAAATAAATAAAACCAGAGAAAAGACAAACAAAATGGTAAATATAGATGCTAACATATTAATATTAACTCTAAATGTAAATGGACTAAACTCTTCAATAAAAAGACACAGAGTCGCAGGCTGGATTAAGAAACAAAACCCAACCTTTTGCTGTCTCCAGGAAACACATTTAACTACAAAAGATAAAAATAGATTGAAAGTAAAAGGATGGAAAACAATCCTATAAGCAAACAGACCAAAAAAGAAGGCAGGAACAGATATACTTATATCCGATAAAACAGATTTCAAACTCAAAAAGGTAAAAAGAGACCCAGACAGTCACTACATTATGATCAAGGGGACAATACATCAAGAAGACATAACACTCATTAATATATATTCACCAAATGAAGGAGCACCAAAATATATCACACAACTATTATCATCTCTGAAAACAGACATCAGAGAAAATACATAGGTAGTAGGACAGCACACCACTATCAGCAATGGATAGATCAAGACAAAAAATAAGTAAAGACACTAAAGCTCTAAATAAGGATATCTAGAGCTCATGGGCTTAACAGATATCTATAGAACACTAAACCCAAAAAAATCTGAGTACACATTTTTCTCAAGTACAAACAGATCATTCTCCAGGATCGATCACATACTGGGACACAAGACAAATATTGACAGATACACCAAGATTGAAATCATACCAACCATCTTCTCTGACCATGAAGGCATCAAACTAGAAAATAAATCATAAAAAGAAAGGCAAGGAACCCTCCTACCTCATGGAGATTGAAACCCACACTACTGGAAGACCACTGGACTAATAGGAGATCAAAGAAGTAATTAAAAAATACTTTGAGTTAATGACAGAGAGGACACCAATTTCCTAAATGTATGGGATGCAAGAAAAGCAGTAATAAGTGGGAAATATATAGCAATACAGGCTCACATCAAAAAATAAGAAAGAATTCAAAGAAAAATCATAATCTCACAGCTCAAAGAACTAGAAAAAGAAAAACAAAAAACCCCTAAAACCAGTAGAAGAAAGGAAATAATAAAAATCAAAGCAGAAATAAATGAAATAGAAACTAAAAAACAATCCAAAAGATCAATGAAACCAAAAGTTGGTTCTTCGAAAAAATAAATAAAATAGACAACCCCCTAGCCAAGCTCACAAAGGAAAAATGGGAGAAAGCTCAAATAAATAGGATCACAAATGAAAGAAGAGAAATCACAGCCGACACAGCAGAAATCAAAAGAATAATCAGAAACCACTATGAACAGTTATATTGAAACAAGTTCAACGATCTAGAAGAGATGGACAAATTCCTACAACTTCGCAATCACCCAAAGTTAAAGAAAAAATAGAAGAACTAAACAATTACAAGCAGTGAAATTGAAATGGTAATCAAAACCCTCCCCAAAAACAAAAGCCCAGGACCAGATGGATTTAAAAATGAACTCTACCAAACATTCAGAGACGAATTAGTGCCTATCCTTCATAAATTCTTTCAAAAAATTGAGAAGGAAGGGATAATACCAAACACGTTCTATGAAGCCAACAATACACTAATACCAAAACCGAACAAGGACCACACAAAAAAGAAAACTACGGGGCCAATCGCTCTAATGAACACTGATGCAAAAATCCTCAATAAAATTTTAGCAAACAGAATCCAACAGTATCCACAAGATAATTCACCACGACTAAGTAGGATTTATTCCAGGGACACAAGGATGGTTCAACATCTGAAAATCAATCAATGTAATCCAACATATCAACAAAAAGAAATAATAGAAACCATATGATAATATGAATAGATGCTGAGAAAGCTTCTGACAAACTACAATACCCATTTATGATAAAGGCCCTTGAAATTCTTGGGATACAAGGAACATACCTCAACATCATAAAGGCCATATTTGACAAGCCCATAGCCAATATCATTCTCAATGGTGAAAAGTTAAAAGCATTTCCATTAAGATCTGGAACAAGACAAGGATGTCCACTCTCACCATTGCTTTTCAATATAATACTGGAATTGCTAGCCAGAGCAATAAGACAAGAGAAAGACATACAAGGAATCCAAATAGGGAAGGAAGAAGTTAAACTATCATTATTCATAGATGATATGATAATATACATAGAGAACCCCCAAAAACTCCACAGAAAAACTAATCAAACTAATCAATCAGTTTAGTAAAGTAGCAAGATACAAAATCAACACACAGGGCCTCCCTGGTGGTACAAGGGATTAAGGCACAGCACTATGAAGCTGTTTGCAGCCACTGCAGCAGGAGTTTGATCCCTGGCCAGGGAGGTAACCCTCATGGTGCAGCAGACCTCTCCTGACTCACCTGCTGCTCCCCTTAACAGTGTATTTCAGTCAATCCACCTGTTCTGTTCCCCACTCTATCTCTGGTGAATCCTCTCACCTCCCCAACTCTGGCCTGTACCCCAGTTCTTGTACGCATAAATAAATCTTTAAAAATAATAAAAATTAACATGCAAAAATCAGTAGACTTCCTAAACACTAGCAATAAATCTGAAGAAGAAATCAAGAAAACCGTTCCTTTTATTATTGAAACAAAAAAATTCAAATACTTGGGAATAAACCTAACAAAAGAGGTAAAGGGCCTATACAAAGAAAACTATAAAACACTGTTAAAAGAAATAGAAGAAGACACAAAGAAATGGAAAGATATCTCCTGCTCATGTATTGGAATAATTAACATTATCAAAATGGCCATCCTACAAAAAGCAATTTACAGATTCAATGCTATTCCAATAAAAATTTCAATGACATTCTTCGAAAAAATAGAATACCAATGAAATGCATATTGAGCCACCAAAAACCCTGAACAGCCAAAGCTTTCCTGGAAAAAAAAAAAAAAGAAGGGAATGGAGGTATCACCCACCCAGACTTCAACCTATTTATGGTCAACTAATCTTTGACAAAGGAGCAAAGAATATGCAATGGAGCAAAGAAAGTTTGTGTAACAAATGGTGCTGGGAAACTGTTTGCTACATGCAAAAGCTTGACTACTGTTTGCTACATGCAAAAGCTTGACTACTACCTCACACCATACACAAAAACCAACTCAAAATGGATTAAAGAACTAGACATAAGACCTGAAACCATAAAATATATAGAAGGAAATACAGGTGAAACGCTATATGATATACACCTCAGTAACAACTTTAAAGACATATCACCCAAAGCAGTGATACTGAAGGCAAAGATAAACAACTGGGACTACATCAAATTAAAGAGCTTCTGTACAGCAAAAGAGACAGTAACCAAAACAAAGAGAAACCCCACCAACTGGGAGAACATTTTTGCACACAACACTAATGATAAAGGACTGATCACAAAAATCTACAAAGAGCTGATGAGACTCAACAAAAACAAAGTAAAAATCCAGTCAAAAAATGGGCAGAAGAGCTAAAAAAAAAAACCTCTCCAAAGAGGAAATGCAAATGGCCAACAGGCATATGAAAAATGTTCAACATTACTTGCAATCAGGGAAATGCAAATCAAAACTACAATGAGATACCATCTTACACCAGTGAGAATGACACATATTAAAAAAACTAGCAACAACAAATGTTGGCGAGGATGTGGAGTGAAAGGAACCCTCCTGCACTGCTGGTGGGAGTGCAAACTGCTCCAACTACTATGGAAAGCTGTGTGGAGATTCCTCAACCTGCTAAAGATGGAGCTTCCATATGATCCAGCAATTCTACTCCTAGGTATTTACTCAAAGTACACAGAAACATTAATTCAAAAGGGCACCTGCACCCCTATGTTTATAGCAGCACTATTTATAATAGCTGAGTTAAGGAAACAACCCAAATGCCCAAAAATAGATGACTAGATCAAGGAGATTTGGTACATATACCCAATGGAATATTACTTAGCAATGAAAAATATAAACTCATGTAATTTGCAGCAACATGGCTGGAGCTAGAAGGGATCATGCTCAGTGAAATAAACCAGAAAGAAAAAGAAAAATACCGGATGGTCTCACTCATAGCAGGAATTTAGAAAACCTAAAAAAGGAAACAGGAAAAAAACTAATTATAATAAAGTAAAAATCAAAATCAACAAGCAACTATAAACCAGAGACACACTATGGAGGAGGGGGGGGAGGAAGGAGTAGGATCAAAACGAGGGGGGCAGGAATTGTATGGGGACTATAACCAAGAAGAAAATGCAAACATTGGGAAAAAAATGAAAAATGATGGAAAAAAAAATGTATAAAATAAATATATAAAAAAATCAATAATGTTGACATCATCCTCCCACATTAATCAGCGTTCAATGCAATCCCAATCAAAATGCCAGCAGATTTTTTAATAAAGACTGATTCTAAAAATAAAAAAAAAATACAAATCTAGGTCAAGATAACCTTGAAAATAACATACAACAAATTTATTTTAAACAGAAGAACCAGCTTCAAGAGAACCAGAGTTAGAACAATCCAAATAAAACTATTAAAATATATTTGAAGCAATAGAATAATAAAACCATAATAAAAGATAAGTCATTATAAAACTTTTTTAAAGAATTAAAAAGAAATTTAGGAAAAACATATAGTAACTGAAATTAAATTTTGATGAAATAGGTATGTAAACCTAAGTATTTAGGGATAAAGATTGCTGATATCTACAACTTCCTTTGAAATGAATCATGGCCAATAGGCACATGAAAAAATGTTCATCATCACTATTTTTAGGGAAATTCAAATGAAAGGAATCCTTGTACACCATTACTGAGGCTGTAGACTGGTCCAGCCCCTATGGAGAAAAATATGGAGGTTTCTCAAAATATTAAAAATAGACCTACCATATGATCCAGCATTTCATTCCTAGGTATGTACCCAAAAGAAGGCAAAAACACGAATTCAAAGAGAAGCAAAGCATGTTCACCTATATTCATTGAGGCACTACTTACAATAACAAATTACAATACTGAGTGCCCAAGGAGAAATGGATCAATGGATTAAGAAGATGTATTATACACATACAATGGACTACCACTCAGCTATAAATAAGATGAAATCTTGCCATTTGTGACAACATCAATGAAACTGGAGGGGTTTATGCTAAGTGAAATAAACCAGTAATAAGACAAATATTGGATGGTTTCATTCATCTGTGGAATACAATGAAACAAAAAAAAGGTCAGAGCCAAAACAAGGACAAACCCTAGAAGTCTGAGTATGGAACTGAGACTACCAGAGGGGGAGCGGAGAGGAGTACATTGAATTATGGTGGGGGACTATTGGTGTCTTGGTGACAGGTATGGTGTGGTAACATACAGCTAAAGAGGTATGATCCTATAATTTTGAATCATATAGTTTTATAAACCAATGCTACCTTAATTTAAAAAAATTTAAATGAAGAAAGATGGATCAATGAATCTATGCAGGATTAAGCACATAAGTGATAAAGAATGCAAATTGCAGAATATGAGTGGTAGGTATGCAAATCACTATACAAATCTTTCAACTTTTTTGTATGTTTGAAACATTTTGATAAATTGTTAGGGAAAATCCCATTAATTTGTATCACATTAGAAGCTGTTGAGGTCATTATCATTATTTTTATAACAGCAAATATCTATTTACAATAAGAAACACCCTAAGTGCCCAAGGACAGAGGAGTGGATCAGAAAAGTGTGGTTTTCATACACAATGAAAGACTACTCAGTTATAAAAAAGATGAACTCTTGCCATTTGTAACCATATGGATGGAACTGGAGGGGTTTACACTAAGTGAAACAAGTCAGAGAGAGAAAGACTAATACCAGATGGTTTCACTTACATGTGGAATAGAGAAACAAAACAAAGAATCAGACAAAACCAAACCTATAACAAAACCTTGACATCTGACTAAAACTGCAGCAACCAGTTTTGGGGGAGCAGGGGTGTGAAGGGTGAAGGCCCCTGTGTAACATGGTACAGGATTATTGGGGCTGTGGTGGTAAGCATGGTGTGAAAACATACATTTGTATATGATTCTACCTAGAACCCCCAAGCAAACACAGTACTATAAACCAACTGTACCCCAATAAACATAACTGGAGGGAGAAAAAATTCAGACTGTGTGAGTGAACCTGAAGAAGGTAGTGGGAGGAAATGTGAATTTGATGTGTTTTTAACAAGCAAAAAGGGCGATAATATAATGTACGAAAATATAACAAAATGTATAGGTAAAAATGGATATTTTCTAAGTTTACTGATAATTCTGCATATGCTAGCATAAATAACTGTAATTATATGTTAAAAGCTGCATATAGATACATATTTATATATGTGTTTATATGTATATATACATACATACAGTGACACAGGGAGAGGTATGTATACATTCACATAGAAAGTAGGTGAAGGGATAAATTTTGATGTTTCTATAACAAAATGCTGTTAGTAGCAAGTGAATCTTAAATTTCAATTATTACTAATCATTGCTTAAATTTAAGTTTTTCAGCAAACATATTTCCATTTATTCTATTCTAATGTTTTCCCTCATAATTTTCCCTTGCTGCCTCCAATTTCCATTTTTGGTGATTACTAGAATTTTCACTGCATGAAAGTGTAAGTATGATATTTCATGTACATTTCTTCTTTATATCAACTTTATTCTTTTCCATTTTATGATTAGTTTATATGTTTTGCTAAATATGAATGGATGAAGCAAACTTACCCCTTCAAGTCCCTGTAAGTCTTAAAATCATGAATCTATAAAATACCTGTTTTTTATGGAAATCCCTTAGGGCCGTTTCGTAACCTTCTTCCAGTCTACTGAAGGCTATTCCTACATCTGTGGTCCACCAGATTTGTGAGCTAGTTAGTGCAATTTGAGCTGGGAAGTCAAAAATCCAGAGTTCCCTAGGTTTTTCCTCATAGGCTGCTATGGCTTCCGTGATAGCATGTCGCACTGTGTCTTGCATGGTCTGTTCAAGTTGCAGAAGCCACATCTCCACCTATTGAAGTCAATTTAAATGTTACAACACAGGCTTAACTATGAACTAGTGATGATTCAATCCTCTCACAGGCACCAAAGCCATGCACACAGTGAGGCCTGGGGGCGGGAGCCATTATTTTACACCCACAGAAAGAAAACTAGATGAGGGATATCTCAAAGGAGAAGGTTTATGACAGATGAAGTCTTTCCTCCAAGAACCTGTCTTCTCCCAGGGATGCTACCAAATGGCTAATAAGCTTTCCAAACTCTGAGTAGAGGAGATATTTTTGATTATTTTTCAGATTTGAAGACAAGGGTGTTCTAAATCAAGATCCCCTCTGATAATGCACAGCATTTTGAGAAACCACATGAGTCACCTACACGTAATATTCTAGTGATGATATTCCAGAGCTTTGGGGATATTGGGAAATAGATTTTTAAGACATACCTTTTGATAATTTTTAAATCTACTGAAAAATTTTCTCTAAAATCTCCATACTTATTAGTCTTAAGACAAAGTGTTTTCAGCAAGTATCTTAATTGTATTCCCTACTGATTCTCATCTTCACACTTGTCAGAAATTAGACAGCAGGAGTGTACGAGAGATAAGACAACTGCTGACTTGTGAAAATTATTATTTAATTCAGTTCAAGTTTATCTTTCTCCCACAGATATATTTCAGGTTACTATTTTATTCAAATATGCTTTGTTATATTTATCTGTATGTTTCCATGGACATTATATACCATTTGCAAATAATTGACTACCGCATTAAATATTGACTATATGTAATAAATTCCAAAGATACATGAGATGAAGATGCTAGAATGGATTTCTTTCCCCACCTCTGTGAAGATTACAATAGCATTTATTCCTAGAATCTCACTCAAGAATTTATAGGGAGTGATTAATGAACTGACAATCTTCTCTCTTGACAGAAAAGGGAAGCATGTCCTTGGCAAAGGCCAAAACATCCTAAGAGACTTCTCACTTCAGAGTTGGGCTTTGATATTATGAGTTTCCAATCTCATCAGTAGGGCCCTACATCTCTACTTCAGTCACTAAGCACAACTCTTAATGTCACACCGAGCAGTAAGTTCCCTCCATAAAGCAGTCATTGTTTGAGCATCTCCCAGGTATATTGCCACAAGTCCTTAAGAATGTTGCAAATACACATTAATTTTCCCCACCACTTATGGTATTTCATGAGCTTCTATCCAACCCTTTATAATAATTACCACTTCTTACTACTGCTAAATATGTGTATCCTCTCTTTATCAATGAACCTAAGAACACCTCAAAGGTAGGAACCATGTCTTATTTTTGGATCCCCAAATTCTAACTCAATATCTGGTACATAATAGGTATTTAATAACCTTTTGTCAAATAAAATGCAAACAATCTAATTTGGGAACAATAAAGAGGCAGGGGGAAAAATCTATAGTAAAATACCCTTTTTATAAAACAAAGGCAACGTTAGGGGGTGAATGTGGTATATATACAAAAGTCTCTAGCCTAAGTTGCTTTAATAGAATAAATCAGAGCACTGTAAAACTTTCAAATATCAAGGGCTCCTGCTAGTGACAACCACATCGGTCAATTGGACTGTCCTCATTCCGGGCAGTATGCCAATCGGCTAGCAGTCTGCTGGGGAGGGAGGAGGCAGCAACGCACTTTTGTCAAGATAGTTTATGGTGACTTTTTCTAATCATTGTAATAATATCCTTAAAAGCCCAAGAGATTAAAAAATAGATTTTAATCAAAGTATTCCACCATCTGCTTTCCCTACATTTGGCACAATTTTTCTGCTACAATTAAAAAGCAACAGAGAGGTATGAAGAAAACCCCTGTTAAAAAAAAAAGGCTGCCACCAAGTTTCTGCAAAGGACATTTTTAGGAGCCTTCTTCCCAGCCCAAATGGTCCTCTAATACAAGTGATTATCTCTACACAAGAGTCACCTAAGAAGATACAATTCCTTTCCATCATTTGAAAACAACAAGAGTTCTTTCATACATCATAATGAGACATTCTTGCAGATAACTCAACATCTTTGAGATATCTGGCTGTGAGAAGAGAGCATGCTAACTTGCCTCACTTTGCACATGGTAGACTACCTGACATCAGCCTGGTAGACGCAGTCAATTGCATTTACTAGCTGCCATCCACGGCATTCACTCAGAACGCTGGACTGCAAGCCCCTTTAAAACCTGCTTTACTGCAAGGTACTGTTTCACTCTAACACTCCCCTGTACTCTGAACAGTGATAAAAACAAATGGCTTTGTAGGAGACTCAGTCACTGAGTTAGTTGCATTCTGTACTAATTGTGGAATCCACGCAATCAGTGACAATTCCTCCTGTCTAGTATCTATGAGGGCCTGCAGGGTGCTGAAGCCAAATGAGCAAAGCCGGGAAGTATGGCAGAGTGGCCCTGTCACCCTGGATCCAGAAATGGGAAATCTCCCAGCACAAAACTAACCACAGCCTGATTTGACATGAGCAGATTTCTTTTCTTGTTCGATTCAACCTTAAAAAAAATCCTGAAAATACTCCTCTAGTATAGAAAACCTTATAATTAAATCTTACGTGGCCAATGCAGTCACACTGGGCTTGGAATGGGACATATTCCTTTTCTTTGCTGTACATTCCAATTGCTCTGTGTGCAGAAACATCCTGATCATCTTCAAACCGCAGATCTGTGATGCTGTCGAAGAGCTTGGCAAGGTGACGTGTTACCTAAGACAAGATAATTAGAGGAGATGAGGGTGGTTCTGACTGGAGATGTATCCTGGTTACCTAGGGATGATGGTATATAAAGTCACAACACTTTACATAGAGTTTTCTCAAACTGTTTTTCATCAAAATAAGAATCACTTGTAAAATTCCAGAGTTTGAAATGACCTTGGCAGGGCAGTGGCCAGGGACTCTGGTCACACCATCAGGTGTGTGTCTACCTGAACAGTTACCTGTTCCCTACTTGTGGAGACTCCTTAGCTTTGCTATCTGTGACACATTCCTGTGGGCAATCATCTGCTAGGAGTTTTGTGGTTAAGCCTTTAAAATTCACACTTACGTTTATATTTATACTACAAAAAAAAAAACAACAACAATGTTAGGATATCTGAAATAAGACTCAGTGATACCAATCACTTTACTCTAGAGTTGGCCCCCATGTTCTCATGCCCACAGTATATTTGTTACATAAGAGAGGTGACTAAGATTCCTCTGTTTTCACTGATAAGGAAATTAAAGCCAAAATAAAGGGCGACATCTTCAAGCTGTATTGCTGAAGTGTCAGATTTTAAGCCTCCAAGACCAGTCCACATCTACTAAATTCAGATTCTTCTGGCATCATGACATTTTATTTCCTGATATATGGAATCCAGCATACTGAAGTCTATGCACTATGCTCCAGGTTATTTACAAAAAAAATCAGAAGACCAAATTAAAAGACAAAGAATAGCATTTGTTCTGCTATGGGCCACTTTGGAGACAAAAGTCTAGTGGCCTGTAAAGAGAACACCAAAATGAGCAATAGTTATCCATTCAGTCATGTCAGCACAGACCTCATCTCCTAGAGGAAGGGCTACATCCTGTAGGTAGACTCACGTCCATGGAGAATGAGAAAAGACTATCAATCAGGTATTGTTACAGGGCAAGGAGAGGGGCACCCCAAGAACCCTCAAACCTGCTTTTCTAATTAGGTTCTGCCATCTGCTGCATCAAGACAAAACATATAAGACTTTCAATGGAAAGGAACTTTAATACAATTAGTGAATGCAGAAGAGACAAAGAATATAGTTTCTAAATCAAGCACCCAAGTTACCCAACCCTTTGTGGGTAAAAAGTCCACCCAAACAGATTGGCCCAGAGCAAGACCCAAAAGCCTGCCACAAATCTAAAGCACCTTTGGGCAGGGACCCATATAAAAGTATCAGAAACAGCCAGACAAGTATGGGAGGAAAAGAGCAAAATCAAATTTAAGATAAAAGCTGCCATTGTTAACCTCCCAGTGGGTCTCTCACCAACATCTATTTCAAACAGTCCAGGACCAAGAAGCAAGTGCAGCTTCTTCATATGTCTCTCTGCTCCATGCACCTCTCACAGGTCTCCTCATTGCTCTCCACCCTCTTTCTTTCCTTCTCCAGTCTCTTCTCCAACTTCTCCCTGCTCAGCTCCACCTTCCTTTCTGTAGGGCAGGGAAGCTGAAATCTTTCCTTTTCCTGGGCACCACCCAGTCACAGTAGGACACTCCACCTCCCAGTGGGACTGGTAAAGGGCAGACAAAACGAGAGGAAGTTTCAGGAGTGGGAAGTACTCCCTCTTCACACATGATACAGAAAAATCTGCTGAATGAAATATAGCTTGACAGTTTCTCCAAAAGTTAAACACAGAATTACCATATGACCCAGCAATTCCACTGCTAGATAATCAAAATAACTGAAAACAAATACTAAAATACTTTTATAATAATGCTTATAGCAGTACTATTCACAATAGGCAAAAGGTAGAACCAACCTACTTAGAGTCCACTAACGGATGAATGAACGGACAATGGTATATATATACAAGGGCGTATTATTCAGCCTTAACAAAGGTTGAAGTACTGATGGAGGAAAGAATAAAAATCCTATAAAAGTCATCACGAGATTAGAACCTGACTCGTATCACAAAACTAGAATCTGATTCACATAAGGACATGGGGGTAGAGGGGATTAACATGACCATTACCCCAGCTATAGAAATCAAAATCCTTGGTCACCAGTGCTTATCACAAGGTGTAGGACCCAAGCAGGTATCAGAGTGCTGTAGGGAGTGTTGGGAGCACAGACTTGAGGGTAAAGATACGGATAGGGCCCACTGTGGAATCTGTGATCTCTTTCTGATGCTGCATAGTTGTCCAAAATCGGCAACAATCTAACCACTCACAAAGATGAGCCCCTCCCTACCAAAAAAAGAGGATAAAACCTAAGGCTGCCCCCACAACAGGGCAGCTCTTTCTGCCTGCTTGTGTCTATGCAAGTGTCCTTTGTTATCCTTCTGTCCCCTTTCCCTAATAAACCTGCTCTTTAAATATAACTAACATCTCTGTCTCGTGGGGAACTTGCCTGGGAAACTTGCCACATGCAGCTGAAAGGGGAGCTCTGGAAAGACATTTCCCAGAGGGAACCCAAGGACCCCACTGTCTAAACCCATCAACTCCAAAACTACATCACTGACCGGTATGGACTAAAATGTGGCTGACCCTTGAATACATCCAGTTAAATTAAAAATTCACAAAAGAATACATACTTTATGATTCCAGTTATGTGAAATGTCCAAAATAGGTAAATCCATGAAACAGAAAGCAGATTGGTGGTTGCTAGGGACTGGGAGAGCAGGAAACACAGAGTGACTGCTTAATGAGTACGGGGTTTTATTTTGGGGTGATGAAAATATTTTGGAACTAGATTAATGCAATGGTTGCACAACATTGTGAATGTACCAAATGCCACTGAATTGTGTATTTTAAAATGGTTGCTTTATGTTATGTAAATTTCACCTCAATAGAAAAATATAAAAGGTGCTGACAACCAAAAGATGTTTTGAAGCTATGTATTATTTACCAGCATAGAGGTGTCATCTCTGTACCGACTCACTAACTTTCCTAACAGTGGATTCTAGAAACAACAGCAACCTACTTAAATTTCCTACACAAGACCAACACCAATATATTGGTAAGGAACTCCTTAAGGGTTATTTAATCTCTAAAGCTTTTAGCCTTAACATTTTTGCTGTATTTGCAGTTTCAGTTTTAAAGAAAATCACAGCTAGCTATCTTCTGAGTTTAACATAGATGAGTTTTTGAAACTTTCACCTACGTTAAAGGTAGACAGAGTGGTAGGCACTGATCACTGCTTGGGTTATCATACTCTCCTCCATCCCTCAAAGGACCTTTATACACAGAAAGTATCTCCAATAATCTAACAATTCACCGTCACTGCTGAAGTGAGCAGGAAGTGCACAGATGCTTAATGGCTTCTACCGTGTAATGGGTCCGCATAATATTCAGGCGAAAAGCTGTGGGATAAATGAGACCTCCACCATGAGGTAACTCACACATTATTGCCCGGGTGAGAAAACAGCTTCAAAGGAACTTCAAGCCTGTAATCACTCAGTGAGCAGGAAATACAAATCCCGTGGCTTGATGTTCTCCTGTGACTTATACCTGGCATATTTGAAGTCAGTTATTTTCATATTCTGTTTAAAATTGCTGCGAGAACAAGACTATTTTTAACAGACCCCCTTGTCTCAAGATTGTCCCATTTCTAATGAGGTCTCTTTGTATTTATTAACATGAAAATACAACCCCCTTTTCCTAGTTAGGTGCTTGGAAAGACCTTTTAGTTTACATTAAAAAAGAAAACAAAGTGCCTTATAGGCTCATTTTTTTCCCCTCTCACTAAAGAAATAGAAAGAATCTGCACACTTCAAATCACTATTAAAAGAGCCATTGGTATTGCATCTTAAGCAGGTTTCTAAAAGGTTAAAAATTGTAATGCATTCCTTCAAGTTAGAGTACTATGTACATTGGGCGAGTCCATCCCCAGTGTGCACATATGCAGGCAGTCCCTCTTTTCACACAGCCATGGATGTGGGACTCATAAAATTGACCATCAAAAAAAAAGAGAAAAATAAAGAAAAAATAAGTGGCTGTATCTTAATCAAATAGGGAAACTTACAATTGTGCGTGACCTCTAAAAAAGCTATCAAAACATTAAAATCTCACCCCTGATTATAAAAGCATAAGGAAATAAAAACTGCCAACTGATACTCCTAATATACTATAATTTAAAAAATTAAAAAGAATGATAATTAGGTATTTTATCTCTGAAGAAAACTTATCAATAGTAGTATGAACAGAGCTTGCCTTATCCTTCTCATCTCATAATTTACGATACAGAATGAGCTTCTTTTCTATGCCTTGTGTTAATTTAAAACCTGTAAACAAAGTGAAAAATATTTACTCATCTGGGTAATTCCACAATTTAAAAACCAATATAGTAATTGGGATAAACTGGTCTACCCTATGACCCATACTCCCGTTCACTGAGAAAACAAAGGGAAGTAGGGGCCTCCCAGGTGGTACAAGGGGTTAAGAGATGGCACTATGAAGCTATCAGCAGCCACTACAGCACAAGTTCATCCCCAGCCAGGGAACTACCCACATGGAGCAGCAGAACTCTCTTGTCTCCCCACTGCTCTTCTCAACAGTGTATTTCAGTCAATCAGCCAGTTCTGCTCCCCAATCTGTCTCTGGTGAATCCTCTCACCCCCACACCTCTGCCCTGTACCCTGTTTTGTATGCATAAATAAATCTTTAAAAAAATAAAACAAAGGGAAATGAAGTTACCAAAGTTTATAATTATGTTCTCAATGCTTACCACTTGCTTTTCAGTTCTAAGTTCATTTTTACCCCAGCTATGAAAAATGTCAGGGCTAATTACTGAGATAAAATGAATGCAAAGACCTATACCAATTCTGCCATACTAAGCACCTCACACTTCACTCATATGTAGTCATTAACACATTTATCTGTACTCATGATATTATTTGTCAGAATATAACAAATAATCAAAATGTAAGCAGTCCCATCCACTGCAGATATTATTCTCTAGAAAGATTAAGTCTCTTATCTTTACATGTGCAAAAATTTGAGTCAATCTGTGAAAATGTTAGTTTGCTATTTGTTTTTAATTTTTCTTCTCAGCATTGATGGGAAACAGACAGGCAACATTGTGAAAATGTAAAAAGAACTTCCTAGAGATGGTTAGCAGATGGTTAAGTTGACTATGGCATATCCATGTAATGAAAACATTTATAGATATTAAACATATAGAAGAACATGTAGAAGAATATATATGTGATGACATGTGCACAGATATATTTTTAAAATCCAACTTTGAGCTGTTATAGCACACACACACACACAAATGGATTTTAAAAAACTATAATCATGACTACTACCTAACACCATGCACAAAAACCAACTCAAAATGGATTAAAGAACTAGACATAAGATCTGAAACCATAAAATACATAGAAGGAAATAGAGGTGAAACACTACCTGACATGCACCTCAAAGACATCTTTACAGACACATCACCCAAAGCAGTGATAGTGAAGGCAAAGATACACAGCTGGGGCTACATCAAATTAAAGAGCTTCTGCACAGCAAAAGAGACAATAACCAAAACAAAGAGAAACCCCACCAACTGGGAGAACATTTTTGCACACAACACTAATGATAAAGGACTGATCACAAAAATCTACAAAGAGCTGATGAGACTCAACAAAAACAAAGAAAATAATGCAGTTAAAAAATGGGCAGAAGAGTGAAAAAGAAACCTCTCCAAAGAGGAAATGCAAATGGACAACAGGCATATGCAATCAGGGAAACATCACTTGCAATCAGGGAAATGCAAATCAAAACTACCATGAGATACCATCTTACACCAGTGAGAATGGCACATATTAAAAAAACTAGCAACAACAAATGTTGGCGAGGATGTGGAGTGAAAGGAACTCTCCTGCACTGCTGGTGGGAGTGCAAACTGGTCCAACCACTATGGAGAGCTGTGTGGAGATTCCTCAACCTGCTAAAGATGGAGCTTCCATATGATCCAGCAATTCTGCTCCTAGGTATTTACCCAAAGAACACAGAAACATCAATTCCAAAGGGCACCTGCACCCCTATGTTTATAGCAGCACTGTTTACAATAGCTAAGCTTTGGAAACAATCCAAATGCCCCAAAATAGATGACTGGATCAAGAAGATGTGGTACATATACACCATGGAATATTACTCAGCATTCAAAAAAGATAAACACATGCAATTTGCAGCAACATGGATGGTGCTGGAAGGGATCATGCTCAGCGAAATAAGCCAGAAAGAAAAAGAAAAATACTGGATGGTCTCACTCATAGCAGGAATCTAGAAAACTTAAATAAGGGACCAGGAAAAAGAATAACTATAAGAAAGAAAAAATCAAAATCAACAAACAACTATGAACCAGAGACACTCTATGGGGGTGTGGGGGGGCAGGGAAAGGAGGGCTTGGGGTCAAAATAAGGGGGTTGTAATTGTATGAGGAATATAAAAATAAAATTTAAATTAACAAAAACTATAATCACTCAACAATAGCAAATAGGACTACAGTATTCTGGTCTTTTACTGCATCTTTCTGTATTTTTTAACTTTTGGTAATGAACACGCAACTACTTATATCATCCAAAAGATTACATTACCCTGAATTTTGTAAACCACTATAACCAATACTTAACAATTGTCTGATTTGCTTTTCTCAGAAAAAGAAATCATAAATAACATTTTGCATTTTTTCACTTAATAAAACTTAAACTACTCACATTAGTGCTGATTCTATGCTTTGCCTTTAACATCTTTATCATATGTATATAAGTGTGCTAACACAAACTTGAATTTCAGTAAACTTTTGAAAATTGAAGTAGAAAAATGAAATACATCATGAGCATACACCTTAATAAATTTTAGCACGTGAATACAACTCTTATAACCACCAAGTAGATTAAGAAATAGCCTATAACTATATCTAGAAATCTCCTCAGGGCCCTGGGGTTCTGTCTCAGATCTTTACTCTCTGGTACTCTGTTCTACAAACACTAAGCCTTCAACTCAGAGTTGGTTCCTCATTTCTGTAACATGACAGGTAACTCTCGAGGAAGAAAACTGGAATTATCACATAGTCCATCTCTTCTGAGTCTCTCATGAATTACTGTATGCTGGCACCTCATATTCAGGGTCTAGCAAGTTCTTGTTTCACATATTTTATCAAAGTTTGGGTTTTTTTTTTTTTTCAGGTAGGAAGGTAAATCCAAGTCCAGTTGCTTCATCTTTGCCAAAAGCAGAAGCATCTCTCTCATGGTTTTAATTTACATTTCTGCGATGAATTATGAAGCTGAGCAACCATTCCTATATTTACAGACTATCACAGTATTGTCTTTGGGGATATGCCTTCTTAAGTATTCTACCCACTTTTATACTGACTTCTTTGTCTCTTTGGTTGTTCAAATTCTTTATATATTCTGCGTATGATTCCATTAAAGTATTGCAGACATCTTTTCCAACACAGCTTGCATTGTTAATTTTTAATGATAAATCTTCTGGTAATTCAAAGTTTTTTCAATTTTGACAATCAAATTTATTAACCTTTCTACTAATCAACATTTGACTCCATTTTAAGATATCTTTGCTTATCTGAAGATCATTATTATATTCTTCCTCATGTGGTGTACTAACATTTCACAAACCAAATCAAAATGGATTAATGAACTAGACATAAGACCTGAAACCATAAAATATATAGAAGGAAATTTGGCAACACACTACCTGACATGCACCTCAAAGACATCTATAAAGACACATCACCCAAAACAGTGATAGTGAAGGCAAAGATAAACAGCTGGGACTACATCAAATTAAAGAGCTTCTGCACAGCAAAAGAGAAAATAACCAAAACAAAGAGAAACCCCACCGACTGGGAGAAATTTTTGCACACAACACTAATGATAAAGGACTGATCACAAAAATCTACAAAGAGCTGATGAGACTCAACAAAAACAAAGAAAATAATCCAGTCAAAAAATGGGCAGAAGAGTGAAAAAGAAACCTCTCCAAAGAGGAAATGCAAATGGACAACA
Organism: Talpa europaea; assembly: GCF_964194135.1. NCBI lineage: Eukaryota > Metazoa > Chordata > Mammalia > Eulipotyphla > Talpidae > Talpa > Talpa europaea. Next base: position 95,968,112 of record NC_140069.1, on the reverse strand, counting down.
GGCATATGGAAAAATGTTCAACATCACTTGCAATCAGGGAAATGCAAATCAAAACTACCATGAAATACCATCTTACACCAGTGAGGATGGCACATATTAAAAAAACTAGCAACAACAAATGTTGGCGAGGATGTGGAGTGAAAGGAACTCTCCTGCACTGCTGGTGGGAGTGCAAACTGGTCCAACCACTATGGAGAGCTGTGTGGAGATTTCTTGACCTACTAAACATAGAGCTTCCATATATGATCCAGCAATTCTGCTCCTAGGTATTTACCCAAAGGACACAGAAACATTAATTCAAAAGGACACCTGCACCCCTATGTTTATAGCAGCACTATTTACAATAGCTAAGCTTTGGAAACAATCCAAATGCCCAAAAATAGATGACTGGATCAAGAAGATATGATATATACACACAATGGAATATTACTCAGCAATCAAAAAGGATAAACACATGCAATTTGCAGCAACATGGATAGAGCTGGAAGGGATCATGCTCAGTGAAATAAGCTAGAAAGAATGAGAAAAATACCAGATGGTCTCACTAATAGCAGGAATCTAGAAAACGTAAATAAGGGACCAGGAAAAAGAATAACTATAAGAAAGAAAAAATCAGAATCAACAAGCAACTATAAACCAGAGACACACTTATGGGGGGACAGGAAGAGGAGGGATAGGGGTCAAAATAAGGGGGGTGCAATTATATGGGGAATACAAAAAATAAATCTTTAATATAATTTTTTAAAAAATTAATTAACCTATACCTACCTGGGAATTGTTAGGTGTGGTGAATGGTAGGTTTTCTCCTCCAGCCCTGAAAATTAATATCCAGTTCACCTTACATTCATTTATTATTGAGGTTTGATTCTCTGAATAACATTCTCCTTTTAAGGGGTCTGACTCCAGTTTTTATATTTTGTTTTCCTATGTTTTTTTCATGCCCATGACGCTGATGAAAGCTCAGATCAGCTGCTGAAACTCTTGCCCACATCTTATAAATCACTTAACGTTCCCAAAGGGAAAAGCTGTGGCAAATATCAGATAGTCTCTATATGGTTTCCTTCTGCTCATACCCTAGCCCCTGAAATCTTGACTTTTCTTCAATCATTAATCAGATTTAGTTAAATATTTTAATCCACTTTTCTAGGTGTTACCAGAAGTGACAGAGCTCTGTTAAAAGCTAATCTGATATAGTGGAAAGCACTGCCCACTGAATTTAAACTGGAGTTCACCAACCTTTATCAAGGACATCAAACCAAGGCCAGAACAGGCATTTCAGATTCCAAAGTGAGGCCTAAAAGTCCTTGGTGGCAGACCCCACATGCATAAGACTTACTTTGGGGACCTCATAACATTAAGGAGGTATTTTATTTTAATCCTACATTGCAATAACCCTGATTCGGTTGTGTAACTATAAGCAGAATTCTAGAAACATGTTTGCAAAATGAAAAAAGATTTTTATATAGCTAGGCAATTTGTGGTCAAATATTAACTATTTTGCAAGGTTTGCCAAGATAATCCCTATTGGATATATAGTTTATAACATTTAGATTAAAATTACATTCTCTATTTTCTTGTCAGACATCCAAAAAAGCCTACATCCTTTGGGTAGTTACCTTTATACAAAGGCATCCACTTAAAATACGACACTTTCCTAAATTATGCAGGTGTTGCCACTCTCACGGCAATTTCTGTGACAAAACAACACTTAGGTGAGCAGCTTCTATTCCTTGTTGATTAGCTGAAGGAAAATAAAAAGCAATGGCAAGATGGTCAAAACCATGACCATTTTTCGTGTCCTTTTACTGCCTTTCCCCATTCCTTCTTCAGACTCAACCCAAACCCAGGTCAACCCCCCTTCCTTCATGTTAGGTAGTTGAAAGCCCACCAGCCTTCCTCTAGAAAAGTTAGGATTTTTCTGTTCATTGTATTCCAACCAAAACGCATTCACTTTTACCATGGCCTCAACTAGTAACTTGCATTTTGAGCCTTTTTCCCTCTTAATTGCCTAAGAAGACCCCCTTGCCAGAAAAGTTGTAACATGCTAACATGTAACATGGACTGTTAAGCTCTTTCATCCTGATTCCTCAAATTCATAAGCTCAGACACACTCATGCCATCATGAAGATCATCAGGTGGAAGCACTCTGTGGGAAGGCACACCCTTGTGGTGTATTTGCCCCTTTAAGCACCAATAGTGCTTTTTATTACCTAACATTAATCCTATGTCTAACAAGCGCCTTTTGGAATGTCCATATTTGCAGTTGATTAAAGGTATCAATCTGGTGCCATCTGCCTCATCACTGCAATTTTAGGGATTTCTCAAAAGACAAGTTGGCAGATTTCCTCTTATGCAGATTTGTATTGATGCCACTGAAGAACATTTCTTGGATGCAAGCATTAAACATTTCTGAGCATATATCCTCCTGATCTTATCATCTTAAGAAACGCACTGTGGCCTCCATTTCAACACTAGTAGAAAGATGTGAATGAATTTTAATTTCATTTGACCTAGTATACCCAAAATAGTTTTACTTAAAAATGTAAAAACAAAAATAACCAATGAGTTAATTTATATTATATTCTTCATACAAAGTCTTTGAAATCAGGTAGCCATTTCACATTTTCAGCAAATCTCAATTTGAAATTGTCACTAGAAACATTTGATGTGTATTTAGATTTCATAATACACAGTTGCAAAAGTAGATTCACATACCCAAATTGTTTCAAGCATATGTATTTTCCAATAACTGAATCAAGTAAGTTTCTAAGTTTAATTAAAATTTATTGAACTTAAAAATTTAGTTCCTGGGCCCTCCCAGGTGGTGCAAGGGGTTCCACACAGCAGTGTGAAGCTATCTGCAGCCTCTGCAGCATGAGTTCGATCCCTGGCCATCCAGGGAGCTACCCACATGGCATGTCAGGCCTCTCTTGTCTCGCCCACTGCTCCCCTCAGCAGTATATTTCAGTCACTCTGCCTGTTCTGTTCCTCACTCTGTCTCTGGTGAATCCTCTCACACCCTGAACCTCTGGCTTATATCCCAGTTCTTGTACACACAAATAAATAAATCTTTAAAAAAAATTTAGTTTCTCAGTTGCCACATTTTAAGGACTCCACAGCCACATGTGGTTCATGGCTCCCATTAGAGAAGACAAATGCAGAAGATGACACTGAAAGTGTCTTTTTGACAAATAGATGATTTCACTCATGTGTGGAATATTTTTAAAAAACAAAGCAAAAGAAACTAATGAAACCAAAACAAAACAAACCCTTGAAATCTGATGGCTGCCAAAGGGAAGGGAACTACAAAATTATGGTGAAAAATTAACAGTACTTTGGTGGTAGAAGAAGAAAACATACATTTATAAGGTGGGAGCCCATGCTCATAAACACACACATTTGAAAAGTCAACATTACCTCAAGAAACATAATTTTAAAATGGGAAAATAAGTTTTTCTTTAGTATAACTATTGTAGAGACGCTTTCGTTAATCATCATATAGTGAGTAAAGGAAGAGAAAATGTACAAACTCTTCTAGGACAAAAAGATCTTGTTAGTCACTAGATATGACTGGCTAAAAACCTCTTGACAATTGTTGTCAGCTATTCTGACATTCTATAACAACCCAGAAGGGCAGAAAGTGATGTACTGATGTTATTCTGTCTAACCACAACACTGGTTCAGTTAAAAACATACAAAAGGATGCTGTCCTAAAAGGGTGTGTGTGGGGGGGAGAGGTAGGAGATCAAAGAATGTTAATATTGAATCATGAGCAACTTCAAACAAGCTGCTTGTAACTATATTTATACTGTATCAATTAATCTGCAAGTGTATCTCTAAATTTGTATTTCCATAAGTGACAACCAGAGATTTTTAACTACTTAAATTAAGTAACAACTGTATTCATAGTCATTTAGATATTCCATGCCAGTGAGCATTCAGGATGAATCCTGAGTCAGGAAAAACTTTTGAATTTGATCTCAATCAAGTTTATTGACAGCTAGTAATCACCAAAGGCATTCTAGACACACCAGTTTCATTACCCTGACATTCCATCTCTAGAATCTTTAACTGGGAACTCCCTGCTCAGAGAATGGAGAATATAGGGACATCAGATTTCTCTCGCAGGGCTCAGGCTGACACAATCCCACAAAGAACTACAGAAAATTTCACTTTCAGCCAATCTTTTAAATTGAGTGAGAGGTGGTAGAGGACAGGGGACTGAAGAATTCAAGTCACTCAAGCTGTTAACATGAGTTATCTGCCCACCTGGGGGCCAATTGCATCGCTAGTCCACACACTGCAGTTGCCATGTTATGGTGGTCTCTCTACGGGGAATATATCCAGGAATGATGGCACAAAGGCAGAGATGGAATGGCTGTGTCTGGTGTTCTGAAACTGATTCTAGTATTGAAAAGAAGGAAAGAGAAAGTAGGCAGGCCAGGCTATTTGGCATAACTGCCAAAGCATTCCATAGTAAGTGACCATTGACCTTGCGGGACCAGTTCAAGACAAGACGCAGATTTTAAGTCTATATGTCTCAAATTGCTCTTAGTTCTTTCTCAATCCTCAATACCAACAAGTCACTCCTGGGTGGTTATTTGTACCACAGAGGGTGCTAACCACTTTCTAATAATGAACCTTAAGGAATAGTGTGATAGCTTTTTATGTGAATTTAACTTTTCAAGGTTTAATTAGTGTAACATTGCTATCTCAATGAGATCACATTTTGAACACTATTTGAAATAATATACATTTCAACATTTCAAAATATATAGAAAATCGAACCAACTGAAGTTGGGAGATTGGGAAAAACGTAAACCTTTTTTATACTGCAGTAACATAACTGGATTCTTTTATTTTTTATTTTTTTAAGATTTATTTTTATTTATACAAGCACTGGGTACAGTCAGAAGCGCAGGAGGGTGAGGGAATTCACCAGAGCTAGAGTGGGGAGCAGAGCAGGCAGACTGAAGTACACTGCTGAGGGGAGCAGCGGGTGGCAGGGGAGGTCTGCATGCCATGTGGGACCCACCTCTGGTGGCCGGGGAGGCGCCGGGGATCGAACCGGCGCTGCAGAGGCTGCAGGCAGCTTCACAACCCAGCGCTCAAGCGCTGCACCACTGAGGTAAGTATGGCCTAGAGAGCACTGGGGCTGGAGTTCAACAGCTTGGCATTGAGTAAGTTTGCAGTTTTCCATTCTGTGATTTAAACATTCAGCTTCATTAACATTTAAAATCATTTTAGGGCCTCCCTGGTGGCGCAAGGGGTTACGCATCACACTATGAAGCAATCCGCAGCCTCTGCAGCACGAGCTTGATCCCTGGCTGGCCAGGGAACTACCCACATGGCACAGCAGACCTCCTCTGACTTGCCCACTGTTCCCCTCAGCAGTGCATTTCAGTCAGTCTGTTCTGTTCCCCGCTCTGTCTCTGGTGAATCCTCTTACACATACCCCCCACCTCTGGTCTGTACTGCAGCTCTTATATGCATAAATAAATAAATCTTTTAAAAAATAAAATATTTTTAATGTTTTATAGTATCTACTCATTAAGTAGTTGTACCAGTCCTAGTACTGAGCAATAGACCTGAAATTTCAGGATCTAGAATTTACAATGGAAATGCCAAGAATGTGGTACATGGGATGATTACTAAGTGGGTCATACTGATATTAGAGAAGATAACACTGTAAAATATTTAAGTTTTGCTGTAAAATTAATTTAAATGTAAACTTCTGAAGCTTACAGAAAATTCACCCTATAACTTAGGTAAGATAATTAAGAAATAAATAAAAATCAGGGATGCATAGACCTGTGAGCCAACATATTGTCTGGCTAAGGCATGAAGCATTTTGATGTTGAATGGAGGTAAAGAAAATTTGTGAGAAGTGTATGTTGAGCGATTCATTCCAGTAACATTAGCCTCGGACTTAAAATTAAGGACAGAGGCTTTAGACATGTGCATATTCTATAAATAGCAAACAAGGGTTAGGGTGGGTAAATCTCTTCTAGGGCTTGGTAAAACACATTTCAATCCTTTACCACAATCTACCGCAAGTCACCCCTCTTCCAGGAAAGTACTGTGGGGAAAGTGAATTGTTTTCCCCCTTCTGGCCCTTTATGTCACCAAGTGAGAGGAGCTAGAGAATCACTCACAGAAACTGGGTACCTGCAAGAAGTGAACCTGTGAGGTGTCCCTTGTTAGGACATTTGTTAAGGCAGACACAAGATGAGGATATAATCAGATAACTGATCATACTACAAAAGGTAAGAACTGAAGGAGTTAAGAACGAGCTGGGGGCCTCCCCGGTGGCACAGCAGGTTGTACATAGTGCCGTGAAGCTGTCTGTAGCCTCTGCAGTGCGGGTTTGATTCCCGGCCGGCCAGGGAGATACCCAACATGGTACAGCACACCTCTCCTGTTGTGCCTGCTGCTCCCCTCAGCAGTGCTTTCAGTCTGTCTGCCTGTTCTGCTCCCCACTCTGTCTCTGATGAATCCTTTCAATCTCCTGCACCTCTGGCCTATACTCCAGTTATTGTATAAATAAAAAATAAATCTTTAAAAAAAAAAGATGGAGCTGGCCCTACATACACACATACTTATACATACATATACGTACACACACACAGACATATATCCTCTGAGAAGTTCCCCCTGCCCCTTGGAGACTTGCACATGTGTTGCACAAGAGGCCCAACATGTGGATGTTCACTGGTTGAGGGTAAAGACCGACTGTTTCTGCTGGCCAGAAAAGCAGGAATAAGCACTGAAAACAGGCAATGAAGACAGATGATGGCCATCCTTCCTCTCTATAATAAATGGGTAGGGAGGAAGAATAAAAGAAACAATTACTCCCTTCCAACTCCAAATTCATTAGGTGAAAGCTTCATCTTAATATGAAAGTGAGATTGGAATTTTAAACTAGACCATGCCAAGTTGCTTTTTAAACAGAAAAGGGGACCAGGATGTAACGATGCCTACCCAAGAGTTATAGAGGTGACTGCTACTCAGTCTAAAGAGATTCAGTAGGGCACATTTGGGATTAAAAACTACAGAATGATGAAACACTTTCATGTCTATATTCTATGGAATTAATCCTGGCAATACTGTGACTGATTCAATAAACCACTCACACAAATGTTTCTTGAATATTTTTAGAATTTAAAGAATATTATTAAAAGAAAGAAGAATGCTATCACAGTTAAAGCTCTGTGTATCATCTCTCCTCTAATTCACATATTAAAATTTTGGAAATATAAGCCTTTGGGATTTGAAAGTCTTCAGGAACATGTATTTGGAAGCCAATATGAAACCTTCTCTCTTATATAATCACCACTGGCAGTAGGTGCAGCTGCTGGTCATGAGGATGTTCCCAGGAATTACTGAAGCATAAGTATGGCTATGATTGCTATGTTTGAAATTAGTGAAACAAAAATAAAACATCTAATTCTGTGCTACATAAAATGAGCAATGGATATATTGGGTTCTGAGCCAATCTAACTGTAGGGGTCTTCTTTACACAGTCATCTGGGATTAGAAAGAATATACAAAACAGTACCTGAGTCATGATCCTGAAGATGTTACCCAAGTTGACTAACAACTCTTATAGACAACCTTACTGCACTTACATGATCAACAGCAAGAGTAACCATGTAACAAAATGATGAATGAGAAATAATCAAGATGAATACTATGTCCAAAGAATTGCAGAATTCAAGAAACTGAAGTGTGAAGAGACACATATTGCAAAGATAATAGCATCAAAGTATCCAGAGAAAGAACACAGAGCCATTCACAGTGATCAAGCACAACCTTTGGCTTCAAAACAATCTGTCATACACAGTCAGCCTAAGGAGTAACCACTTCTTTCAGCTGCAACAACTGCAAGATCTAAGTGAATGTGAACTGAAAAGAGATGAGAAATGCAATATGCTATAAATGTTTAAAGGAGTGCTTTGGGATTTGAACCACGTTTGCCTTTAATCTGAATGCTCAGGTTACAAAAGATTATTGCTGCTTTTATGTGTTTTTTTTTTTTAAATATTGTCATGGGTGAGACATTAATTTTGTGTAGGAGATAAAAGATAAATTTGAAACTACACCAATCCACTCCAACAGCACTGAAGGCTAGTCCAACTTAATAGTTATGACGGTTACTCTGGAGTCAAGATAAGGAATAGTAAAAAGGTACCAGGCATGATCTTTTTTTAGTGACCATTCTCCATGAAGAAAGCTGCTCACTCACCAGGCAACAGATGCCCCAGCCCTTGTCCCGGAATTCTGGGTATTTGGAGCTAATATTTCTCTCATAAGCTTCTTGTGGGATCCTATGTCTTGTACATATGAGATCCTTTCCCTCTCCTGAGAACCAGGCAGATAACTTTCAAGGTCTTTTAGCATGACCTCTGACAGCCACATTCATCTGTGGCTATGTTTCTGGCATGTGACATGGCAGGTGACATTTGACAATGATAGAGAAAATGTGACATTTTTTAGGTAACATAGAAAAAAGTGAGACATTCAAAAAATATACCTGTTTAGGCTGAGCTCCCTTTGAGAGAATGTCAAGTAAGTCTGCAGAAGAGATGAAATAAAAGCGTGGAAAAGCCACACGCTTGGTTTCCAGGTATTCAGCAAGAGCTTTTTCACAAAGAGCAAGCCTGTATGAACAAAAAAAAAATCTTTTAATGTCTTGCACATTCAGTTATTAAAAAGTCAACAAAACCCAGCTTCTCTCATCTGTCCATTCATCACACTGAGCTCACTTTTAATAGATAAGCTACCTCCTTCCACTTGACGCATCATCTTACTGATGACTAATATACAAGTCATGCCATGTAAAAGACACACACACATGCACATATGCCACACATCCTATTATTTGAGGCTAAATATAGGTAAGATTTAGGTTGAAGTTACTCATCACTTTTCCCTGTGACACTCCTAATCAACAAGGAGAAAACCAGGTTTGGAATCACTCAACCTGAGCATAAAATACTTTAAGATATAACTGGTTTAAGTCTTCCTTTTCCCATTGAATAGCTACAAAACATAAGTGACTAGAACTCTCCCTGGTTATCAGAGAAGTCACAAAATCTAGACTCGTTCCCACTGTATTGTTCTTAGCAGAGCAGCGATGATCCAGAGGTAAGCCCCCAAGCTTCCAAAGGTCACTGACTAAATAGAAATAATTAACTTCTTAGCAATCCATCCCTTTAAAATTATGGTGATTTTATCTCTAAAACTTCTAGATTATAAAATGATTATTATGTACTATGTACTTTTTAAAAATCCAAATCTTTGACCTACCTACATCACAATTCTATATAGTTTTTCTTCTAGTAACTGATCTGCCAATTTGCAATAAAAAACCAGAATATTCTTATGACCACCAGCTGCTATGAAAGTTATAGCAATTATGTCAAAATTACAAGTGGCCCTTAAAACAAGAATTTTAACAGTACAAATATACTTTCTAAGGATAATTTTAGTATAATTAAACTATACACATATTGGGGCCTCCCTGGTGGTGCAGGGGTTAAGTAAGTTTCAGTGCTATCATGCTATTGCCACTGAAATCTGAGTTTGATCCCCAGTCAGGGAGCTAATCCACTTGGCACAGCAGACCTCTCCTGTCTCCCCCACTGCTCCCGGCAGCAGTGTATTTCAGTAGATATGCCTGTTCTGCTCCCCACTCTGTCTCTGGTGAATCCTCTTACCAGAGCCCCCCCTGCTGGCCTACCCCCCAGCGCTCATATGCATAAATAAAAATAAATCTTAAAAAAAAAAACTATACACAGACTAAAAACGTTAAAATAACTGAGTACAATCCCAGTTGCTGGAACACATATGATTAATACATATTTGCAGCATTGGTTTGATGAAAAATTGATTAATCAATGTTGAGTCTCTTTGATAAGATATTCTAATTTTACTACTATGGTCCTTTCAAAAAGCAGAAATACATTGGGACTTGATTATGTTAATTCACATGGTACATACCATGTAATATGAATAACGTAGCTAGACAACTATAATCATAAATAGAAAATAATTTAGTAGTGTTTGTACCAACAATAGCATGATTAGATACCTAAAAGAGAGCTCATCAAATTATAACAAATTGATCACTTGATAGTTTTATTCTTACCTGTACTGTAAATCTTTAAGTTTTTCATAGAGATTAGGTCTGCATGCTGCTTCTAAAACATTTTTTATTTTTGCTGTATTGAACATTAATTCCTGCATGAAAGTACAACATGAAGCCACTGAATTTAGAAATTCACATTCTTCCTCCATTTTTGGAATTACATAATGAACAAATATGAAAAAACAAGTTTAAAGACACTCCTAACACCATGTCTGGTCATTCTTTGGCTTTTAAACTTTTAGATAATTTCAAAAGCCAAGTATGATCACAGAGCTTTTATCAAAATAAATTCCACAGGCATGACCACCATTCTGGATCTACACAAATGTCTCTCCTCTAAACCAAACAAAAGCAAAAGCAAAAAAAAAAAAAAAAAAAAGAATTAAAAGGAGAATACAGAATCTTAAGGGTATATTCACATAAGAAAATGAGAGGACTTCTGAACAACCCTATCCACTTTTTCTTCTTTAAAAGTTAAACAAAATAGAATTCCATTAGATGTTCGACTTTGAATAAGATGAAAATATTTCATCCCCCTTTCTGCTTTAAAAGGTGTAGCAATTATTCTTTGCTAAGGGTCTCTCAAGTCATTGATAATCATGTGTACATGTCCACATATTCTTAGTGGCTTTTATGAAACAAACAACTTGGAGAATTACATTGTACTTGCTCCCCCTCCTCAGCCTTTTCCTTTATCATGCCTTGGCAGGATAGGCAATCTCTGACCTATGGGGAACATCTAGACCGCCAACTATTTTTGTATGGCCCAGAAGCCAAGACCAATTTTTACATTTTTAACTGACTGAATAGAAATCAAAGGAAACTTGATGTTTTGTGACACACAAAAATATGAAATTCAAGTGTCAGCATCTATAAATGAAATTTTATTGCAGCACAGTCATGTCCATTTGTTGTCCATGTATTGTCTTTTTTTCCCACTCTATAATGATAGCATTAGACCAATATAAAATTGCAAAGCCTAAAATATTTATTCTCTGACCCTTCACAGTAAGTTTTCTGACCCATTCCCCAAATGCAAGCCTATATTCATTTTTGAATGTATGACACCTTGAATCATGTTTCTTCACAAGATTTTCTTACTATTAGGAAAATTTTGCTAGGATAGTTACAGATTGTATTCTCTAACCTTAAATTCAGCATCTACTTCATCAAATCTTTTAACATCTTTCACAAGCTGGATTCGAATGTCTTCTGAACAAACAAAGATACTTTCCAGGTGAGACCAAGTTCGCTGGACTTCCATCCAAGTAAAAATAACAGAGTCTGCTATGTTTAATTTATTTTGCCAGCTTAAGACTTGTTCAATGAAATACTCGACATACTTGCTTTGAAGAAGTGTTTGTAACTGAACCTAAAAGAAAAGTATTTTACATATTAGCCAGACAGGTACCAGGAGGGAGGCCCATACCTATTCTGTTTATTGTTGGATTCCTAAGACCTGTGTAGGCAAAATCTGGAACAGGCACTGAATAAGTAGTCACAAATTAGTGGTATTAAATATTCACAGTAACATTTTTCCCAAAAGAAAAAACGCAACTGCATTTTAATATGCCTTCTATAGAAAGATCATGTATCTCTTTCTGAGCAGAAAAAATAATAATGCGTACCGGAATACAGGATTAAGAATTAAACTTTATTCTTTCATCCTTCTTTCACTGTCCCCCAGTTCCCTAACTGTGAATCATTTCAACACTATGGATTTTTTCCGAAGCAAAAAGTCTCCCTCCAGCATGTTAGGACCTCTAGCTTCCATTTTCCTCCTCTTTCAGTTTATTGCCAAGCTTTACAGCTCCCTTCACACCAAGCCTTGCTTTAATGCCATGCACTGTGGGAACCCTTTTCACCTTTTTCTGACATGGAAATCCCAAAAAGTCACTGAGTAGTTTGACCTCATCTCTTTCTCCTCATGCTTTTATTTTTTTCAGCTTTACCAAGATATTATTGACATACACCATTGTGTAGGCTTAAGGTATACAGCAAATGACTTGACACAAATATATATAATATATATAATATATAATATATATATTATATATATATAATATATATAAATGATTACCACAGTAAAGTGAGATAACAGCTCCATCGCCTCCCATATGTACCATTTTTTGTGTTGTGGTAGCATTTAAGATCTCTTCTATTAACAAATTTCAAGTATGTAATATGGTATTGTTAAATGTAGTCACCAACTGGACCTAGACTCCAGAACTTACTCACCTTATACCTGAAATCTGTACCCTTTGACCAAATCTCCCCTAGCCTCTGACAACCACTACTCTACTGTTTATGAGTTGTTTTAGATTCTACATAAAAGTGAGAAAACAATATTTATCTTTCTCTGACTTATTTCACTTAGCATAATGCCCTTAAGGTGCAAGAATGCTACAAAAAAACAGGATTTCCTTCTTTTTGATGACTAAATTCTATTCCATTGTGTGTGTGTTGTAGGTACCACATTCTTCATCTATTCATCCATCCAAGTGGACATTTGGGTTATTTATATGACATTTAACTGCAGAAAAATGTATTCTGTGGTTTCTATGATAGTGCAGTATTGTTTCTACTACTTCTGTGATCACTCTCTCTGCCTCTATGTTTTCTCCTCTTGTTCCCCAAATGCAATCCTTTTTGAAGCTCTATTCTCAGCTGGGTTACCTTCATTATCTCTCATTACCCAGCTCATCAATTCTCAAGACACCAATAATAACCTCCCAACCTAAAGTTCTGGACTGAACCTCTGTGCTAAGCTCTGGGTCTGGCTCTCCACCTTTGTATAAATGTCCCTCATCTAAATACACCAAAAATAATGAACATCATTTCTCTATACCAGATTCTTTTCATTCATGCTTTTTGTCCAATAATAATAGTGCTGTTATCGTTTCCTCTGAATATTCTTTTTCACCTTTCTTACCTCTTACGTCCACAGATAACTAATTCCTAGAACTGTAGAATAAATCAAAGAGCATAAATGATGTTCAATTGCCTGTCTCTCTAGCTTTTTCATTCCCATAAAGAAAATCTACATTCTGGGCCTCCCCGGTGGCGCAGCAGTTGAGCGCTGGGCTGCGAAGCTGCCCGCAGCCTCTACAGTGCTGGTTCAATCCCCAGCCACTGGTAACGGTCCCACATGGTGCACAGACCTCTCCTGCCATCCCTGCTGCTCCCCTTAGCAGTGTACTTCATCAGTCTGCCTGTTCTGCTCCCTGCTCAGGCTCTGGTGGATTCTCTTACCCTCCTGCACTTCTGACTATACCCAGTGCTTGTATAAATAAATAAATCTTTAAAAAAAAAAAAAAAAAGAAAATCTACATTATAGGGAAACTAAACTCTTAAAATTACCTTTGAGTGGTAGGTACTTTCTGGCATTCCAGGATGTGCTATGAGCATCCTCACCACCTGTAAGACCCTTTCCTGAAAGTCATTTTGTATCAAGTATCAGCCTATCCTTCAAGGTTCAGCAGAAGTAAGCAGGGCTTACATGTCCTTCCTGAATCTTTCACCCTCCCCATTACAGAATGACTGCTCCTCTCAGACAACTTGGAACCCTGCTGTCTCCCTTCCCACTCAAAAACAAGCTCCTTTCAAACACAAAATCACACCTTTTAAGCCCAAATGGTACCAGTAGCATGCCTGGATCCTGGGACAAGTAAATGTTCAACAAATGAATAAGTACTGCATATTAGAACTTAGGAAAAAAAACTAAAATCGGGCCTCCCCTCGTGGCGCAGCAGTTGAGCGCTGGGCTGCGAAGCTGCCCGCAGTCTCTGCAGTGCCAGTTCTATCCCCGGCCGCTGGCGAGGGTCCCACATGATGCTCAGACCTCTCCTGCCGCACCCGCTGCTCCCCTCAGCAGTGCATTTTGTCAGTCTGCCTGTTCTGTTCCCCGCTCTGGTGAATTCTCTCACCCTCCCATGCTTCTGACTGTACCCAGTGCTTGTATAAACAAATAAATCTTTAAAAAAAAAGCTAAAATCATAATTGAAATAGAAAAATTAGTCTTACTTGGTTGTGTTCTAGTGTTTCAAAAAGTTGTTCATCAGACTTTAATAATGGGATGCCTGTCCGATAGTGAACTTCATAAGAGAATTCCATATTCGCCCAGGTCTGACTGATTTCTGTAATAACCTATATGTGAACAGTATTAAGTTATGTGCACAAAAGTTCAATCAAGATTCAATATCTAGGCAATCATCTAGAGATATTTTTACACATTTTTTATAATTCAAAAAAAAGTGATATTAAATATTATTGCCCTCAATATTTTTTCCTCCAAATAATTCATGGTGATGAGTTCTAGAGAATGAATCATTACACAAAAGAAACAAGTATCCTATCAGTATCACAGTTCTTCTGAAACTGAGTTTTAATCCCTCACTAAAACCGAAAGCTAGAACAGTAGGGTACTTAAAAGATTACTGAATAGATTTGCAAATTCATATTTACATATTTGATGGCATGAGACAGAGAGTGCTCTGAGTGCCTGAATGTGAATCCTAGTTCTCTGTGTGAAGCTGCTTAAGTTTATCACAACTCAGTTTCCTTTTCACAAATAGGAAAATGAACATTAACCTGTTTCCGATGATTAGATGAATTAATATAAATAAGGCACTTAGAATAGTACTTGCTACAAAATAAATGATACATGATGGTTTCTGCTATCATCATCACCAACTGAGCCAACCCTCTTGTTTTACACATTCACTCAAAGGATTCAATTTGCTGCCCAAGTCACATACTTAAGAGCAGCAGAGAACAACCTGGGTCTCGTGTCCACACTCCCATGGAGTGAGGACTTCCCCTGTGTCTGATTTGCTAATGCACAAAATTAGCCCAACATCAAGAAATGGCCCCAAGGGCCCTACCTTTTCAGTCCCAAGTTCTTTCACTGCTTTGTCCACAATGCTTCGGACATCATCTTCCACTTGGTGTAACCGCAAAGCTAACAAATCTGCCAGAGTTGTGGCTTCGTTTATTAAAATCTTGACCTGATTAGGATGGGGGAAAAGGCATAATTTATATTCCACATATATTAATGGCTCGCTTTACCTACTTGTCAGAGGAATGAATCACAGCTAAATATACTCAACTCAGCTGCTGAATATGCCATTAGTTCTAAAAAGTATGGAAAAATCAGACATTTTTAACTCAGAGTTACCAAAGCATTACCCACTGGTTGCTAGGACCAAGGTTTAGGCCATGTTCACATGTTCTTTTGTTACATATCCTTCCCTTGTCAACTTACTTCTTATCTCCTTTGTCCACAAAACCCATTTTTAAAGAGAATCATAATGTTCATTTATTATAATTTGGTTGAATTCCAAGAATTAGGGAGTAAGTAGCTCATTTGTCTTTTCTTCCTAAAGTACCCTATTCATTGAACATGATTTCCAGTTGCTTCCAGGATTTAGCCTAGTTTTAACACTAATCTTGTTTCCTTGGCAGAAAATTCTCTTATTCATAGTATCTATTCATATTTACCATGTGAAAAAATAATTCACATTTATTTCCTCATCCTCTTGACTCCTCACCCCCAGTATTTGCCAAGAAGCTCTTAGGTCTTCCTAACTAGCTAGAATCACCACATTCCTTGCAAATGGAAGGTTGACCCAGTCACATGGTTGCATGAAAGTTATTTCCTTGCCTGCTACTGTTAATATTCACCCCCTGCTTCTGGATGCTGCAGTCCTCATTATTCTTCCCAGCCTGCAGTATTCCTTAGCAACCACCCACCTCTTTGCATAGGGGGACTCAATATTCCTATTTGCCCAGAACTGAGGGGTTTCCTAGAAGTGGGCCTTAAAGTGCTAGCTAAAGCATGGAATGTCCTCAGAGAACAGGTGAATTGGTTACTCTAACTCTGTACCACAATATCTAACATTCTTTGCAGCCCTGTCATGCTCTATAAAATGCTTTCATATTATTTTACTTGATCCCCACAAAATCCTCTGATATATAAGAGCAGATAATATCCCTTTCAATTTATTAAAAAAAACAAAATTCAAAATAAATTGTCTTGTTTAAGGTCACATAAGTGGTAAGAGACAAAAGCTAAGTCTTATGTTAGGGCTGCATTAACAGAATACCATATTCTGGGGAGCTCAACCAACATTTTTATTTCTCAGTTTTGAGGACTGCAAAGTCTGAGGTTAGGGTGCCAATGTGGTTGGGTTCTTGATAAAGTCCCACAGACTGCTTTAGAAATGCCTGTTATCTTGTATGTGGAAGAGAATAGAAAGCTCTGGTCTCTTTACCCTCTTAAAGGGCTCTAATCACATTCATGAGGGCTCTACCCTCATGACTCCCAAGGGTCCTCACCTCCTAATACCACTGCACTTGGGATACAGGTTATATGAATTCAGGGAGGAGGGCATATTTAGGCCATAGCAGGAGGCCAAAGCTAGGATTTTTGTATTTCCAGTCCACTGGTCCTATCTCAAGATTGACCTTGATCATTTATCCAGATATCTTTTCAAAAACCTTATTTCAGGGCCTCCCTTGTGGCTCAGGGGTTAAAGAAGGCATTATCAAGCTATGGCCAGCCACTGCAATATGAGTTCAATCCCTGGCTGGCCAGGGACAACCCACAATGTGCAGCAGGCCTTTCCTGCCTCACCCGCTGCTCCCCTCAGTAGTGTATTTCAGTAGATCTACCTGTTGTAGATTTACCACTCTGTCTCTGGTAAATACTCTCACCACCCACACCTCTGGCTTACACCCCAGTTCTTGTATGCATAAATATAATCTTTAAAAATTAACCTCATTTCATCCTAGATGAATGATATAAACCAAGGAATAATACTCCATAGTCACAAACATATTCAGTTAATGATACCCAGAAACTGACCCCAGTGGTCTGCATCAGTTGGTGCCAATGCCTGGCCCTGAGGGCTGGGCTCTGCAGCTCCGTGATGGCTCTCAGCGAGGTGGTCATGTCCTTCACTGTGCTCTCCAGGCCTGCATAAGCATCCCAGACACGGACTTCCTTGTCCAGTGACCAAATTTCCTAAAGTAAAGTGAGAAAACATAAAATTGCTCCCTACATATAATAGTGCATTTTGTAATTTACTTCCTTTGAAAGAATAGCTATACATTTCTCTGGATTAGGAAAAAGTCAATGCATTTAATTCCTGGATTAAGGACTAAACCCAGAGACACAGAAAAGGCTCCATTCGTGTTACCAGTCTACTATGTATAAGCTACTTGGATACAGTAGTTTCCTATTCACTGGTTCTAACTGGATGTCTTTAATGAGACATTAAAGGTAGGGAAATAATCAAGTTTACTGGACAGGTACAATGAAGAATACTTCCTCTAGAAACAAAAATAAGCAGAAAACTGTGATCTTCCAATAAACCTGATTCATTAAAATGGTAACCTCAAAATGTTGGTTTCTCAGAATGTAGAGATTTCATGATTTTAAGATGTGTCAAATAGGGCCCTTGACTTGGTGGTGTTCTTGGCCCATAGAATAATAACATTAACTATTGCAACTGAGGAAACCCATAGTAAAACAATCTCAGTGCAAAAAAAGGTATGAAGTCACTTCTTTAAAACAACAGAAGAATTTCAGCTGAGAATAGGGGTTCCACCATTCTCTGAACTTAGAAAATCAAACGGTAGAGAAGGAGTGAGCAGAGAAATGAAGCACAATGATCCCACAGCATCCACAAAAATAGATGGGACATTTTAGTCAGGGTCCTTGGAACTTGGGTAACATGGGAGAAAAAGGTGGAGGAGTTGGTAGGACTCCACTCAGGATAGAGGCTAAGATGCTCAGGGGTGAGATGAAAGCGTGGACCCTGCCACTGTTTAACTGCTTCTCACTACTGTGCATCTTGGCTTTATCCAAAGAGGTTCTCCTTTCTTCAAAGTGGTATGGGAACTATTGATAGAAACCACCGCACTAAATTCACTTGTGCTCAATATCCTTGGGATACCGGAGTAAAGCAATAATACACACACAAATCATAACATTCTGTATAAATCCACAAGTGGCATATTTCAATCAGTTGTCCCAAATTTCAGAACCTTTTAAAATACAAAATGTTTACAAAATGGTTGCTAAGCAAAGAATTCCAAAGCTGAACTCTGATTTTTTTTAATCTTCATTCTAGACAGCCATAGGAAACTATGATAATAGCAGCTACCCATCAAGGCTTTCATCTTAATATGCTTTTATCCACTCACTTGCAGAAAGGCAGGCTTAATTAAAAGTGCAACTGGCTGAGAGTGAAAAAAAATGTGGTCTCATATCATCCTGTTTGAAGTAAATAAGGACACAGGCCCAACACACCAGATATGAGGTATGGGAAGATGGAAGGAGGTGGTGCTGAGAATGATAAATTGTTGTAATAGACAGTTATAGAACTTGCCTTGGCAAACCTTCTGAGTTCTACATCCATCTGTTCCACATTAATCTGTCTCCACTGGGTTTTAGTCCAATTATCAATGCTTCTCTGAAAATGTACAAGCAGATAAAAGTGTCAACAACATTTGGTGAAAGCAAGACTCCACAACAAAATATATAAACTGATGATATACAGTGATTCTATCATCCAGTGCAAAGTCAATTATTTAAATATTAACTGCACTTGTCAAAACTTCTCTATCACTAAAACAAAAAAAAAAGATGTCAGAACTTGTCAAACTTAAGGCTAAAGCATTTTGACATATTAATCTCTAGTAGCAATGACAAATTCCATACATATTGTCATTTAAACTGAGTACTTTGAATTAAAAAGTACATTACCATCAAATACCAGATTCCCATAATTCTACATATAAGCTTTCATAACACAATTTTCATCCACTATAAAAAAATTCTCATGAACTTTTTGAACATATTCTGTCTCATTAATATATTTCTATGTGACTCTGCACTAAATTCAAAGGAAATTAGATTTAATACCATTATATGTATCATATTATATTTTCACACGTTTTAAACATATGTATTATATATGCTGCTAACACATGCTATTATGTGAGTTCTCCAGAATTTATTTCTATAATAACTTTTTAAATGTAACAAACCATATACAAATTGATTTTTAGTCAGGATCTGTTACATATATATATAAGATATGTAGTTTATGCTAAATGGGTGTGTACATGACTTTGTATCCACAGGGGTGCATACGTAATACAGATACATCTGTATTTACATATAGATACATATAGATATATATTTTATATATGTGCTAGAGTGATTTTTTTTATCCTATATAATTCCCAAAGAGGATGTAAAGTATAGAAAGTTTCACTCAGAACCAAAAACAGAAAGAAATGATATTCAGGAAGAATCTTCTATTAACAGATAATCAAATTCTAACTCTGGGGGTGGGAAATATCTAATACCTACATATCTCAAGATATTAGAAAACCCAAACAGTTTGATACTGACACTAGAAATTTTACATTTACACAAAGAAACTACCAGAAGGGAAAAAAAAAACATGCTTTCAAAAAGCAGGGTCTTACTCTAATGTAAATAATGACATCCCAGAGTCCCTTGAGCAATTTCATTTCTTTGCGACACTGCTTCATTTGTTTGTACTCTGGAGGAGCCACTTCAAAAAGGCGAGTTGATTCTTGCATCTGCAGCATTTCTTCTTCTAATGCTTCAAGTTCTTGATTTGCCTAAGGAGAAAATACACTCGCATGCACACAAATACCCTCAGTATCTGACAAACCACCAAAGAGAAGTCAAATCATTCTGTAGCTCTAGTTATGTCAACGTTGACAACTCTGATTTAAAAATATTTATCTGCAGTATAGTTACTGGTAAAATGTAGAAGGCTTTAGATGGGCAAATTCATTTACTCAAAAAGTGAGGGTTAGACCATCAACAAATACAATCATATTTTGTCTATACTCTTCCTTTGTACATTTTCCAGATAAATGTGCTCTTGCATCAGATTCCTAGATATACAGTCTTTGCTCTTGATTTTCATTCTACAGGTGTGGAGCAAAAGATGATGCTTTGGAAACTTTCACTTCAAAATAAGTCTCTTCTTTAAAAAATAAAAAAAACCAAAAATTTCAGATTTAAAAATTTCCCCAAATCATCACTAGTACAAATGTACTGAAGATAATTCACGAAATAAAACACTGGCACTAAGCACACAGTAGGATATGAGAAATTTCACCATAATTATCTTCACTCAAGCTCATTTACCATCCTGTCTATGTAGAACTTATGTTTTATACCAACTATAAGTTAACTTTTCTTTCTTGATAGATCAATTCTTAATTCTTACTAAGAAGTATATTTACATAATACAAGTTCAAGGTGAGCAGAAGAGCTTGTGATGCAGAAAAACCTTCAGGCTCACTCTACAGTTCTGAGAGCTCAAGGTCCCTGACTACCTATGCTCTGCCTTTCTTGATTTTCTTGACATTACATGAGGTTACCAACTTTGCAAAAGGATTTAACTTTGCTTTGCCCATTTTATGCTTCCTCCCATCATCCCCTCAATATCCGGCTCATTAAATATCCAACTAACTGAATTACTTTAATTCATTTGATTTTCAACTTTGCACAATTCTAAACCCTTTTGTGTTTCTTAGCATTCTGCTTTCATTTTCACAAGTTATACTTTTATAAACAAGATGTACAATTTTATGCTCAGTTTTACAAAGGCTTGCCATGAAAAATTCCATACACATAAAATGGTGTGTGTCTAAGCGCCATCCAGTTTAGTATATTATGTTACTAACAACTTTGAAGGGTCATCTTCATTTGAACCCTTTCTGTCCCATTACAAATTTCACCATCAGATCTAAATTTTTTTAATTTTATAATATTTTTTTAAAAGATTTATTTATTTATACAAGCACTGGGTACAGTCAGAAGCGCGGGAGGGTGAGAGAATTCACCAGAGCCAGAGCGGGGAGCAGAGCAGGCAGAAGGACCGAAGTACACTGCTGAGAGGAGCAGCGGATGGCAGGAGAGGTCTGAGTGCCATGTGGGACTCTCTTCAGGTGGCCGGAGCAGCCGGGGATTGAACCAGCGCTGCAGAGGCTGCAGGCAGTTTCGCGACCCAGAGCTTAACCACTGCGCCACCGGGGAGGCCCAGATCTAAATTTTTATTTAATGTTCCTGATTTTTAAATATTCTCACTACATATGTATGTATTACTAAGTATTAATCTTGCAAAATTTGTGTTTTTGAGACATAGGAATAGTTCCATGTCCTATAAAACATTCAATATTTTTGAGGTGTATTTGTACATTCGCAATGTGTGCAAAGTTCATTACTACTACAACAAACAATGTATATACTATAATTTATTCCACTTCTGATGATTATTAAGGTTTTTTTCTGCATTTCACCATTACTGCTAAGGCTACTAACAATTTTCATGTCCCTGATGTAGACGTTTTATGTATAACTTTTGTTATTTAGTGGGTTAAAAAGACCTTCTAAGAATTTCTTTCAGAATGGAATGTTGAGCGATATCAAGATATTTTGGTATTTCTTGAGATGATCATGACTTTCTTTCCTAATCTGTTAATGTGATGAATTATATTAATTTTCCAATGTTTAATCAAACCTCTTTTCCTAAAATGAACTCAAGTTGTTTATAAATCAGTATAATTCAATAATATTTTAGTTGGTACATTTGCTTCTATAGGTACATAAGAAAGACTATAATTTTTCCTTTCTCGTACTGTTTTTATGAAAATTAGACATGGTGCATGGTGATTTTTATGTGCACATTCTCAGTATACATGGTGATTCTGAGTATACATTATGGTGATTTTTTCTTTTTTTTTGGTAATTTTATTTTTCTTTTTAATTTTTTTTTATAGAGGCATGTTTATTTATTTATTTGTTTGTTTGTTTTGTTTATACATGCACTGGGTACAGTCAGAAGCGCGGGAGGGTGAGAGAATTCACCAGAGCCAGAGCGGGGAGCAGGGCAGGCAGAAGGACAAAAGTACACTGCTGAGGGGAGCAGCGGGCGGCAGGAGAGGTCTGCGCACCATGTGGGACCCTCCTCTGGTGGCCGGGGAGCAGCCAGGGATCGAACCGGCACTGCAGACGTCGCCGGCAGCTTCGCAACCCAGCGCTCAACCGCTGAGCCACCGGGGAGGCACTACATTATGGTGATTTTTGAGTAAACATTCTTCTTCTTGTCTCTGGACTTACAAGAATGAGATCTATTTCTCTTTTTTTTAAAGATTCAATTTATTTTTGTGTAAAAGAACTGGGGTGTAGGCCAGAGGTGTGTTGGGGGTGAGAGGATACACCAGAAACAGAGTGGGAAGCAGAACAGACAGATCTACTGAAATACACTGCTGCGGGAGCAGTGGCCAAGACAGGAGAAGTCTGCTGCGTCATGTGGGTTAGCTCCCAGGCCGAAGCAATGATAGCACTGCAATTTAACCCCTAGGCCACCAGAGATGCCCCATGAGATCTATTTCTTGAAAGCCCCTTTGAATTTACCTGTAACACTATAAAGGGTTATTAGTCTATCTGTTGGAAGACTTTTTTTTACCTCCTAGTAATTAACTTTCCAACTATTTTTAATAGTTATAGGACTATTTAGATTTACTGTTTCTTGAGACTAGTAAATTATCTTTCTCTAAAAATTAACCTTTTCATTTTTTTATTACACTGATTTTTTTGAATTTCTCTTCTTTCTGTATTACCATTCTCTATTTCTTAGACATTTCTTTTTCCTCTTGATCATTCCACCAGAAGTCTGTCAATTTTCTGAAAATCAAATTTGGCTTTGTTGATCTCTTTTCTAAAAATGCAAGTACTAGAAGTTTAGTGATGATTTGTTGGTGATGCATTCCATTTCATTTATCTGAAATATCTCTTACTCTTGTAATTGAAATATAATTTTATTCAGTACAGTTTGGAAAATATCCACTACCTCTGGCCACATTGTTGCTGATGAAGAAGTTTCCTCTTAATCATCATTCTTACAAGTCATCTGTCTTTTCTTTTCTAGTTTCTATAAAGATTTTCTCTTACGACTGGTATCCTGCCATTCGCTGGGTGTATATAGATGCTGACTTTGCATTCATCCTGGCTGGGATCTGACAAATTTCCTGAATCTACTCATGTATACTTCGATCAGTCCTAGAAAAACCTGTTATACTTCTGACTGTTGTCTGATCTCTTTATTCACTCTTCTAGAAAGTCTAAGAGTTAAACATCATTTTAACTTCTTACTCTCTGTCCCTTTTATATTTTCTCTCTCCTTACACCTATGTGCTGCCTTCTAAGTGATTTCTTTTGTCACTTTTTAAAACCCAATTGCTGAAATGTATTTTTTAAGTAATTTTTGTTTCCATAAATTCCTGGCCTTTTTCAAACTCAGCTATCCATTGCTGATAGTCTTAAAACAGAAAGTTTGTTCATTTACCCCCCAGCATTATCTTTTACTTCCTTAAACATCTTTCAACATCTGCTATTTTATGTGGGTCTATTATTGTGTTTTTCTCTTTCTGCTGACTCTTAGGTATTATGGTGTGTTTATTGACTGCTTTATTATCAATTCAGATTTGACTAACTAACCTGCTGGACTTATAAGGAGATTAGAATGCATGAACTTTTTACCAGGTAAAATTTGGGCTCACTTATACCAGGTACTGTGAAGAACTAAATGTAATAATTTCAAATTTCTGGCCTGGAAATTCCTTAATCACAGGCTGTATTATAAAAGTGAAGCATAAGCCTTGTAAGAATAGGCCTATTTTACAAATTCTCAGAGAATCTTTCTCTTTCTTTTTTTGTCTTACTCTGAATCTCAGCAAGGACTAACAGGTAGTCTCACAGGCTTGCAGGCTGCAGGGTTTTCCCAGTCCCTCCTTTCAGTGAGGGTATAACCTCTTAAGAACATCACCTATTCTTCCTTGAAAGTATTAGTCATAAAGTTCTAGACATGTGGTACTTTGATTTGCCCCTACAGTATCGCAGGCTTATGCATTTGCCTCTACTTTCCATCCTGGTTTCAGCTATTCTCTTCTCCCCTGTCCTTTAGAGATTTCTCTTGTTTTCTCATAATTTCAGCAATAGATTTTATTTTTTTTAAAGATTTATTTTTTATTTATACAATAGCTGGGGTACAGGCCAGAGGTGCGGGAGGGTAAGAGGATTCACCAGAGACAGAGTGGGGAGCAGAACAGGTAGACAGACCGAAAGCACTGCTGAGGGGAACAGCAAGGAGCGACAGGAACGGTCTGCCTTGCCATGTGGGAATCTCCTTGGCCAGCTGGGAATTGAACCTGCGCTGCAGAGGCTGCAGACAGCTTCACAGCGCTGCGCTCAACCCGCTGCACCACTGGGGAGGTCCTCGGCAATAGATTTTAAATTGTACACCTGTGAATATCTTTCAGCATGTTTTACAAAAGGACTGTTGAAAATGTCTGATAGACCACATTCTCAAAGCCAATAGTCCTTTAATTTTAATCATTTCTCCTATTACTTGTACTAATTAATCATTCCTTGACATAGACCCAGTAATGTTATTCATCTATTTACTGTATCTTTGGGAATGAAGAAATATTAGCATATAATATAACTTTAGCATGGACTCTTAGGATAAAAGAAGAGATTCACCTCACCACTGCCCTTGTTCCTGGGGAGTCGATGGTTTCTGTTTGGCAGGGTGAGAGGTCTTGAGCACCACAGTCTACCATACCAGCCCAGAACAAAGATACCCGTGCCTTTGGTTGAATCTAATGTTGAACTAAACATTAGATATGCATGCTGAACAAACACACAGGAAAAGAACTTCAAAATAAAGACAACCCAGTCCTACTATATTTAAAAAATCTCTCAACACATTTGGCAGGAACAAGGATAAGTATCTTTGAAATACATAACGATATGTATTACAGTATAGTGTGCAAATGGTAGGATCCAGTAAACGATAACTATAGTAAATGTTTACACAGGGAACATTGGTTAGTCAAGTAAAAAACATCTCCCCAGCCAATCTGTTGAGAACACCTGCAATTTAGATATAATGTTTCAGAAAACACAACTCTATTAGCATATTCTAACCCACTCCCTTTCAATGAATATATTAACCACTTTTCTTCAGCCAAGGAAAAGAGAAGACCTTATGCTACACAACGATGCTTCCTAAATAGGTTTAAAGCAATTAAACTTAAATTTAACCAAAAATTTGGAAATTGAGATAGAAGCTGTGGGAGCTCCAGCTCTCTACCAGTCTAAAGAGGGAAGACTGGGCCTCCCTGGTGGCGCAGTGGTTGAGCGCTGGGTTGAGAAGCTGCCCGCGGCCTCTGCGGTGCCAGTTCGATCCCTGGCTGCTCCCCGGCCACCGGAGGAGGGTCCCACATGGCGCGCAGACCTCTCCTGCCGCCCGCTGCTCCCCTCAGCAGTGTACTTTGGTCCTTCTGCCTGCTCTGCTCCCCGCTCTGGCTCTGGTGAATTCTCTCACCCTCCCGCGCTTCTGACTGTACCCAGTGCATGTATAAACAAAACGAACAAACAAATAAATAAATAAAATAAAATAAAAAACATGCCTCTATATAAAAAAAAAAAAAAGCTATAAAGAGGGAAGACTATCTCCAACATGAAGCAATATCCGAAGGGCACCCAGAGGAAGAACTCAAAGATTCCCAATTCCTAAATCTAACATTCACAAAGTTATTGTTTCTCTTGGCTAAAATAAATATTTTTCTAATAAAATTTCAAAACTTTACTTTTAAGCCCATTATGAATTATTCTCCGTCTTGGATTATTTGCCCATTATATTCTTTTTTATAGTCAACTAAAATAGGTAATAAAAGAGAATTAAATGACTCAGTATTTGTATACAGAGTTAAAAATAAGTTAAAATTATGAATGACTTATCACATGGTGAAGTCCCTAATGGCTAAAATCCCTTAATTAAAAATATGTAGACAGCTAGAATTTTAGTATTAGCTTTCTCACAATGTAATATCCAACAATTATACATGGTTTATCTTTTTCAAAAAGGAAACTAATAGAAGCCACACCAGAGGGCTGTTGCAAAAACTGAAAGGAATATTTTAAGTTAGTACAAAATTGTACACCTATATCTACACACACACACACACACAATGTTTAAAAATAGCTGTCATTTACACTAGTATGATTACTTTGATGAAGGCAGTGGTTTGGGAGACATGATTTAAAACACAATTTACTTAGTGAAACTTGTTTACATTTGGGTTTTAAATACTTAATTCTCACTTATAATTGCAAAATGAGGACAAGTGATAGCAGTATCTCAGTGCCTAAAATTATTTCCTAAACTAGTTAGTGTTACACATACGAGATAACTGAGACCAGCATTACCTTATCAAGCACTGCGTATGGATTTGCTGCATTAAAGCCAAGAGGAGCATTGAGTCTGAATTTCTCTCTGAACTCAGTCTGCTTTCCCTGATTAGGAAAGAAAGAAAGAAAAAAAAAGCCCGTAAGTGAATCGCAAACAAATAGCTTCAATTATCCTTGTAAAAATCTTTCTTAAAAAAACACTTAGGAAAAAAAGACTTGATAGCTAGCTTACATCAAACAAAATGCATTTTTTTCTTATAAGAGTGACTTCTGCATTTTGGAGAGGAGAAACTTCATGTCTGACAGTTGCTGCAATCTTTTTGGTAGTTTCCCATCTTTCAGGTAATTCCTACAAAAAAGATACGAATGGGAAATTATTTCACTGACTAAAACAAATCACCTCCATAGAATCAAATAATTTGAATTTCTTTATAGTAAACCATGACATCTCTCATTCTGATATAAGGAGTTTATCCAAAAGAAAAGGAAAAAAGATGCAAGTGATCACTAGGCTTAGCACCAGGCTGACACCCAAGCAGACCCCGTGACAGACCATACTTAGGTCTCCCAAGCATAAACCAGAGCTGTTCTAGGGCATAAGATTTACCTAAAATAAGTGAAAATCTTTTCAAAACACATAGAAAAACTCTAAATTGTTTTGCTGTTAAGGGAATAAAACTAAAGTGCTCTGGAAATGATTTTGCTGATCTCTAACAACTAGAAACAGAAGCAAGTCATGGTCAGCAATTTAAGGAGTGAAAAAAGATGTCTTGAATCTGGAAGGGCAGAACTGAAAATGTTAATCAGTTTCATCCTCTGCATTCCTCCAGCTCCCAAAGCTCTGTGTGTACTCTGATTCGATGGAGAATTTGAGCATTTAGGTTAATGTTAAATGACTAGGATTCTGAAGTAAGAAGAGGCAAAAGGAAGGAAAGGTTAATTCCTACTTGATGTAGGACAAGAGAAGCAATAAGTAGTTCAGGTAGCAACTCAACTCTGCTCTCCCACCTACAATGAAAATAGGACGACACCAAGTTATTTTCTCTGAAGAGCCGTTGTGCATAATTGCTGTTGAAAGCATTCCTTGTGTCCAGACTAACAAAGCAGTGTTTCTCTAGGTCATCTCCTGGGACACTGAAATTGTTTTGTCACATAAAACTATCCATGGTGATGGGACTCCACTTGAGTGGCTGAAGTACAAAAATCAAAGGTTCTAAAGACTATTTTGTAACCCTCAATAAATATTTGATGACTGACTCAGTAACTGCCAATTATAAAGAGTGTATTATGCTAAGTATAATTTGTACCTGTGTGGTGGGCGAGTGCTACACATAAAAACACATTCTTTGACATAAAATGTTTTATAATCTGTCAGATTACCCATGACAGAATGTGTTAACTTCCACCAAGAGGTCTATATATATTATGGACACAAAACACTTGGGGGGGGGGTGGGCAACACAGTGACAGGAAGACCAAAAAGGCCAGGAACCAAGAGACCTGGGCTCTGCTTGAACATACTTGTCCTATCTTGTACTTCTACTGTTCATCCCCTCAAAACGGTGTTCTTGCTTGTACAGTTTCACTTTGCATTTCCAATTGACTCCCCAAAAAATCTACCACATGGAATTTTCTTTTGAGCCCATGACTGGGAAGCCACAGAGGTCACATCAATGGACTCAGGCCCCTTAAACCTCCTTCAATCACAGTAGATGGGGGTGGGGTGAGAATTTAAGCTCCTATAGAAACTGGACAGTACTCAGGAAGCTAGGGAGCAGTCAGTGAAAGTTCCCTAGCAGGGACAGAAGTTGCTAAACTCTATCAATTAGCAGGTTACTTAGCTTCAGAGCATATTGTAGACAAGTTGTGAGGACACATCCATGTCTAAGGTCTTCTTAGCTTAAGACCAAACACAAATGCATATTTGGAAAATACCGAGAATAACTATCATGAGTTGCTTTAATTAATATCAGGGCAACCTCACATGCAACTTGCACTGCTTACAAATCTTGTTTTTGCCCCTGACCAGCTGAAATTATTGACATAGCAACACAATAATAGCTAAACGTGTCCCTCATTTGAAATGTTGAAAAGTCTAGTATTCTTGATAGTGCCGTAAGATGAGGTATTGTGCCAAACTTTTATAACACATATTCTGGATGTTATGACTAAAATCCAGAAATCAATAAGTTGATTATTGATTTCTCTCTATATTTTGAGGTCCACAATCTGACTCCAAGGATATCCAAATCTTTCTAAAAACCAACATGTATATAGCATGTTCTCCTCTATTTTATCTTAGTCTTATTATATATCTTTATATCCATACCTTATCTGGATTTTCAGTTCTAAGGACAGTTTTTTTAAAAGATTTATTTTTATTTATTTATGCACACAAGAACTGGGGTACAGGCCAGAGGTGTGGGTGGTGAGAGGATTCAGCAGAGACAGTGGGGAACAGAATAGGCAGATTGACTGAAATACACTGCTGAGGGGACCAGCGGGCTAGGAAGGAGAGGTCTGCTGCACCATGTGGGTTGCTCCCTGGCCAGGAATCAAACTAGTGCTACAGGGGCTGCGCATAGCTTCATAGGTTGCATCTTAACCCCTCGCGCCACCAGGGAGTCCTTAAGGACAGTTTTATACTTAAATACAATTTAATAATTCACATATAATTCCTCTTAGTCTTTACAGTCAAAACAGCACTAATAAATACATAGTTGCACTTAATCCTTAAAAAATAAAATGAGGGATAGGAAATGGAGCAGTCCTTGTGAAAAGCTTAGTAGTTCCTCAAAGCATTAAACATAGAATTAAACATCGCTATATGACCCAGTAATTCCACTCCTAAGCCTATTCCAAAAAGAGTTGAAAACAAGTAAACACATATTTTTATGTCTATGTTCACAGCAGGACAATCACAACTATCAAAAGATGAAAATAACCCAAATGTCCATCAGTGGATTAAATGCTAAACACATTGTGGTGTGTGTACACACACACACACACACACACACACACGGGGAAGGAAGAGAAGGAAGAATATTATTCAGTGATAAAAAGAAATGAAATAGTGATATTTACAACATGAATGAACCTCAAAACTATTATTCCAGTAAGTGAAATAAGTCGAAAGAGAAAGACAAACAGTGTATGTTTTCACTCATATGAGGAAGATAAACCAAACAAATGAACAAACAAAACAGAACAAAACAAACCCTTAGATTATGATAACAGAGTGGTAGTTACCAAAGGGGAAGAGGATGAGGGTCGGGGAATAGGTAGAGGTGTTGATTGGATGGTGGTGGTGGGAAAATAGACCTCTGGTGGTGGGCATGGTGTGGTCTAGACATTTGTTGGGGTGAGCCGGTACAGAGCTAAAAACAAATTTACCTCAATAAAAAAATAAAATAAAAAATATTGTGCCAAGTAAAAGGAAGGACACATAGTGTATTCCATTTATATGAAGTATCTATAATATGTAAACCTACAGAAACCAAAAAAAGATTGCTGGTAGCTAAAAAAAAGTTGGTAAGGGGGAGGAAGATAAAAGGAAATGACGATTAATGGGTATGGGGTATCTTGGGGAGGTGATAAAAATGGTTTGAAACTAGATACAGTTGGGACTTGCACAATATTGTGAATGTACTAAATGCACACACTTTGAAATGGTTACTTTACTTTTACGTTATGGAACTGTGAATGTAGCCTCAATCGAAAAAGAGAATAGAAAGTGAGAAACTAGAGACATAAACAAATTTTTTTTTTAATTAAGGATCTTAAGGATATTTGAAGCATGCTCTAAGGAAAGCAGATGGATGGATTCACATCCAAATGTGAGTCCATCAATTCAAAATAAATTTGAGTTGAGTTCCATGCTCTAAAAACTGAAGTAGGACAGAAGTAAGTTTTTAGTGAGTGTGAGCACTGATCACATTTGCAAGGTTATGTGTCAGCCTAGTCTGGAAGCTAGTGCTTGATAGAAACATCTAACTACCTATAGAACTTCAATACAGAAATGTGAATAGAGCTTGCACTGTGTTATCTTTTTTTTTAATTGTTTTAATTACAAATTTTATTTTTATATTCCCCATACAATTGCAACCCCCTTATTTTGACCCCAATCCCTCCCCTCCCTGCCCCTCCACTCCCCTGTGTTATCTTTTTTCATGGTTTCAGTTAAAACTAAAAAGATGGATTTCATTGTTTGATAGAGAAGCCAGCAATTCTTCCAAAGCACAGGAATAGGAGGATGGCACAGAACTCTTATTTAGAAAACACAACAATTTTCCTATCCAAATTGGGCTTTATTTTTTCTTTATTTTTTTAAATGGGAATCACCAATTATTCATTTTTTAAATATTTCTTAAAAATGAAGTACCAGTTTCTTATATTCTTGTAATTTTTGGACAATATAGGATTTCTCCCCTCAGTTGTGGTCACTGTGATTCTCCAAACAGCAAAGCACCCACAGTCCTCCAGCATAGTCCATATGCATCTGACCCTCATTTTCCCTGCTCTCCTTTTCACTCCACCTCCCCCTCTCCCTTCTCTCTAGGATGCCTCAGATCTATGGTTAGCTCTCTAGGGTTTAAAGTCTGTCTTTATCTGACACTATGTTTGGTTTCTCTGTAAAATGTCCATAGTATGTTTCTAAACAATAAACACTTCTCAACTGACAGGCAGTTTAAATGAAAGAGTTTGGATATATTTCATGTATGAAGGAGTTTGTATATAGAAAGTAAAAGTGGAACTCAAAAAAAAAAAAAAAAAAAAACCACTTACAGGCTTTCTTAAGTATCTTCTAACAGAAAGGCAGTGTTACACAGCAGTTGAGAGTACTCTGGTATGAAACAAACCTGGATTTGAGTGTTGACTGGTTATACTACTTGTGTGACCTTGAGAAAGTTATTCAGTGACCTTATGCTTTTTTCTAACCTATAAAATGAAAACATTAATGTCTACAGTATAGGTTGTTATGAGGATTTTATAAAGAATGCACATAAAGAATTTGGCTGAAAGAGATACTCAGTCAGGGGGTTATGACTATTTTACCACTACACTTACCTCTAGTTGAATGTAGACTTGCTCAGGCATCTTCTGGCCATAGGTTTCCAAGAGTGTGATAGTTTCTTTTAGTGGTTCAAAGAGCTCATCAGTAGCTCGCTGTCGACTTCTTACAGCCAGAAGATGCCCCATAATGTCAATTAAACCATCATGATCACCTTCACTCAATTCTCTCTGAAGACCAGCATCTGTTTCCTTTATAAATTCTTGTAGCTCATTCAGACTATTAAATATATACACACATCCATACATAGACACAAATTAAGCACATTAAACATTTAGAAGGGCAAGATTTCTGAAAGTATTCTATTTTCATTATTTGCCTAATTTAACATTACTTATTATCTCCACTTATAAAACTGGCAACTTTAATGCTTCTAAAACTAGTATCTCAACTTTAGAAAGCAATCAGGTGTTAAAAGCTGTAATGCTAAATACGAAAGCACAAAAGACTACCTGTCAATGACAAATCTCAAAAGATGCTCCTGAAACATCCAGCTCCATCTCTTAATAATGTTCAGCAAGCTCACTTTGAAAGGCTTCATGTCCACCTTGAACCAACTATCAAACACTCTGAAGTCATCGAAGTTGCTCATCTGAACATACAGAGCTTCATAAATATCAATCTGAAATTGGAAATAAAAAATAAGAATTAATTGAATCTAAAGTCAAACAACTACATTAAATGCAAAGGGGTTTCCTTGCCTGTTCTTTGAATTGTTCTAGAGTTGGTGGCTGTTCAGGTATTTCTTCGCTTGCATGAGCATCCAAATCATCAGATGATAAAGTCTGGCCATACAAAAGAAAATGCTTCATAAACTCAGTCCGGTCATCCACCCAGAGGTAAGCATATGTGTCCAGGGTATTTCTGAAGTCCAAAACTCTGCTGATAACATCCACCACTCTCTTCATTATTTCCTGCCTGACCTCCACCAGACCTAACATGTTATCCATGTCATTCTAAAGGAGAGGAAAACCACACGCTTATTAAAATCAGTGTTACTGTAACAATTATGTGAATATAACATTATTCAAAGCAATCCTTCAAAGGGAGAGTGGTTGTTAATACCAAAAACTATGTTGTTTTTTCTAAATTCTCCTTTTCCTTCTGTTCCCCAGCATTCCAATTTATTTTAGAACCATCAATATAAAAGCTGATGGCCACTAAGAGTGCAAATACCTGATAATTTTCTATTTCCAGATGTCCTGCTACTCGCTTCATTTGGGAAGACATTCTGAAACTATTGCAAAGCATTTCTTCTACCAGATCATAGAAGCCATCCCCAGCCTCTCTTTCTAAAGAAGGTTTAAACAGAATTTCTGGGGGCATTAAGATCATTTGTGCTTGAAAAAATGGTGCAGGTTTCAACTGTTTTTCTGTATTCATCAGAAAGAAGTCTAAGTCATGCATTATAGCTTGAAAAAAGCCTTCTACCACGATATCATCGATGAATTCTACATAAATCTTCCAGGTATCCAGAGAAGGATTGGCATTGAAGAGCTTCCTATTTTCCTGCAAACATACAAATATGAATAAGTGAATATAAATAATGAATATAAAAATGCTTTCTATTTCAATGATTTGTTAAAGAAAGAACTATACTTTTTGTGAAAAAAGGGGGTAATTCAATTGCCAGGTTGCAGAAACTTAAGCTAGACAGTTAATAGCAAAGCAGAATTTAGTAACATTAATTCAATTATAAAATACATTCAAAAGTCATTCTTTAATGGAAAAATCAACAGAATGACTGCTATCTTCAAATACTGACCAGTGGTACACTAGTTCCCAATGCATTCTAGATGTATTAGACCTGGGTTCTACTCTTTGCTGTTGCTGACTCTCTATGCCTTTGGATTTTGTCTTCCAGGACCCTGCCTATAAATGAAGTTTCCAAAATTGGTCCTTCAGAGAACACTGTCCTAGGACAGCCAAAGATCACAAAGTCAATCTAGTGTTATGTTCTCTAGGCCATCCCTGGAGACTCATGGTGCACACAGATCACACATTAAAGTCCTTTTAACTTTGTTGAGCCCAGGTAATTCCAAAGCTTTTTCAAAAACAAAAATGCATAAATAGTTGATGAGGCATCCTAAATGCCACAGGATAATAGCTAGCAATCCAGAGAACAACAGTGAATGGTCAGTGGCATGACAAAGATTACTGCTTAAAAAAACCGAATTTCCAGACACATCAGAATACCTCTTCTCGGAAGTATTCTCAAGGCTACTCAGGCCTTCCACAAGGCCTTTGTGGGAATCCTGCCCACTCCTTGACTTTAGACTTCTAGCCTCCAGACTCAGTGAGAATAGATGCTGCTATTTTAAGAAACCCCATTTGTAGTACTTTGTAACAATAGTCCTCCCATGCTATAAGGCAATGATCAAGGGAGAAGGGACAAATTCTTTGTCCTAACAAATGATGTTAAGTAAGGAAAATGAAAACTTTCTTTAAAATCTCGGACAACCTTAGAAGCTTTGAAACCGAAACTTTGAAATTCATATTCATTTTTTTCTTTTTGCTACACATGCTCAACACAGACTGTTAAGCATATGCAACTCATCCTCTTGTGTTTTTCTCTCAGGATGCAGGACACTGCCCCTTCTGATTTACTCACACCATTTCAGTCATTCCTTCACTGCACCTTTAGCTGGTTCTTCTTCCCCTCAGTTTCCTGAGGGTGGTAACCCCCAGAGAAAAGTTCTTTCTACTTTACTGGATCTCTTTCAGTGTCCTGCGCAGGATCTTTCGATTCTCGCTCATCCCAGGGATGACTTTAAGGCCAGTTCTTAGACCTCGTCTCTATACAATTAAATCCTGTCAGATCTCCCTATGTGCATGCCTTTTCATATCACGAATATGCTCCTGACTTCCGATTATATGTCACTCAGATGGACCTCACTCCGGAACTCCAGACTCACATTTGCAATCCTAGCCTGCCCAAAATTTCATGTTGGACAGGCATCTCTAACACATCTAAAAACCAAATCCTGGGCCTCCCCGGTGGCGCAGCGGTAGAGCGCTGGGTTGCGAAGCTGCCCGCGGCCTCTGCGGCGCCGGTTCAATCCCCGGCTGCTCCTCGGCCACCGGAGGAGGGTCCCACATGGTGCGCAGACCTCTCCTGCCGCCCGCTGCTCCCCTCAGCAGTGTACTTCGGTCCTTCTGCCTGCTCTGCTCCCCGCTCTGGCTCTGGTGAATTCTCTCACCCTCCCGCGCCTCTGACTGTACCCAGTGCATGTATAAACAAAACAAAAACAAAACAAGCAAACAAATAAAGAAAAACATGCCTCTATAAAAAAAAAATATAAAAAAATAAAAAAAATAAAAACCAAATCCTGTTTTCTCCTAAAAAATATGCTCCACCACAATCTTCCTCATTATCAATAAAGGGAAACTTCATTTTTTCAGCTGCTCAGACAGAAAACTTCAAAGTCAACCTTGACTCTTTCCTGACTCATCACAGCAAATCCTGCTAGCTTTCCCTTCAAAATACATCCAGCATATGACTGCTTTTATCACTACCACTGTGACCCACCCCATCACTATTTCTCACCTGGATTATTATAATAATCTCCTAATAATCTTCCTGTCTACCACTTTCTAGCTCCCCTGTGGTTTACACTCCACAGGAAATATTTCGAGCAAAGTCTCTGACTGCTATTTCCCCTCAGAGTAAAAGCCAAAATTCTCATAACAACCTTTCAATACTATGTGATGTACTCTTAGTCGTCACCTACCACAATTACCCTTGCAAATTCCATTCCAGGTCTGCTGGATCTCTAACTGGTCCTCAGGCCAACCATGCTCCTGCCTCAGTGCATGGGATACTGTATTTTTCACCATCTGGAACTCTGGTCTCCTTGTTAGGGGGAAAAGGATGTCCTAAAGCTAATTCCATACAGGCTTTGTGGACTCCATCCCCCCCCCCCCCCAGGCCAAAGACACTGGGAACTCCAAATCCCATCACCACCAAAGGGAAGGTGGCTGGGACCTGAGGGTGGGGTTAAGCAGCCAGGTTGGTATAAAGCCAGACACGTGGGCTTTGGATGTCCCCCATTGGCTCTCTGCCAGCTCGCAGCATCCAGCAAGCTCTGAGAATGCCTTTGGGATTCCAGGTCGGCGGATCGGGTTGGACGCATTAAAGACTTTATTTCCCTATTTTCTCCCTGAGTTGTACATTTTCCTTTTCCCTTGTAAATAAACCTTTTATTAACCTTTTGTGTGTGTGCCTGTAGTGGAGTATTAATAAGTCCCTTTTAAGCGTGCAGGTGAAGACCCACAGCCAGGCAACCTGTTCAATATTGGGGCTGCCCTATAACAGCCTGATATCTACATGACACATTTCCTTTTCCTTTCAATCCTCCCCTGAAATGTTTCCTTAGTAAAGAGGTCTTTCCAACTACCTCATATAAAACACCCCCTCAATTCCCTGTCTACCTGCTTTATTTTCCACTATTACACTTATTATTGACCTATAAAGTATTTGTTATTTTCGCTCCATCTTCGCTGACTAGAAAGTAAGCTCCATGATTCAAGGGACACTTGTTGGGGGTAGTGAAGGAGGTGGGCAGGGGTTGTTGATTTCATTTTTCTGCTTTCACATGTTTTTGTTTTATTTTGTCTCCTCTTAAACTGATAAACCTAGACTAGTGCCTGTTACTGTTTCAGTAATACAAATATTTATTTAAAGTGTTATTATTACCACCCTCAGGAGATGCTTGAGTTTCACATGAGATGAGGTAAACAAGATGGCTGATACCTGCAGGCATTCAAAAGATGTAATCCTGACAAAGATAAGGATGCCTTCTCTAGCCTTTGTTTCTTTAAAATATCTCACATTCCAAACTCTTCCCTCAGAATGAGAGTAGTGAGAATTACAGAAACTACAGGAAAATAATGTAAATTTCCTCATTTTAAAGGCTTAACAAAACCATACACAAAAAATTTCAGTCCAGTGAAAGAGTCCTATTACTGAGTTAAATACTTTGCTCTTTTCTAAACTACATGAAAAGTTTTGAAACCTTAAAAGCAATTACCTCTACCAAGCTGTGTATTTTGCAGCCATCTTCTTGGATGAGCTTGTATTTTTTAGTGAACAAATCGCCCTTGTCCTCCAAAGTGAAGACAGCCTCCCTTCTGTGCTCTCTCCTAGGAAGGAGCAGGCACTCCGACCAAGCCCTCATCATCTGCTGGATCACCTTCACGTTGCTCTGCGTGCGCTCCACTCGGTGCTGCAACTCTGTGGTTGTCGCTTTCACCTGCTCCACGTACCCCCAACAGTCATGCTGCCATGTCAGCCCTGTCGCCACTGCTTGTAGCTGCTCATCAATGGCACTGAGCTCATCTTTAATCAGGGGGTATTCAACTTCCAGAAGAGACTGTTTCAACTTATTATATCCTTGCACAAGAAGTTCAAGAATTCCAATGTACTGAGCAAAGAAAACCCCAAAACAAAAAAAGTACCAAATATGTTAGTTATTTAATCGTAAAGCCAAAAAAGTATTGTCAGGTTATATGTTAGCAATTAAAATTCAAAATATATCCATTCAAAATATGCACCTAATTTCTAAAATCACAAACCTTTAAAATAGTGTTTCTTTTTTCAAAGATGGCTAATGCTGAATTTGGTATGTCTGACTTCTTCAACATCAAAAGATATTTTACTTCTCTCAAAACAGCCACTAGCTTTTAAAAGAAAACAAAGATTAGTACATATTTTAAGAATCTCATTCTAACACAAGTTAGAATCAAAACACTTAAAATTTCATCCAATGATGACCACATTTCCAAATTGTCAAAGTGAAAAGGCTTTTGTTTCATCTGCTTTTGAAAAGCAAAACTCATACATTCCCTTTGCTGTGTAATTAAAAATAATAAAGGTATAAATCAAACTACGACCCACTGCTAAAAAAAGAATTCGAGCAAAAGATGGCAACATAGGCACATCAAAATGTGGAATGGAAGGCCACAAATGGACCCCATTCTTCTTCCAGAAATGTCAGTTCTGTCATAACATGAAGAAAACACAAACTTGTCCCAACCTGTTTGATATACTAGGGAGCAATGCGAGTACATCACAGATTTTATCTTTGCTTATCCACAATTTCATCAGCAAGCATACTAGGTGAGTGCTGAATACTGCACCCAACCAAACCCAAAGGCTTAGAAATATGCAAAATCCTCCCATGCACACATCTCAAATAACTATCAGGTATCTCAGCTCACCAGTATGTGATGAGCCACATTCATCCACATCTATTGTAAGGTCTTATGTGGTTTTTCAAACAATCCTCTTTTTTACTTCACAATAATGCACAAGTTGCAGCGTAAATATCAGTTCTTTGTCAGGAGGAAATGTCATTTACTAAAATATTTATGCATGACCTAACCTT
Source organism: Talpa europaea (assembly GCF_964194135.1). NCBI lineage: Eukaryota > Metazoa > Chordata > Mammalia > Eulipotyphla > Talpidae > Talpa > Talpa europaea. The sequence continues at coordinate 95,930,193 of NC_140069.1, read as the reverse complement.
TTTAAATGTAGTAAGCTATGCAACTGTTATTTTTTAAATTCCTATTATTTAATGTTATCACTGACACAGGTTTTTAAGTACTATACCTCTCACCCCCATTTTCCCCATAAGCCCTGTGTTCTTATTGTGCAATTTTCACAGTACTGATTTATGGGAATGCATGTATCACGCTGCGGCACACTGACTGTATCCCTAAATCACAGGTCCTGTTACTGCACAGATGCCTAAGAAGGTACACCAATTTTTCTCAAGTTATCACTCCATAGGTTAACTAATACAATATTGTTTTGTATCTTTATAATCCCCTCAGGTAGAATCATTGAAATCATTCCAAAAACATCTGAGGAATTTAGTTTCTGTAAATTGTTTTTATAAAATCAGAAGGAGAGGAAATCCTTAGTTCTCTTGGTCAAATACTTAAATGTGCTGAGATTTAGAAATAAAATTAAGTGATATTTTAATATTTTGGGGAAATGTCAAAATTTGGGTACAAATTAAGGAGGATAATTTTCCTGCTTCCTAAGTATATAAATTTGGACTGCCGAGAAAGAATGCAACCACTAAAAGGAAATATCTGATTTTCACTGTCCAAAAATTCAACCAGAGATTTAACTACTTTTTCAGTCACAGAGACTTTATAAATAGATATTCTTATATACATGCCCTTTTTCTTTTTTAAAAAAAAGATTTATTTATACAAGAACCAGGGTGCAGACCAGATGTGCGGGAGGGTGAGAGGATTCACCAGAGACAGAGTGGGGAACAGAACAGGCAGATTGACTGAAATGCACTGCTGAGGGGAGCAGCGGGCGAGACAGGAGAGGTCTGCTGCGCCATTACCTGCCCTTTACTCTAAAGCATATTCATGTAGGTAAATAGAAAAGAGCTTATTTTGCACCTCATATCTAGCAAGTTTTCAGACTTGGAGATAGGTTATTTAATATATATATATATATATACATGTTTATACATACATACATGTGTACATATATATATATATAAAAACACATACACACACAGTTGCTACAGGAAACATGAAATTTCTGTTAATTATTCTGGAATAACAAAAGATTTGTTCAATAAGGTAATTTTTCATCTGAATTACTTAACTGTTAATATAGTGACATTTATATGCTCTTTGCTTTTCTAAAAATTGTTTTATAAAAATTACCATCAATTTAACCAATGTATTCAAGCTTATTGTCCCTCTGAAAATAATTATGACAAAATTACCCTTATCTTCCCAAAGAATGGCAAAGTCTCTCATTCCTTACATTCTGTGGATTCCCTAATACTTAACTTACATGATGAAACTTTAACTAGGAATACTGGTATGTGTGTTACAAATATATATAATTCAAGCCAGAAAACAAATGATAAAAGACTAATGAGTCAATGCAGTTGAGCTAACAAAGTTGTCAGCTGAATACTTCAACTTATTAAGTATTCCCAAGTGCCAGACACTATGCTAGCCATGCAGAAAACAAAAATGAAATGAAATGGATCCAACTCTCAAGTAACTTATTATCCACTGATGGTGGGAGTGGTAAATAAACAATTACAAGGCAAAATAATAAAACAAAGATCTATTAGAAGTCATTTATAGTTATATTCCTTATAGCACAGACATTTTCCCAAAATAAAAGTAATGAATTATCAGGAACATACTTAATAATAAATGGCATCTTTAAAATATCTTAAAAACATTAAACCCCTACCTTTGAGTCAAAGTTCACACTGAGAAGACCATTTATGGCACTGAATTTAACCAACGGTTGATTCAAATTGAATTCACAGATTTCATCCACGTTACTTTTCCATTCATTATAGATATGACTTTCAAATTGGTCTAGCAAAGATGTCATTTCAACATACTTCTGATAAACTAAGGCATCTTCAGGACTTTCCAGGAATCTGTAGGAATATAGTTTTTCTACTTTCCTACACATTTGATAGATTTCAGCTAACTACTTTACAATAACAAAATGCACAGTGAAAAATATAATAAAATACACTATAAAAATCAGAAGAGAAATAATGACCCAATAATGCTTTGAATGGGCTTTGCGTCAAACGATAAATAAATAATAGGAAATAAATGAAGCTCCAATGATTTACTAAATACCAGTAACAAGATACTAAGTCCTACAGAGAAAAGAGAAATATACAAAAGTCTGTAAAAAAAAAAAAAGTGTTAATTATTGAAGAAAAAAAATAACAAAAGGCTACATACTGTGGGTGAAAAGTAAAAGTACCTGAAAACATGGAAATAGAAGAAGTTTTGAGTCCCATTAAACATATTCTAAAAGCACAGCAATACCTCCTCTCAGTGAGCTCAGCCAATGAAAAGAGTAAGGCAGAGTTTCTTTACATGTTAAAATGAACAACTAACCTCTAAAAATTGTGTCATTAAGATAATTTTACCACTTACATGTAATGCAGAGATGCAAAACTTGACCAAAACATTTGAAGTCGTTCAAGGACCTCTTTAGCCCACTTGATATTTCCTGAGGCAAATGGCATATTTTTATTAAGAACCACATTTCCATGTTCAATCTGCAAATTGATATTTTGGTGAAGAGGAAGACAGAACTCTAATCAGAGTGCATTCAAACCTTGTAAGCAATTGTTCATTTTGGTACTTTTATGGTACAAATATATGAAACACATCTGGTAAGTAATTCAATTCGTAGGAAAGTGATGGGCCTAAAGCAGTTTCTTCATCTCCATAAGGAAACTAAAGTGTGAAAGTTTTACCATCTCACACCTGTGAGAATGACTTACATAAAAAAGACTAGCAACAAGTGTTGGCAAAGATGTGTCAAAAAAAGAACCCTTATACATTGTTGGTAGGACAATAAATTGGTGTAACCATATTTGAAAATAGTATGGAGTTTCCATAAACAATAAAAACAGAACTGCCACATGACACAACAATCCCACTTCTGGATATCTAGCTGAAGAATACAGAATCACTAATTCAAAAAGGTATATATTAGTGATTCTATATTCTTAGGTTATCTACTCTCTCAGTAGTGCTGTGCAGTAAAACAGAGGGATGCATGTATCAGTAGTGCTGCAGTAAAACAGAGGGATGCATTAGATATATATATATATATGCACATATATATGCACATATATATGCACATATATAATATCTAATTTATATATATATGCACATATATATGCACATATATATCTAATACATCCCTCTGTTTTACTGCAACACTACTGATACATGCATCCCTCTTTTTTACTGCGCAGCACTACTCAGAGTGGATAACCTAAGTGCTCACTGACAGATGAGTAGAAAAAGAATATATGACATATAAACACCATGGGCTACTACTCAGCTATTAAAAAGATGAAATATTGCTATTTGCAGAAAAATGGAAAACTCGAGGGTATTATGCGAAATGAAGTCAGGAGGAGAAAGATATATATTGGATGATCTCACCTACACATGGAATATAAGGAAACAAAGCAAATGAATACAACAAAATAATAGACCAGTGACTCTGACAATAGAACTAAGGTTGCCAGCGGGAGAGGGAGGATGGTAGAAGCAGGTTGGAGGACTTTAATGGAGCACAGTGATGTTCTTATTTTTGTTTAATAAATATTAAAAAAAGAAAAATTTCGAAGGAATGGTATTCAAAACTTCAAGATTATAAAAAAAAAAAAAACTGAGGATACATTGCAGACTAACAGCCATGACAAAGGAACACATGATTTGGACTTGGACCCTTTTCTCTAAAGGACATATTGGGACACAGGCAAAACAGTGGGACTTGAAGATTTTATACTGGCAATGTATTAGTGCTAATTTTCTGATTTTGATGATGATACTGTTATCTATGAAACTTTTTATTTGCAGAAAATATCGCTAAAGTGATTTGAGTCATGGAGCATCTAGCTGGCAACCTACTCTCCAATAGCTCATGGGAAAAGATTCTTGGGTCTGAACAAGAATATAAAAATATTGCCTAAATCTAAATGTTATACTTTGAGAATGAGTCCGCTTCTTTGCTGGCCAAATTTAGACCAAATAAATCTTTCTGGATATCTTCAAGAGTAAAAAAAAAAAGAAAATGTAAATGTTTGAGTGCTTGTATCTGATCTTCAGAGATCATTAAATACAGTTCCAGCTGATGGCCATTATGCACAAAAACAGTACTGTGGATGTGCTTAACTTTATCCCCCACTTACCTGTTTCATGTGTTCATTATACAATTGCTTACACATATCCAACTCTGCATTAAACATGTGCACCAGTGTACTATAATGTGGGCTGAAAATTTCCATGACAACTGGTTTCTCTAAAAAATTTCCAAATACGGTCAAAAGCTATAAAAATCAAAGTTAAAGAAAGGTTAGAACTATGGATTTTTAACACTAATACTCAGCTCACTAATTGCCCCATTAAACCTTTTACCTGGGTAGAGAGAGCAAAAATCTAGAACCCTAGAAATATTCTGCAGTGTTTCTAAATCTAAAACCTACTTCTGTGCCTATCCATCCCATAAAGCAAATTCTAAAGGTCAGTTGCATTCCTCAGTGGAAAATGAAAGGAGTGAGAAATGAACCCTTCTGCAAACAATCTATGTGCAATTTATACTTCTTCCTGGTGGGCACCAGGAAATGTTTTAGAAAATGCTTTGTGATCTAAGTACTAAGCACAATTTCTGTACCTGAATATCCATAGTCCACACCATTAATAATTAGATGGAATGCACCAGTTACAGTGACTGTCCTGCCCATGGCCACCCATACTCCATACCACACTTCCCAGTGACCCCCAGAATGGTAGACTTGGACAGCAGAGGCAGTCTGTCCCAAGACAACCATTCCACAAGTGGACAGTTCCTTGGATGTGCATGTCCAGGCTCAAACCAGTGCCTTCAGTTAATTAGAGTCTCTTTCTCAGAAGGACAATTCGGGCATGGCAGACTGAAGCTAAGTCAGCAAAATTTTGTGCAAGCAAACTACTAGAAGCCAATGAGGAAGGAGAGAAGAGAGCAGACACATGAACAGGACCACATTGCCAGCAAGCAGTAGAGTGAAGGTCCACAAACTCCTAAGTTTATTCCATGGAACCCCCAGATCTCAAACTAACCTTTACCCCCAGTTTCTACAACACCAAGCTATCTGGGGAGCCTAACCTTGGATTCCCATTAGCCTCCTGGCTTGTTTTCTGCTTGGAGTCTGTGTGCTAATGTGAAGCAGCTTTCCTTGCAAGAAAAATACTGTAATTAATCAAATATTCTTGCATAACCAATGCTTATATGGTGCTGATTATGTACCCAGAACTATAGTCTTAAGAATGCTGTTTCACATAAGGAAACAGTGATGGGGATGGAGTAATATGCACCCCAACACACAGGCTGAAGGCAGAGCCACCACTTGACAAGGACAGTCTGCAACAAGGTTTGCTGTGCTTCCTGTTAGGCCTCTTATCCACCAAGGTAGTGTTTAAAATTTTGTTACTTGCTCACTCTGTGTGGTTTTCATAAAATGTTAGTAGGCATGTTATATACAGTAGAAACCTGGTAGCCTAAGTTTGTGCCTTATAAGCAAAGGACAGGGTTTTGCTTTTCCTCTTAGGGAAACAGGATCTATTCTCCAAATTTTGTTATTACAAAGCAGCTTCACTCAAACATTTTATAAACATTTACAAAAACCAAATTCACTGAGGCAAAAATCAACACAATGAGAATACAAACTGAAATGTAATTCTAAACAGATCTGAGGGACCAATTTAGATATCCACTGCCTGGCCCCCCTTTTTTCCCTGGTAATATAATTTGTTAAGTACTGCAGAAACTAAGTATTTTAAGTCTGCTTGGTTAGCTGTTACCTAGGAAAATGCAAATTAATAAATTTCCTTTCACTACCACAGTTTTGAGTTTGGACTTGACATTAAAATTCAAAAACACCGCCACATAGATTTAACCAAGAACACATACTCTGACAACAGTAGGGAAACACATTTATTTCACAACTTTTGTTTTCAATCACTTATTATATCAACCACAACTGAAACAAATCAAGAAGCTTCCTAGCTACATCTCCTCTTGCCTACCTGGTATGCTTAGTGAGACTTAACTCCAAGTGTAAGAGAGGAAAGAGAAAATGTCACTTGAGGAGGTTGTAAATCACAAAGCAGTATTAAGAAAAGCCTTAACCCTTTAGGCAATATAAATGGTCATAATTTTTCAATATCAGATATATAAAAACTACCATCCAGGATGAGAACAAAGGTCATTTAACCTCCTGCTTCCCTGTCATGGTAGAACTAAGAGTGACTTTATGAAGAGTATAGACTTTGTCCTTCACATCAGCCTCAAAAGGTTCAAGATTGACTCCCACTATGTGCTTCATTCCTATATATTCCATTTGAGATCTGTAAGGTTTACCCTCATTTTCTTCTACTTCTCAGTTCCATTATGTAATATCGCTTTTCATAACACTGCTCAAAGTAGTACCTATTTATAATTTTCCTAGCTTGGCTGCTTTCAAAGATATTTTTAATCTGTTGCCATCTGAACCATACACACTTCACCATTTTATAGTTTTCAATTATATTGTCCGAAGACTTTTCTGATACCTTTTTGTCTTACAAACTTATGTCTACCTTCATGTAAACACAATGTAAACTTTAGGGAACCACTCATTAGTATTTGTGTGTGTATGTGTGTGTGTGTGCCAACACCACAGGTTTTAAAATACGCTTTTATACTACAGTAAAATAATGTTTGATTCCAGTGACTTTCCTGAGCACGTCTTTTCTAAGAGCAGGCATTGAATTATGGTCCTCAGAGAACAGTCTACAAATATTGATTCCCTAGGACACACAATAATGAAAGGCCAAAGTTCATTATCCTATACTTACAATAGAAATCATTTTCTCCCTAAATATCCAACCTATAATTTTTTCCTTTGCCACTTACTCTTCCTGCAGTTTACCTTTCTTAGTGTGTCATTTCAGCATGTTGATTAGTTCTAGTCTCAAGCACTCAAGTGCCTGCTTTATATACAGTACTGCAAAAGGCAATCTACATATAATGAGAACGGTAAGATGATGTTCCATCCCTATAGAACTTACAAAGGCAGAATCTCATATTTTCCAGTGGACACAGTGCAAGTATGTTGAACGTTAAAGAAAAAAATCTGACATAAGGTAAGATAAAGTTGTTTAAAAAATAACTGGCATGTACTAAAATAGAAACCATATTAATGGTTGTGAGAAGGAAGAGACTCAAATTAGAAAAAATGCATTTACTTCTGTAAATGTGATTTCTTTCTTCCAGTTATTTCTAAAGAAGGAAAGTAGTTCCAGTAACAGAGAATATGACTGACTACTACAAAGCCATTAAAAATAATATTGTTGAGGGCCTCCCCTGGTGGTGCAGGCATTGAGCGCAGTGCCTGTGAAGCTGTCCGCAGCCTCTGCAGTGCTGGTTCAATTCTGGCCTACCTGCGAGGATCCCACATGGCGCAGCAGACCTCTCCTGCCACACCTACTGCTCCCCTCAGCAGTGTATTTCGTCAGTCTGCCTGTTCTGTTCCCCGCTCTGTCTCTGGTGAATCCTATCATCCTCCCACACATCTAGCCTGTACCCCAGTTCTTGTATAAATAAATAAATCTTTTAAAAAATAATATTGTTGAATTCTGTTATAAAAGCAAGGGAAATAGGCCTCCCTTGGTGGCAGAGCAGTTGAGTGCTGGGCTGTAAGGCTGCCCGCAGCCTCTGCAGCGCCGGTTCATTCCCTGGCCACCAGTGAGGGTCCCACAAAAAAAAAAAAAAAGGCAAGGAAAATATTTATGATTTGCTGCTAAGTAAAAAAAGGTTCCTAGGATCAGAATATATCACTTTAAATATGTAAGCATAGTTAGCTCAAAAAAAGAGTAGTAAGAATTAAATATAATAGTAATTTCTAGGAGATGGACTTACAAGTTGTTTTATTTTATAACAGACTATATATAACAACTAATACCATCTCAGTTTCATTGAAGAGCTCTTAAAAATCAAGGAACTATTTTATCTTTGAGAATTCTCCAAGTTGAAATGCTTGACTGGGACCAGAAGACATGAGCAGCATTCAACACCACCTGACCAATTAATTTGAATTTGAAGGGCAAAATAAAAAAAAATCTCATATAAAATGTGTGTGTGTTATACCATTTTGCAATTTCATTTTCAATGAATTAAGCTCATCATTCTGTAGTCATGTTTCTTCTGATAATGGTTTCAATTCCTCTTGTGGGATGTCACCTAAATTTTGCATTCACTTGCAATTCTTTGACAAGCAAGTTTCACATGGTTTCCCTGTTGCCCATGCTATAAGCTTTCCATTGGAAAGACTAGGAAGACACTTTTCTTATATACAACTCTAAAAACATACATAGCCTAGTTTACCAGTTCTACAACAAACATTCTCTCATGTTTTAACAATTCTGGAATTGGATATTATATAATCAATGGCATCACAATTCTCAGCAGCACTTTTCTTTGATACACAAAATGATGATGTATCCAATAGTCTGTGGTGTCTTATGCCTGAGAAATTTAGTATATAAATTGCTACTTGTTTCAGTCAAAGCAATAAAGTGGGCTGGTGAATATAATGTGCAAATAATGGCAATAGAAAGAAATTCTTGAATTAACATTTTCATCACTCAATGTGGTTTAATTTTGAATAGTATTTTGTTGGTCATGCAAAACTTGCTGTAAAGGTAATGAAAACTAAAAGACTGTGAATACAAGAAAAGCTCAATGGTTAAACATCCTAAAACTGACCTTGTCCAAAGTAAACTTCATTATTCAAAGTTTATAATTCAGTGAGCTATGAAGAGAATGTGACCAGTTAATAGTTTACCTGGACCAGAAAGAACATATTCATTCCATTCATCTAATAGTTTGATTTAGTCATTAATGGAATTTTTTATGATTATTTCTTCAGAACTAACCTTAAATGCAGCTTCTAAACCATTACAGTTAAAGAAACCTTCACAAAGGATTGTCCCAAGTCTTCTGTCAAAATCCAAAATTTTGGATTTAAACACGACATAATCACTTTCAAATTCCTGCCAAATGCAAAACAAAATATTAATAGGAAAGAATCCAATAGTGAAAGTAGTAATCACAGGAGCATGATGACTCCCCCCTTCTTTGAATTAATCTATTTTTTAATAACAGGAGTCCAGAGAACCTCAGGATGGAGCTATTTCTGAGTAATAGTTCACCGTGGGGGCTTACAGGGACCATTGTATGTTTAAGTTTATCAGTTCAGACCACATATCAGTACTTTGTCAATCAGTCCTTCTTCCTCACAAACCACTTTACCAATAAAACAGCAGAGCTTTACAAAAAATTTAAAAAAACACCTACTCTCATCATAACTTTAATATATCTTCAAGCTTAGAGATTTTTAAATTTTGTGTTCATGGAGCAAAAAAATACCTATCAGGAAATACTCTTGCTTTAAGTGAAAATTAAAATCCACTGGTCTATAAGAAAGTATCATCAAAGCAACAGCAAGACAGAATTCTCCTCTTACATTTTTCAGTTTCCTATTAATGTGCAGTTAATAACCCTGGTTTCCTAATCCATAACCACCTACTCCCATAATTAAGAAGAAACTGAAAATAACTAGCATCCTAATAGCATTGTAATTCACAGTCTTCTATGAAGTCATCCCAGAAATTCAGAAATAATAATAATTTGTAGTGCACGCCTCTGGAGTGCACTACACATTTGAGTCCTATGCTACCTCCATAAACAATAATAGTAACGACAACATGTATTCAACTCTGTTTTAAATACTTCATATTATCAACTCAATTCTTATAACACATGACATAGGAAATACCTCCCCTCCCCCATTTTATAGATAACAAAACAGAAATTAAGTAGCTTGCACACTGTCATAGAGTTGGTATATGACAAGGTCAGAATTTCAAGCCAGATAATCTCACTCCAAAGCCCACATTCCAACAATGACATTTCTATGCTTTTGTAAAGGAATGAGCCTTATGCTGAATTTAACATGCACTGAAAAATATTATAACAAAGTTCTAGCACACTATGACAAATACTGCAATACTATATTTAGCATCAAGAGAAATCTCTGTTTCTCTGAAATTGGAGCCAACAGCTCTTCTTTCAAGGATCACTGACTTTTAAAAGTAAACACAACTTTCCAGCAAGTTGTAACAAGCCTAACTTACCCTTTTTCAGTATGACAACAAAGAACAGGCAACTTAAGATCCTCAAACATATTTGAACACTGACTAAATAACATTTCAGGGAAGTGAAAAAATGCTAATCTCTATCCAGGAGATCTTTCTTTTTCAACCTTTGTTTTTTTAAATCATGCATTCAAACAAATTCTGAACCACTGATGGGAACTTTCCCATAAGAAGTCCCACAAGCTTAACCAAGGAAGTAAAGGACCTGTACAATTAAAAGTATGACATTGTTGAAACTGCAGATGATATAAAGAAATGGAAGATGTTCCCTGTTCATGAATTGGAAGAATTCATATTGTTAAAATGGCCACCTTACCCAAGTGATATACAGAGTCAATGCAACCCTATCAAAGTTCCAAAGGCATTCTCCAAAGAAATAGAACAAATATTGATGAAATTCATATGGAACCACATAAAACCTCAAATAACCAAAGCTCTCCTGACTAAAAAGGAGGAGAAAGGAGTTGTCATACTCCCAGACTTCAAAACACATAATAATTAAAATAGTATAGTACTGGAACAAAAACAGACACACAGACCAATGGAATTGAATAGAAAACTCAGAAATAAAGCCACACACATATGGACAACTAATCTTTGACAAAAGAGCAAAGAATATGCAAAGGATAGTTTGTGCAACAAATGGTGCTAGGAAATGGGACTGCCACATGTAAAAGAATGAAACTAGATACTACCTCATACCATGTACAAAAAAACAACTCAAAATGGGTAAAAGAATTGCACATAAGACCTGAAACCATAAAATATATAGAAAAAATAAATAGGTAAAACACTGCATGACACACATCTCAATAACACCTTTAAAGATTCATCCCCCAAAGGGGCCTCCCTGGTGGCGCATGGGTTGAGGACAGCACTATCAGCTGTAACCAGCCACTGTGGCACAAGTTCAATCCCCAGCCAGCCAGGGAGCAGCCCACATGGTGCAGGAGACCTCTCCTATCTCACCTGCTGCTCCCCTCAGCAGTGTATTTCAGTAGATCTGCCTGTTCTGTTCCCCACTCTGTGGTGAATACTCTCACCCCCCTGTACTTGTGGTCTACACCCCAGTTCTTGTATGCATGAAATAAATATTTTTTTAAAGATTTATTTATTTATTTATTTATTTATTTATACAAGCATTGGGTACAGTCAGAAGTGCAGGAGGGTGAGAGAATTCACCAGAGCCAGAGTGGGGAGCAGAACAGGCAGACTGATGAAATACACTGCTGAGGGGAGCAGCGGGCATTGCAGGAGAGGTCTGCGCACCATGTGGGACCCTCACAGGCGGCCGGGGATCTAATTGGTGCTGCAGAGGCCGCGGGCAGCTTCGCAGCCCAGCGCTCAACTGCTGCACCATGGGGGAGGCCCAGTAAATAAATCTTTTAAAAAACAAAATACTCATCCCTAAAGCAAAGAAAGTGAAGGAAAAGATAAACAGTTGGGATTACATCAAACTAAAAAGCTTCTGTACATGTAGAATCTTCTATGGTGAAAAAAATAAAAAGCTTCAGTATAGCAAAAGAGACATTAACCAAAATAAAGAGACACTCTACTGATTGGGAGAAAGTTTTTGCACTGCATACAAATGATAATCAGGGACTGTTCACAAAGATCTACAAAGAACTCACACAACTCAACAAAAACAAAGTAAACAATTCAGTCAGAAAAATGGGCAGAAGAGCTAAAAAGATGCTTCTCCAAAGAGGAAATGCAAATGGCCAACAGGTACATGAAAAAATGTTCAACATCACTTATAATCAGTGTAATGCAAATCAAAACTACAATGAGATACCACCTTACATCAGTGAAAATGGCACATATTAAAAAACTAACAACAATGAATGTTGGCAAGGATATGGAGAAAAAGGAACTCTCCTACACTGCTGGTGGGAGTGCAAACTGATTCAAACATTATGGAGAGCTGTGTAGAAGTTCCTCAAACAGAAGTAAGCAAAAATGTGAGTTAAGGTTTGGCACAGTGCCCAGTACCTAGCACTTGCTCAGTAAATATTAATTAGCTGATAAACAGAGACTAAGTGGAACCAAGGGGTGTCCCTCAAGAGTAGCCATGCTTAGTTCCTCACCATCTGGGGAAATTTAATCAAGTAGCACCTCAGGGTGTCAGCCAAACAAAATTGCCAAGTCTACAATTAGTTGTTAAACATGAACAATTAAGGAAGCAAGTCTCTCCCTGCTATTGTCTGTATCTCAAACAGTCCCACAGGATGAAGTCAAAGAAAATACCTAAAGTGAACTCTCCATTTAATAGTAATAACTAAGAAACCCAAAAACACATCTATAAACCTGGGAGAGTCCCATGTCCAGTAAATGACCCACAGTGGCAGACCTTTGCCACACCAACAGCTCAAAGCCTAATTAATAGGTTTGAGATTGATGAAGAGAGAAAAGTAAATAGTACTCCCAAAATTACCAGTGATTATTTCTTTGATTTACTAGAAAATATTTAAATAATTTCTACACCAAGCTACAGGAAGGCTGATTATGATATACTCAACTGTTATGTTATTAGCATTAGAATATATTCAGTGGGGACTGAGGTATACAGGGGGTGTATGCAGTAGGAGGGGAAGGGTATGTGGGTGGGTGTGTGCCATGTGAATACACTTGCATGAATATACTAAATTGCTTGCTAAATTAATGTCTCAAAGATTACTGATTTCACCATATGATCAGAGTACAATGAATTCAGCTAAAGAGCACCAAAATCACAGCTTATTAAGCAAAAATATGTAATCGTTGCAATATTCTGAAGAAACACTGAAAACCAGGACACATTCATAAAAAGCAAAGGTCTTCTTCAACACAAGTATATTGATTAAATAAACTTTTAGTTAAATCACCTTTTGATTTCAAAGAATGTGCAAGTCAAGGAGTTTCTAGATGCTATTCTAAGGCAAGATAATCAGGAGGATGAAGAGGAACCTCAAGGGCAGGTTATCTATACTCTCAACCCAGACCTGGAGACCAGAGGTAAACACTGTCCATGTTATTGGCAAAATAAAATAGGGGTCTAAAACCAACATACAGGGGTCTGAATACCAAAATACAAATACTGAGCAGAAAAACATGTCAAGAACAAATGAATTTTCTATTCTTACATGTGACTGTGCAGGCTTTGTGCAGACAGGGGCATAAAAAGCAGAAACTTTGGCATTGCTGAGGTAGTCATCAGTTAAACCTGGCCAACTCTGGCTCTTTACAATACAGCCAGGTTTTGTAATTATGAAGAAATCAAGACTCTGCTGCTATTTGAATGCACCCTTGGGTCCTGAGCACACTAGGTCTCACCCTCTGCTGCTTGGCTGCTCAGGAGAGCTGAGCTGAGTCTCTCTTAAGAGTCCCATTACATCGTGAGCACGGAGTGCCTGCCAAGTGCCAGAAGCTTGCCCGGCTCTGGGGAAGCACTCAGGCTACCCATCACCACAGTGCTAGGCTCCTGCCTCTCCACAAATTAGCAGGGACACACAATGGCATTACCATTGAGTCCATTTCTCAAAAACTGACCACAGTTCAGAGGTTTAAGGCTGCCCATCACATTCTTCCAGAGCTGACATATTGCCCATAACCATTTAAAAGAACTGATTATTGGTTAAAAAAAAATACAACAGTGAATAAATTCACATTTTACAGAGAACAGTGAGGATGGAAACTAAATCATATATTTTTTTTTTGTACCCAGACTTCAACTGTTCTTGCAAACACTAAAATGAAGCTATTTTTATCCTGGAGCTGCAGGGATGCTCACAGGTTACTCCCTGGCTACTAACATGCTGGGATGCTGGGAGGGACAGAAAACAGAAGCAGTTTAAATCTGAAAGCTTCCCCCTACTCCCTGAGGCAGAAATGTGAACTTGCAAATACCTCTAGTGAATAAGAATAAATGAGACATCAGATATGTTAATAATATATGGAGTAAATGTGGTGAAACTAATTGTCCAACTAGAACCTGAAAAATTATCTAGTGACTCAGGAAAAGGTTAAAATAAAAATACTAGGTACATGGACATTGTATTATCAGATAAAAATAAGCTATGTGGAAAGTTCCCTTTCAATAGACATGAACAACAAACAAGTCCAGACCACAGTCACTAGAAACAGTTGCAAATGGAAATCTCAAAGGCCTCAGTTCTGGCCTCTGATCTACCACTAAAAGGCTGAGCTTTGAGGCAAGTCATTTAACCTCTCTTCTTCCACAGAGCCTGGACTGGATGGTACCTATTATCACTGCGACCTATCACCCTTTCCAGCTTTAAAATTATAGGACTCTATGAAATGAAAATGCAAAGATACAGTATTACCATGTTATTGCAATCAGATGGGTCATAAGTGCTCTGTTTAAAAACTTTACAGAGTTCTGTAAATTCTTCACACATCTCATGGATTTGTTCATTTAAAATTGCTCCCTTGGTACCACCAAATTCAAGTCTTTCCAGCTTTTCAAATTCCAATATGGTGACAAATATATCCTTCATAAAAACATAGTACAGTAAATCTCTTTCCACCATTTTGTGCAACAAAATAACAGTTTACATTCAAAACTGGAGAGTCAATGGACACTTACATAACACAAAATAAATATTAATGACTTGAACAAAGTTAACAAGGATGTAAAACAATGGTACATCATTAAAAAAAAATCAAAGTAACTGCTAATTTTTAAATTCAAATTCCCATTTTCACATTTGCTGATAATTATCCAACAATACAGGCACTGCCTAACTGACCATAGCTAAACATGACTCCCTAATTTTATGTCCTTCTAATCATGTCAGATTGCCAGGTAATATCCAAAACTTATTTTCAGCCTCCCACACCTTGCAATGAATCAGTTCCCTTATTGGAAGGGAGCTTAGGAAACTGTTAGAAAAGGGTAATGTGAATTGTTTGTAGTTATTCATTTAGTGCTCAGACTTTAAAAGGCATCCAGGCTGATTTTAGTGATAACGAAAATTTTCAAAACATGAGGCTCTAATTTTGAGCATAGTCAACAAATTTCATAACAAAAAAATGTCCAAGCTTAAGACAAAGAGTTACAATACTTTACAAAGAAAATAAGGCAGAACCATTACTGCAAACTTTATAAACTCTCTTAGCCAGTTGGCATGTGGATGCTAATACATGTGGGTTTCCATTCAATATTTAGTGTTAGGTATTTAAAATGATAGAGTCATGTGTTCATGCTCTATATTAATAAAGGGTTTTAATGGTTTTGTAGAATATACTAAAAGACTGCAACATTTTAGGCTATCAAATGGGTAGCATTATGGAATCCCAATAATAATCACTAAACACAGAGGAAAAAGGAGATCAGTTTATAGATTCCTGATTTACAACTGCATTCCAGGAACTTAGGTTAAGTCGAATCACTGGTTACATGGAGATTCACTTAAGCTCAGTATAATAAAAGGATCAAAGTGAATTTTTAAAAAGTCAAACTATCTTCAAAGCACTGGCTTTTTGATGGTCTCTTAAGAAGCAAAAAGAAAGGAGACCTCCCTCTTCCACCCAAATAAAATAAAATGTTCCCTGAATCATATAAACGCTAGGATTTTTGAGTCTACCTACAAAATGAATAAACTACAAATCAATAAATGAATACCTCTATTTTCATGAAACGGTCAAGAAATGTGTCAAATCTTTGAAACACCAGATGAGACTGGAAATCCCATGGTTTCAACTTCTTATTTCCAATAAAACAGCTTGGCAATCCTTTTCTATAGTTGAAAAAAGAATTTCTGAAAGTCTTTAAGATGTTAATGGCCACCTGCACCTTTTCCAGGGAGTCTTCAATTTCTCCTTTCAAAAGGTCTTCAGGAGAAAGGTAAGCTATTGCCTAGGATTTAATGAAGGGAAACAATGATCAAAAATATGTAAAATATGTTTAGTGTTTTTTGACTAAAAACACGTTTCAAAAACTATTATTTACTTTCTTTTTTAAAAAAGATTTATTTATTTTTGCATACAAGAGCTGGGGTACAGGCCAGAGGTGCGGGGTGGGGGTAGAGGGTGAGAGGATTCACCAGAGATAGAGTTGGGAGCAGAACAGGAGGACTGACTGAAATACACTGCTGAGGGGTGCAGCAGGTGAGTCAGGAGAGGTTTGCTGCGCCATGTGGATTGCTCCATGGTCGGCCCCGGGATTGAAATTGTGCTGCAGTAGTTGTGGACAGCTTCACAGTGCTGATGCTTAACCCCTTGCACCACCAGGGAGGCCCTATTATTTTTTTTAATCAATCATTTTTAAATGAAAATATATAGAACTGGGTCAGCAATGTGGTGAAACAGCACAAATTCCAGAAATTCAGGCATTTGGTTTCAATGACATATACATTAAAAAAAACCTACAGGAGACATACAATTCCTGGATTTACACATATTAGCAATGACTAAAGTTTTGCTAAGATTCACAGATATGAAGACTACCATGTCATCAGAATATGTATAGATATTTCTGCCAACATATATTTTGCACAATTTTTTTTCATATAAATTAATCCATTCAATCCATGGTTTTTTGGTCACTTTACTTAGTAGCAAGGGTCACTTGCCCAGGTGAGAAATGGACAAAATAGGTGGGCATGCCACTGATAATTCTTTTAGGTTGCAAGCTTTCTTTTAAACATCATTGTAGACCTTGAAATTTAGCTGAAATATGCCTCATGAACTAGTTTTGAACAGAGGAAAGGGAAAGGAGAGAGGATTAAGACGACCAGCAGATCCATGTAACACTGATCTAAATCTCATAGAACCATCATCAAGTTTCCTTCCAGTTCTTCACTCCCCATTTTTATCATGAACATTTAGAATTTCCCTCTCTGGAGACCTCAATTCTAAAGGCTCTTTTGCATGCCATTTTTTTCCTGATGCATTTTAACTTCATTTAAATTACAAGTCTGATCCTGTGTTTTTAATTATGTGGTTGCTTAGGAAGTTGTTAGAGATCTCAATAGAGAATGTAAAAAAGCCAAAACTGAGCATAACACAGCAGATGAAAGGATTTCTCCCCCATAGAACTATTACCCTCATTCTCCTGTTAATGGATAAGTTTTACATGCAATATATATTCGATCATAATGTATAAAGTAAAAAGGAAGCCATTTAGTGTCTAAAAACCTTCCTGATTAGAATCCTTCAAGTTCTAGGTTTAGATTGCCAGTACATGCTCTTAATTTTCACTCAGGATGGGTGGAAAATTAACTCTACATGAAGCCGCTGACATTTCCACACAGAACAGGGAAGAGAATTACCAGTAATCCCTCAGCAAATGTGAGTTTTAGAACAATTTACGCTTTGGTATGGACAGTGGATTCCACATACTGTTATCTACATATATTCTTTATAGTAAGAGCGTCCTCGTCCTTTTAAGTAACTAAAAAATCTATAGGTGTGACTCAGTTGCTTCCTGTTTCAGCAGCCCCTTGTAACCTCATTATCTACATCTAAAATAACTTCTCTTGGGTAAGTCATCTGTATACACATGACTGTTCTTCTTAGCTGACAGTCATAGCAAGTAACATCCTGCGTATACAACCCACTGTTGAAAAAAACTTCCAAAGTCAAAGGTACAGTACTATATATCCTAGAGTGGAAAATCCAGTCTATACTTTTCATTGAGCAGCACTGTATGGGAAAGAAGACTGACACAATACAATGAACTACTGAGGGGGCCACTAACTACTTTTATGACATTAGTTGTTTCAAAGGACCTCAGCTGCCTTATCTGCAAACAAATAGAGATGTATTCAGTGAACCTCAAAATCTCTTCTAGCTTTGGGCCTCCCCTGGTGGTGCAGCGGTTGAGCGCTGGGTTGTGAGGCTGCCTGCAGCCTCTGAAGCGCCAGTTCGATCCCTGGCCACCAGCGAGGATCCCACAAAAAAAAAAAAAAAAGTCTTCTAGCTTTTAAGTTCTGAATTCTTTGATTTCTACCACAGTAGCTCTTTAGAATACACCCAAACTGGGCCTCCTGGTTGTGCAGGGGTTAAAGTCACAGCACTATGAAGCTATCACCAGCCACTGCAGCTCAAGTTCAATCCCTGGCCAGGGAGATAACCCACATGGGGCAGCAGACCTCTCCTATATTGCCCCCTGCTTCCCCAGCAATGTATTTCAGTGGATCTGCCTGTTCTGCTCCCCACTCTGCTTCTGGTGAGTCCTCTCACTCCCTGTACATTTGGCCTACAACCCAGTTCTTATATGCATAAATAAAATCAATAAAAAAAAAAAGGACACCCAAACCACATCAGCTCTATTATCTCAGTGGTATCAACACAAACAGTCTCTGGATTTAGAATGATGTCCCACTTCAGAAGTGTTATGAACTAAAATACTGCTAACCAATTTATCCACAACCCAATTAATTATCAGTTAACCAATTTGTCAATAATATGTTAGTTTGACACCCGTCTCCCAGATTCCTCCTCTTTTCTTTTTTATGTGCTCTTACAGAGTCTTACTTTTGCTTCTTTACCTCTCAGTCTTGAACTCATCCTCACCTAGGTTCTCATGCATGACAACATCTACAACAGAGATACCAAGTCATGGACTAGACAGGACAGTGGGTCTAGAGTGATACTGACATACAATGACCAAGAAATACATTCAGATTATCAGAGAAAAGAAGGAATTAAAAAAGACTCCATTAGCAAAATTCAAGTATACCATCAAAGAAAGTGACCAGATGATGCCTTTTATGTGTCTGACCATGCTGATGGTCACTATTAGAAAACAAGTGAACACATGTGTTTCTAAAGGCACAAGAGGTTTCTGACTGACTGAAATGCTTATAAGGATCAGGCAGATAATAAAAATGAATGAAGCAGATAAGAACAGCAGCAAATTGTGGAGACCATGGTCACCTGGACAGCATGTGGTACAACTAAAGGGGCACTGACAGTTCTAGCAACTGACTGTGCCAGTGGGGATGGTGAAGCCAGGGTACTGTGAACTAAATTTTCAATAAAGGCTGCAATGCTGGAATTTTATTAAACAAGACCTCCTCGATTTAGGCATTGTCAACAATTATAAATTTTAAAACACTATGCAAAACAACAACCTACAGGCCAAATGCTGCTGAGAGAATGCCACTTCATAGCCTCTGATATCTAATCTAACACAGCCACGTACCTGAAAATCTTGTAAAAATAGAAGTTCACAGATTCATGAAAGTGTGCATGAAGCAACAATTATAAAAAAATACAAATCATTCAAGGTAGTAAAAGACTTCCTATATATCACTATACATTCAATAAACTGTATCAAAAATTTAAAAGATGGTAATGCTTGAAATTGGCAAGTTAAAATAAAATTATTTACACAGTGATAATAGCAATGTATTTGATAGCATCTTTTAGAAATTATAAATATTAACTAGTGCTCATGAAAAGAACATTTGATCAACATTAGCATTTACCATAAGCCAATTACACAAGTTAAAGAAAAAGGATTTTTATATAGTTTTCTGCATGTTGGTTGTACAGAGAAAGCTGTAAACAACCTAAATTTTCAAAACTAACAATTATTTTTTAAGAAGCTAGTAAAAAATTATATGTATGTGGAGGGGAACTGGTGGGGAATAAGTCAGAAGGAGAAAAATACTGGATGATTTCACTCATGGAATACAGAGAAACAAATAGAAATATGACAAGAATTGAGGCCACTGGAGGGAGAGGTGGATGGCGTGGGGACAATGGGAAAGGGACCCAATGGCCAAGAATAAAGGGCCATTGGTGCTTTGATAGTGGGGGTGGTGTGGTCACATACATCTAAGGAGGTGGAACCTATTCCCCTATCATATATAGTGTTGTAAACCAATGTTACTTCAGTAAAAACAATTATACATATAATGAAATGAGTAAATGAGAGTAAGCTCTGGGGGAAGGAAAAATAAAAAAATGAATTTTAGGGTGAAAGGACTGGAGAACTATTCCCATTGTTGTAAATTTTACATCATGAAAACATTTTACAGTTATCATTAGTATACCACATGTTATAATCAGAAATAAACTGTTATTTTAAAACATGAAGCAGAGTACAATGGGTAGGTACAATGGGTGAACGTGGGAAAGCTATTCCTCTTCTCTGATAAATGAATCTACTGATAGTACCCATGTTAGTGTTCCTGTGAGGATTACACTTGTGGGTTTTATAAAGAGTTTATAGAAGTTCCTGGCAAATAGGCACTATACAATGTTCATTAAAATATCAGCAAAAAAAACTGGTAAGGAAGAGAACAGCTCTTCAGAGGAACAACCTGCCAGGTATGAAAGTTGGTTTACTGGTGATTTTTGATTGTTAACATGTTAGGGCAGATTTACTGTAAGCCCACTGGGAGAATCAAGGAAATCAGATCAATGGACTCTTTGGATAGAAGCCAGGCAGAGTAACCAAGCAACTAGGCAAACTCTGGCTACCAACACAGATTAGGAGCCAGGGTTAATAGGTTTATAGGCTTATAGGTAAACAAGGCTTCTGAAGAACCACCTACAACCATGAGTGACTACTGCTGGGGTTTATACACTGAAGTGTTTTTTTGCAGTAGCATAGTGGAGATTCTTAAAATGAAATAAACATCTGCCAAGGTAGGGTGGGGAGAAGTGGTCATCACAGACCCGGAAGCAGGGATCCCATACAGAGCTTTCATATGCCAATCAAGTCATTAGGACCCAGCCCACGTGCTAAACAGAGCAAATCTGAGTCTGCAGAACAGAGTGACAGAAATAGAATGTAGCCGAGATGATACAATACAGCAAGCACTCAACCTGTCAGATCCTATCAATAGCTACAACTAGCTTGTAAGTTATCAGTTTGGAATTAACTTTTATTGAGCCTCAATTAAATGCCAGTCTGGCCATTTCACTTAGGTTATCCCTTTTGATCCTCACAATAGTCTATGGACTAGGTATGATTGTACTTAGATGTAGAAACTGAGGCTCAGAGAAGTAATTGCGTTTCCCGTAAGAGGTTCAATTAGATTTGACTCCAAATTGTTCTCAGTACAAATTTCTTTCCACACACACTCCACTTCTTTGGAAGAAAAAAAAGTAGTAGCCCAGAAACTCTAAATTGCAAGTCTGTATATATGCATTTCATTCTCAAATATCAGGAAAATTGAGCAATGATGTCATCATTCAAGTCTCAGTTAATTTATCTGAAAACCAGCTAGGACCGGATTGGATCAGTTTCCCAGCCCAGCCATCACACAATGTTGTTCTCTATGTTGCTCAGAACAGCAAGTTTCTGGAGACTAGGGCAATGAGAACTCCAAGCTATTTGCCTTGACTATCAGCAGACTTTCAGGGATCCAAATCCCCTCCAATTTACTTTACAGGAGGAGGAGAACATCTCTTATTCTTCACCAAGAGAAGACTCAGAAAGAAGGCAGTTGTTTGCACAGCAGGACAAGCGTTCTCACAGGCCGCCATGTTGGTGGCTTGATCTGGGTACCCATCACCAAAACTGTAAGAAAGCAATTTTGGAAAATAAAGCTACCCAATCCACAGAATTTTGTAATGGCAGTTCAAGGAAGCTAAGACACACCCCAAATGAGAACCACTGGATTATGTGCCCTTCGAGTATCATTTAGCACTCAAATTACATAATCTCTGATATTATTCTCTGACACAGAATAAATGAAAGTTCACAGGATAAAGGATAAAGCAGTCCACTTTGAACATTTTGCAAATTAAGAGAATCATAAAGACGAGGTATTTATAAAGATCAACAATGAATCAGAATTTTTGCAATGTAATTCCACTATTTTTTGAGCATTTTTTTTTTCAGAGTCTCTTAATTTACTTTGCTTTTCAAAAGTCTTCACCACCATTGCTCCTGTGGAAATCACAGAGAAGGATACAAAGAAAATACAAGCATGTCTGCCTGTTATTAGGAGATGTATTAAATCTCTCTGAAGGTTGGATATTAAACAAATTCCAATAACCACCTCTCCCTTGAATACATCAGGCTTATTTTAGAACTCCTTTCCCATTTAGTATAAAAAGTCACCTCCCATTGTTATCACAAAAGTTCTTTCTGGAAAAAAAGGAAAATGGTGTTTTGACTACATATTGGATTTATTTTTCATTGATCGAGAAAAACTTTCTGCAATGGTTTATATTCTTGCTATTTTTTAAATGCTACATACCTGGTCAATGAAGAGATTACAAAACTCTTGCAATAAAACTATAACTCGAACAGGAGTATTATAAAACTTGGAATGACTCCAGATCAGACAGACAGTATGAAATAATGGCGCGATTAATTTACGAGTCTGTGGGAATTCCATCTCCTGGAGACACTGAATGTGTTTCCTCAGTGGTCTTAGATAAAGTTCCACATCTTGGGCTTCAAGGAGAGCTGAAGGAAACCAAACCACCATGAAAGTGATGGAGTCTCTTCTTTCTAAATACATACTTTACAAGTTCAAGAGAACACTGCAAAGGACCATGGCTCCACTTAAACGCTGTCCTGTTTCTTTTTTATATCACTTCTGCCACTGGCACATTTCCTTTGGAAGTATTCCTAACACCCTTTGGGAGAGATACCCTTAGAGTCTAAAGACTAGTCAATGCATGAAAACTGTGAGAGTAAAACAATTCTGCGAGGTTGTTGTCACTTTATGGTTTGGACCATAAATTTCATCACTGGGATGTTAATTTCTCCCTGGTCCTTGTTAGCAGCACAATTTAATCTTTTATTGCCTCATTCCAGTGTCCTATGAGAGCAACTCATGCAATGACTGGGAAATTCCTACCATGTATGTAATCAAAATGTAACAAAATCATTAAGCCTGGGAGATGAAACTATATGTGGATGAAGGTTTTATGACACTGTACTAATTAATGCCCTTCCCCCATTTAGTAAGTGAATGAAATGCTGTACTTGATGTCTTCTAATGACACCTTCAACCTGATCATGTGTACTTTATTCTCCAGCTTTATGAAACTCTTCAGGTTCTATAGTAGCTACCGACCAAAGAGCCTCCAAATTGAAGTTCTAATGAGAATGTGTGTGGTCATCATTGATGTTTTGGTTAAGATCATGAGGGACATAGAAACCAAGCCAAGGAATAAGAGTCTTACCATTTTTCACAGCCATGAAAATGTCCTTTAAAGTTGGAAAATAGCTGCTTTGTTTAGTTTTCAAGAGCTTGACCATTTTGAGGACAATAGGAGCCTGAAGCTAATTGAAAATCAAAATAAATATAAGCTAGATTAATTACTATGCAAATGTATACTGTAATACTGAAATTACATTCCACTCACATATAATACACAGAGTATTAAACACTCAAAGACATAAAGCAACATTTTTCCCTAAGCATTTTATTTTGCACTTAGTTTACTTAATTTGACTTTTAAAAAAATCTGTTAATTTTCATATTACTATGTATGAAAAATATTTAAACTTCCAATAAAACATTTTCTTGCTGTTTCAGAAAATCTCTAAGGGATATGCGAATGAGTGAATGAATATCTTAGTTTTTAGAACATTAAATTGAGTAACTTATATGGGAAATACCCAGCAAAAGAACCGAGGTTAGAGCTTCCACAGCTCTAACCATAGCCTCTAATCTCTCCAAGATTCTACTCCTTCCCAAACCAATCGACTAGATTCATCAAATCTTACATGCTTCAACATTTCCCTGGGGAGTGAATTTTTCAATGCCACAAATTGTTTCCAATTTCCCCAAATGCTATCAAAATATTCTCAAAAAGGTATAATTACTTTTGGAACAACAGAGGAGACAGATAAGTAATCCAAAGAAAGCATGTTAAAACTTTAAGGCTACTGAAAATAACTGCTCTGGAGACTAATTCCACAATGGACTTTGCTAATTCAATTTACAAGCAACTTACAGGGCGAGCTACTTACTTGATCATAAATACATGACAGATTCTCTCGCCTCATTGTCCAGAAATCTAATTCAGTTTGAGGATTTGAGTGAAGACCATATAGCAGAGGCTGCACTGAATCTTTTTCTACAACTTCTTGGATTTGATGTGACCATTTAATAACCACTGACTCAATTTCATGGAGTATTGTCCTCTCATTCAGCTCTAGCCTATAAATATTGAAATGACTGGTAAGATAATTCAAGAGCAAACAATCAAGACTTGGCTTTTAATAATTTTCTAAATGATCTTCTAAAATAATTAAAATTTTCTAAACTATTTTGTACATAGAAATACTTCAAAATCAGATCCATTAGTTTTATGGCATCTATTTGAGTTGTGGCACTGTTATTGTCATTGGTGTGTCTCTAACATTAAAAAATATAGATAAGCAAAAAATTATCATATCCTTAAAATCATTTCACCAAAATCATCATCAATATTGGCATAATAGCAATTCTTACAGCTCGCTTGTCTTTTTCAAAAGTACACTTTAAAAAAATATATATATATATGGAGTTTTTCAGCATAACATTTAAAAATACAGTTATAATTCTCTAACTGCCAGCAGTTTGCTGGCAGTAGAATATTAAATGGGTATTCTGGTTCTCGATTTTAATATACTATGCTGCATATACTATATCATTACATACTTGGTCTCTGAACACCTCTGATCCAGGCCAATGTTTCCTGCAACAGTGGGAATTGGTAGAAGAGTTCTTCTCAACATTTTGCCCCTAAAAATATGCATTTTATTTTTCATGACTTCTACGTGACGTTCCATATCTTTCGAAATAAAACAGGACCAGGATTTATGGTTGTTCCTATTAGAAAGAATTGGCACTAAAATCTAGAGCAGAGAAACATTTCAAAAAATTAATTAACAGACAACATGCTCCTTCAAAGACTTTTTTTGTCATACAATATTAGCAACAAAACCATTCAATTTCATATTCTCCTATGATATAAAATCTACAGAGAGGACAAAGTCAGTGATCTATTTTCAAAGTAGAAACACTATAATTTACTTATTATCAAACATTTGTGGAGGTTCCCAATTATTCAAACACTACATTGAAATAAGCAAAATCATGTCAAGTAAACTGCTTTTTAAAATTCACTTTTTTTTAAAAAAAAAGTAATTTTGGACAGTATATGATTTCTCACCTCAGGTGTGGTCACTATAACTCTCCCACCACCAAAGTGACCATAGTTCATCACCATAGTCCCCTGTGCTCCTCCCTCACAGTTTTCACCCCACCCCTCATGGATGCCTGTTATCTATGATCAGCTTTCATGGTTTGCCTTTCACACTTCGTTTTTTCTATATTCCACATATAAGTGAAGTCATCTGACATTTATCTTTTTCCTTCTGACTTATTTTGGCTAGCATCAATCCTCTGGCTTCATCCATGTTGCACAAATGACCTGAGTATCTTTTTTGATCACTGAGTAGTATTCCATTATGTATGTATTCTACATCTTCTCGAGCCATTCATCCATTTTGAGGCATTTAGGTTGTTTTCATATCTTGGCTATTATAAACAGCGCTGTACTAAACTTTCAAATTAGTGGGGTTTTTTTTTTTGGCAGGAGGGTAGATTCTCAGGCCTGAAATAGCTGGTTAATATGGCAGATCCATTTCTAGTGTTTTGAGGAACCTCTACACAACTTTTCTTAGTGGCTAAACTAGTTCACATTCCCACCAACACTAACTACTTACATAATGCAAACTGAACACACTGTCAAATATATTAATAAAAAAAAGTTTTTGAGTTACATAGAGGTAAGAATAAAATTAATCTCAAGTCCTGGGTAGCTTCCCAGTGGGTTAAAGTTTGATAGAAAGATGTTTATTATTACATAAACCTTTTCCATTGATGTTTCAGGAATATCAATGAAATTATGTATGTGAAAACTCTCAAAAATGATTTTTTTAGTCCCGGAGTCTAGCACATGTTAATAGGAATTTGCTGAGTTAATGAAATTGTGATCTCTTCTTGCTTTCCTACTTTTTTCCAATATCTACTAATTTTAAACATTTTTCATTTCTTGTTACTCTATCCAGTTTCATCAGCATTATACAAAATTATAATTATGAAATTATAAAAATATAATTATAGATTATATAGAACAAACTTATATAATGCATATTAATTATAATTATGAACTTATAGAATTTCAATTAGCTAAAATGCTCAGAAAAATTATTCTACCTTTTTATTCTGACAATACAGTCTCCTAAATTGTTTTCTAATAGAGCTGAAACACATCTTTCCAAATTATGTTAATATTATGTTTTCCTGCTTAGCACCAACAATATATCAAGCTGAGAATACAGAGATACAAAACAGTTTCTGCCTTCAGAGAGCTCAGTGGGTTAGGATCCTTGATGTAAGAGCTGCCACACAGGAGAAACACCTGTTTCTACAAAGAAATATGAGGGAAGACTTGCCAAGAAAGTTGCTACTTGGTATAAATTTTTAAGGTGAAAGACTGGGCAGACATTCCAGAAAACTAAACAGTGATACAGAGAATCACTGAGGACTGTGGAGTACCGCACAAGTGGGACACTGCCAGTCTGGCCTAGAGAGCCAGCACCCAAGAAGGGTGCTGGGGCAGTTCATGAGGAGATTTGGAAATCAGACTGGAGAATTTTGGTTTACTGGGCTGAACATCCACTGACCCCCTGGAAACTATTAGCTAGATTAAATCCCCAATATTAATAGCTTTTTCTATAAGTCAGGTGCAAGGAAATTTCTGGTTATTCAACATTACTGATTTAACTGGGTATTGATTCAAACAGGTACTATTTCAAAACTACTATGCTTTGAGGAAGCCAACTTTAAAATTAAATGCTTGTGTCAGAAATTAGTTAAAACTTATGAAATTCTGAGTCACATTTTGCAGAGCATTTAGACACAAAGCTAAACTATATAAATAGAGCCTTTTAATTATAATAAATCTTACTATCAAAAAGTATATACAAAGTAACTCAATTTGGAGTTCAGTTTTGTATTGGGAATTTTTATCTACATTTTTTTTAAAGAAATCAGACTTCATAATTTTTATTTTAGATTTATTTATTTATACAAGCACTGGGTATAGTCAGAAGCACAGGAGGGTGAGAGAATTCACCAGAGCCAGAGCGGGGAGCAGAGCAGGCAGAAGGACCGAAGTACACTGCTGAGGGGAGCAGCGGGCAGCAGGAGAGGTCTGCGCGCCATGTGGGACCCTCCTCCGGTGGCCGGGGAGCAGCCGGGGATCGAACTGGCATTGGCAGAGGCTGCGGGCAGCTTTGCAACCCAGCGCTCAACCGCTGCGCCACTGGGGAGGCCCCTTTATCTCATTTTATAAGAAAAATATCCACGAGGTAAAATACATATAAAATAAAAAATTAAGTAGAAATAACTTACATAAATAAGAGAATATATGCTCTCTGTATAGCGAATATAAAAAAAAAAGAAAAATATACAATTATAGACAAAGGAGTTACGGTGTCTTTACTATATGGTTTTCTTACCTCTTTTAAGCTGAAAATATTTTTTATGAGGTTCTTCAATCAACAGAGATTATTACCTGGGTAATGCTCAAAACACAGGCACCTAGACCTCTCCCAGACTTCTTACATGGGATGGAAACTAGAGAGGACTATAAGAACCAACTTTTGTTTCCATTCTGGCTTAGTGAGCATTCATAATCATTGTTTCTATCAACATTTGAATCAACATAATGCATAATGAAATAAACAACTAGAGGACACATCAAATACTTTTGCTAAGTAAAATTATACACAACAATACAGTTACAAGTAACATACGGGGGTGGGGGACACAAAGCTGAGCAGCAGAAGGAAGTTAAATTTTGGGCATATTAGGTTTGAGATGTCAATTACACATTAGGTGGCCATGTCCAGAAAGAAGGTGGAAGGAATTCCTCTGGGAATTCATGAAGGAGACTGAGGCTAGAGGGAGAAATCTGGGAGGCATCAGCACATCAGTACAAATTATGAGTAATCAGTGCATAACTGAGTCAAACTCGATGACAAGTGAGTGTTTTTAGATCACTTAAATGAGGAAAAAAAAAAGCCATAAATGACTTTCTCCACCTACAGTTCAAACACTTGGTTCATCCCTTCCTTATTCTATTCCATTTAAGAACCCAAACATTGGAAAACTCCAATACTTTTAAAATCCAATCACTACCCCCCAACATATTCCCTCCTTTATTCAATTCAGTCAACAATTCACCAATATTTGCATGAAATGGCTCTCTTCTTAAGTCACCCAAAAAGGTAGAGGTTGATTAGCCTGAAATGCACGTTAGGTGTGCCCTAATATATATATTTATATTTATTTATATCACACACACAAAACTTGTTTAGGATATGCATTACCACTGCTGCCTTCTAGTAAATCAGTTAGTGCATGAATTTGGATCTTACAATGTTGCTTTGCTGGCACCTACCAATGGAAAAATTAGATGACTTTATTTTTTAATCAGCCTCACCAGCCTTATTTTTCACCATCTCCAGCTCTTATTCCCCAATTATTTACACTATTTTAAAAAACAAAACTGCATTTCATCATCTCTGTGCCTTTGCAGTGCTTCCTCTTGGCTCAAAATGCCCTTCCTTCATCTTCTACCTCTAGTTAATGCCTTAGATTTTAACATTATAATGACCGAATAATTTACCATACAAGTCTGGATAATTTTGAAAGTAAAAGAAAGCACTAAAAATTATTTGAAGATGTTAAGTGATCTGTACTGGTGGAATCTGGAACTGCCCCAGGCAAACAGACCTGTGATCATCCTATTCCAGACTCCCCACCTTCCCTGCCAACCACCTAGATGTGGTAGGGTGCCACTAAGCTCCCACAGTATGCTAAAACCCCTAGGGTGGCCCTGCTTACCATGTGGCATCACTGATGGCTTAGATGTCAGCTGCCCTAATTAGACTACTTGCTTTCTGAGGGTAGAACTGCAACCCAAATTTTTGCATTTATGTTCAGTCACTAGAACCAAGTAAGTATTTAATAAACATTAATTAAATAACTGGAGTTTATTAGCATGAAATTCCTCAAGTGTCCTTTCCAGATAAATGCCCCCCCCCCAAAAAAAAAAAATTAACATGGAGCTAGCAGAGATCCTACACCACAGGCTTCTGCCCTAAAACAGTATGTTGACACTTTAGTGTCACTTGCTGTTTTGTATCCTATCAAAACGAGGTATCAATTAACCCTTACTTAACCTTATTTACTTAACAAGTATTTACTGAGCTCCTATGTTTCAGACAATGTCTTTGGTGTGTTTCAGACCTAAGGATTTGGTGCTGGGCTTAAGGTAAGGTAGGTGAGCCATTTACCTTGGGCACCCAAAACACAGTAATAGAAATGAAATTTTTTTTAAAGATTTATTCATGCAAACAAGAAATGGGGTGTAAGCCAGAGGTGCGGGGTATGAGAGGATTCATCAGAGAGAATGGGGAGCAGTACAGGCAGATCTACTGAAATACACTGCTGAGGGGAGCAGCGGGCGAGACAGGAGAGGTCTGTTGCGCCATGTGGGTCAGCTCCCTGACCGGCCAGGGATCAAACTCTTGCTGCAGTGGTTGTGGATTGCTTCATAGTGCTGTGCTTAACTTCATGCACCACCAGGGAGGCCCCCGAGATGAATATTTTTAAAATCAAAAATTATTGCAAAAAATTTCATGATAAAACATTTTTTCAATAGACAAGATCAGTATCACTGACTTTTCCTTTTGCCTCTGGCTCCAATATTACTGGGCATGCCACTGTTAGTGATTCCAGTTTTTACTTTAAAGAGTTTTGTTGTTGTTATTTTTGATTTTATTAAAATGTTATCTGAGGGCCTCACTGGTGGTGCAAGGGGTTAAGATGCAACCTATGAAGCAATCCGCAGCCACTGCAGCATGAATTCGATCCCCAGCCAAGGAGCAACCCACATGGTACAGGAGACCTCTCCTGACTCGCTGCTCACTGCTCCCCTCACCAGTGTATTTCAGTTGATCTGCCTATTCTGTTCCCCACTCTGTGTCTGGTGGATCCTCCCACCCCCCACACCTCCAGCCTGCACCCCAGTTCTTATATGCATAAATAATCTTTAAAAAAATGTTATCCGATTACTGAGGGTCTTTTTTTTTTTTG
The DNA here is from genome assembly GCF_964194135.1 of Talpa europaea. Classification (NCBI taxonomy): domain Eukaryota; kingdom Metazoa; phylum Chordata; class Mammalia; order Eulipotyphla; family Talpidae; genus Talpa; species Talpa europaea. The sequence continues at coordinate 95,899,860 of NC_140069.1, read as the reverse complement.
GTCCCTCCATGTTCTAAAAGGGGTGCTACCTGCTTTACTCCAGCATTTACAAAGATCCCTGCTCTCCAGAGAGCAGATTCACTGGAAAAGTTCAAAAAAGTTTTTGAACAAAAAGATTTAAAGGATATGAAGGGATTGGCTGAGTAGATTCTAGAAACAATGAAAAAATAAGTGCAAAGGCACAGAGCATGGGTGTGCTGAGGTGACTGAGGAAGGGTAAGGCAGCACCAGTTGTTGCAAAATGAGATGTTTAGAGAGGTCATGGGGAGGTCAGAACAGAGAAATTTTGGTCCTGTGCTTTCTTCCTCTAACAAACTTTAAGAATCACCTACTTGCTGATCCTGATTCAGCAGCTCTAAATCTGGGGCAGGGCCTGAGATGCCAGTTATAACAATTCACTAGATGGTGCTAATATTGCTGATTCACAGTGAGTTGAGTGATTACACCAAGTCTGTGCCACTACAAGCACTGGAGACCCATTCAGAGTAAAGGGAGAATCAGTATAGCATGAGCACAAAGCAAAATATTCTGACTTGTTTCAAGGATCACTTCTAGCTGCTGAGCTAGGGATCTGTCATAGATTGGAGCCACAACAGGAGGAGTCCAACCAGAGGCTAGTGCAGTAACACGGGTAAGAGGTTATGGTAAACTGGACCAGGCTGGTAGCTCTGGAGGGGTGAAGGGTATTGTTCTGGTAGTAAGCTTCTCTATCAATTTGGGAAGACAGATAAAGGAGAGGCCTGGAGCCCTCAGTGGCTTTGGGGGGCTTAATGCTCTTTCTCTGCCAATTATTGTGGGGCAAGCCCAGAGGCTGGAAAGGCAGGAAGGCTAGGGGGCCAGGAAGCTGGCAGAACCCCCAGCCTCCAGCAAACCCTTTCTCTTTGGGCTTTCTGGCATTCTCATGGTCGCTTTCTCTCACAGCTGTAGCTTGTACTCTTGTAGCCATTCTGTCTTTGAGTGACACCGCCCTTACAGCCTCAGCCTCCAGGCCCAGGTGTGCACACTTATGCATGCCCACTAGACTCCAGGTGTCCACCATCAGGCGCAAGTGCCCTACACCCACGCTCCCAAGCGCCCTCTTTATTCAAGGCCATAGATGATAGCCACAGAGGCCAATGGCGTAAAAAAGTCTGACCATCTTCATTTACCCTACAGGTACTGATTCTGAAAGTGGAACTTGCAGCATTTCCTCACAGATTACATACAAAGTGTGAGACAGAAACAGGAGTAAGGGCTGACTTCTAGGTTTTCTGGCTTGAGCACGTGCAGGAGGGAGTTGGTAGCCTCCTGGCCCCCAAGCACCCCTGCCGTGTACCTGGTAAATCCCAATAAAAGCCTGAAAAGCCACCAAGGGCTCCGGGACTCTCCTCCTTTACCCCGTCTGCTCTGATCATAGAGATCCTGCTCCGTGTCCTGTCCTGCCACTACACAGTTAAAAGTACATTCAATAATAGGAGAGGGAAACCTGTCAGGTACTAAAGTTGTGGATGAGGACTTCAGCTAGCCCAGCTAGAGCAAGAAAATACCTCTCTTCAAATGAGGAAAAGAGACTCAAAGTAGAAGTGACTCAATTCCTACCTTAGGTGTTGTCTTGGACAAGACTGCACTGATTACGAGACACATTACAATCACCTGGAATCTTTAGTAAAGACTGCTGCCTGCCTGCCTCCCACTCCCATTGATTTAATTGGAACCAGGTATGAATTGGACAATGGTAGGCCAGAAAGCTCCCCCAGGTGATTCTACTTTGGCAAAGTTTGCTGATCACTGCTCTGGATCTAGGAAATCTGGTCATTTGATGTTCCTTAAAGCTGGCCAATAAACAACTTAGAAATGCAGAATCTCAGCCCACCCAAAACCTACTGAATCAGCTTGCCTTAACAAAAGGGGTCTAGTGAGCATAAAAATGCCAAGTAATGTGGGTTCACACAGCATTTCTGATTTAAAGCAAATGTTTCTAACACTTGTTCCCACTACCTATTCTCATGATCTGTGATGAGTGACACATAGATACTAACAGAACTCTGAAAATTTGGTAATTCCCTTTTCCTACATTTAAGTTTGTCCCTACTCCAAATGTAAAGTTTAGTGATGCTGCTTTAAATTTACTCTCCTTTAGAAACAAGGAAAGAAACAAGGGAAAAGAGGAGCCTAAAAGTTGCCACCTGTTGAATATTAACATCAGTATCAGCTCATTTCAGATACAACCTAAATGCTATCATTTGCCACCCACCTGGCTAATATAACAGGCTTCTACACATTCTCTTGTTTTTAAATAGCCAAAGTTGTCCTGAATAATCCCAAGTATCACAGAGATAAATGGAAGATTCAAATATTAAAGACTAGTACCTCATCTATGAAAGCAGTTATGTGTCCAAGAGATGAAGCAGGTAACTCTCCAAATAAAACCTTTTGAGAGAAATCATTTACTTCAGTGATTTCAGTAGTCTTCTTGGCAACATAAAGAAGTTTATGTTTTGTATCTCTTGGAATCTGAAACAAGAGCAAGATAATTAGTTTAAGTCCACAATGTAGCTTTCATGTTAACAAGAAGGAATTGCTGTATCTAACTTGTAGCTAAACTGTTAGAACAAACAAAACCTGGCATCTTGCCTACCTTTACAAATAAGGTTGTTCCACTGCTTTTCCCTACTCTTCAAAGTGCACAGTTTTCTTTGTTCTTTTATAATGCTAATTTCACAGCATTGTTTGTGTGGAAATATCACCTTTAAAAGCCATGTCAATTATACCAGATTACAGACCACAACATCTCATAATTAAAAACAAATAAGGAGCGTGGTAGAATGTTGCCATTTTTGCAAAAGTTATTTTTTATATTCTTTTGTTTGGAAATAAGCCAAACTGAAATAAACACCAGATACAAAAAGTTACTTTGTGTTTCTATTCAGGCAAAGGATATCTTTAATCAAAATATTCTAGCATTTCTACAACTAGTTATTTTTTCAAATATAAAGACTGTTTAACTTGGGAAATAACTACAGTTAAGTAATACTAGAATTGTTTTACCACCTTGTCTACTGACAATTTTTAGAAAAAAATCAGTTACAACGAAGAGCAGCGGAAAAAAAAAATCAAAATCACAAAACCCTAAAGCAAATAACCTAGGAATTCTATTTCCCAACTAAAGACCACATCTAGAGATGATAATGTCACTTTGCAATATTTAACTGACGCCACACGGCTTCAAGTTTGCAAATATTGCTCCAAACTCCCCACAATTGAAAACTTATATACCAATGCTCTACGTGGAGCTAATTCCTTATCCTTCAAGTGAAGGCGCAATCTAATTTTAAGAAGGAAGCTTGGTAAATACCAAGTGGGCGTAGACTGGCCCGCAACTCCTTTTTAAAACCCTCAATATTTCCCGCAAGAGGTGATGTTGTGGACAGGCCGTCAGCCTGAGTACATGGCAAATTTGGGGTCTGCTAAACACTACCTTTTTAAAGGAAGGCTATGGCTCCGGAGTAGCCCCCGAACGACTGAAAAGAAGTTGTGGCCCAGAGAACCCACCTTGCGCCTAACGCCCAGGCAGCTGAACCGAGCGCTGTTCTCCCCGCTTTGTCCGGGTGGAGCAGCTCAGAGGCGGCTCCAGAAAGCAAACTAATCAACAAGAGTCCTGACAGCCGAGTGGGCGCACGTGGGGGCTCCGCGGACTCCAGCGACTGCCGCAGGCCAAGTTTCTAAAACGCCGCAGCGCGGCCCTGGCGGGGACCCCAAGAGGCGCGACGGGCCCGTCCTCGCGCGGGAGCCCGCGATGCTGGTGGTGCGGCCGGGGCCCCTCGCCCCTTACCTCTCCGGAGACCGTGAGCCGCTTCGCCGCGGCGACGCCGATCACAAGGAACGCGGGGCTGGGGCTCTCCAGAAACCCCCCCAGGACCTGCCGGTTGTCCTCGCTCTCCAAATACTGGCTCCATTTCTCCTCCGGGAGCCCCAGCAGCTGCTCCAGGCGGCCTCCGAGGAAGCGCACCCGCGCGTCCAGGGCGAAACTCCGAGCCCTCCTGGCCGCCGCCGCCTCTTCGTCCTCCTCCTCCAGCCCCATCTCGCCCGCCGCCTCCAGGCTGGAGCCCGAGGTTAAGCAAAGGGTCGGGACTTCCCGGAAACCTAGTGCCTCTCTGGCTGCCACACGGGCTGCCATCCGCACGAGTGGACTCGGGGTGGCCGGCTCCTCTGGCACCCCACGCGGTGGTCGGCGCGGACACCCTTCGGCACGCGAGCCTGGGGAAGCGCCCACCTCCTCCCGGAATCCCCGCGCGTCCAGCAGCACGTCCCCCAGCTGTTGCTGCTCCGCCGCCAGCGCCTGCGCGCTCTGCGAGCCAGGTGGGCCACCGGGACCGACCGCGCGTCCGGTTTCCCGGGGGACGGTGGCCCCGCCCCGGCCCGGCCCGCTGGGGGCGGAGTGAGCCACCGAGCTGAGAGGCCTTGGTGCTCTGGCCCCAAAGCCGAGGGGAAGAGACTTGCCTGAAGGTGGTCGGTGCAGTGCTCTAGCTTGGCACCCTCCAGGACCCCCAAACCCTGGCTCTTGACCTGTGGCAATCCCTGTGGAGATCTCTGACACGGAGAATAATAGCCCAGAACTAATTAACAGCTGTAGTTGAAGCAGTGCTGCCTTGTGCCGAATGCTGTGCTAAATTCTTTACCTTGATTATTGCATGTAATCCCTAGAACAGCAGGGCGTCGACTGGTCAGTTTATGGGCCAGGAAAGTAAGTCACTCACGGTGACTAAGTAACCAGGAGATGGTGCGACCGGCATTCAGCTCCCTTGCTGAAAGCTATGCCCAAATATTACCAGAAAAGAGCCAAACTGCAATTCAGTTTTCCTAGTTGTGTATGTCCAAGATCTGTATTCCAAGTCCTGTGTAGTATTCGGAGTCCTGATTGAGATAGGCACTTACCACTATGCTAGTATGTTAATGTGCTGTAGGGTAAGTAAAGTATCAGGCTTTTCTGCCCTCCAGCCATTAGAATTGATGATGGAACCCTGTGGTTCTGAATGCATGCCTGATGGCTAGCACCTGGAGTAGGTTGTGGGCATGCGTAGGTGGGTACACCTGGGCTGAAAGACTGGGTTTATAAGGGCCGGGTCACTAGGATCCCAGGGAAGAGCAGAGAGCGACAGCACGGAAAAGTGAAAGACAGCAGAACAGTTACGAGAAACAGAACCAGCAGATAAGCACAGGCCAAGAGAGAAGCCGGAAAGAGTGAAGAATCGCTGGGGGATGGGAGGCCTGCCAGCCTGCTCACCCCCACACAACCCCCACCCCCGCGATGCCATGTACCTGGTAAATCCCACGAAAAGCCTGCAAAAGCCACCTAGGGCCCCAGGACTCCTCCTTCACCCGTCTGCTCTAGTCATGGATATCCTGCTCCGTCCCCTCCTGCCCCTACACACGCCCAGTAAGAGAATGCACAGCCTTTTTGTAGATTCCACAGTGTACTAAAACTACCTGGAATTTATTATTCAACCCAAGAGTGAAAGATCAAAAGTTCCACACTAAAAACAGGCTTCATGACATTGAAACGGGATTTTGGTAGGCCATATTATTGGCACTTGTGAGAGTATTAAGGAAATTCTGATTAGTAAGGTAGCCAAAATTTGGGGGAGGGGGGTGTCTTCAAACTAAAGTTTTTAGTTGGTCCCCTTTAATTTTTCATTTCAAAATAAAACTATACATCCATTTCTCCCATAAGAGCTATGAAACTGTTTTGTCCTCAATAATCCATTATAGTAACTGATATTGATAAACAGGTATTCCAGCAATATTGGGAGTTTCAATAATTTTTTCTTTACAGATGTCTCTGATCATTGTGCATAATCTTTCCTAATTGTATGATCATCATCCTGAATTAACACAGGCTCCTGGAAAGTCTTTATAATGAATGTCTGTCCTGATCGCTGTGTGGTCCCTGGAAATCACTGGGGCTCTAGGGGATAGTATCAAGTATGTAGATCACTGCATCCTATATATAAAGCATTTTTAATCTCCCTTTTCACCCCTGCATTCCAGCTTTGTTACTCTCTACCCCAAAGAAAAAGGAACCGTGTAAATAAAAGTTTAATTAATTTGAAAGGGGGACACTTTCAAATTCAGCAGGAAAAAATTCAAATAATAATGCTTTTCAGGAAGTGCCATGTGTGATTCAAATGTGGAATGAAAATATGTCAAAGACTTACTCAACTCCCTATTAAAGAAACCAACAACATGATGAATTCTAATTCTCCAAGGGGAATTAGAGAAAGAGATGCATAGGTAGCGGAGAAAGTCTGTAGGGAAAAGATTGAGAGGTTAATATAATCTTTTGGGTTTTTTTGGGGGGGGGTGTGGAGAGGGATGGGACTAATTTAATATTTCAAAAATAATTTACATCTGTAATGAACAAAAATCTATAAATAAAAATATAGCTTTGTTAGGGGGAAAAGGATGTCCCAAAGCAAATTCCATATAGGCTTTGTGGACTCCACCCCCACCCCAGGCCAAAGCCAAAGACACTGGGAACTCCAAATCCCATCACCACCAAAGGGAAGGTGGCTGGGACCTGAGGGTGGGGTTAAGCAGCCAGGTGGATACAAAAGGCAGACACGTGGGCTTTGGGGGGCTCGCTCTCCATTTTGGGCTCTCGGCCAGCTTGCAGCGTCTGGTCAGCTCTGAGAGTGACTTTGGGTTTCCAGGTCGTGGGATCGGGTAGGACGCATTAAAGACTTTATTTCCCTATTTTCTCCCTGAGTTGTACCTTTTCCTTATTTTCTTTTTCTCTTGTAAATAAACCTTTTATTAACCCTTTTGTGTGTGTCTGTAGTAGAGTATTCATAAGTCTCTTTAAAGCGCGCAGGTGAGGACCCACAGCCAGGAACCCGTTTAATATCGGGGCTGCTCTATAACAGCTTCACAGAGTTTGGGCCTGTAATCAACAGTAAATAGTCAGGAAAGGTACATTTTCCTAGGTCTTATTTTTTTTTAAGATTTTATTTATTTATTTGTTTATTTATTTATGCAAGAACCTGGGTACAGGCCAGATGCGCTGGAGGGTGAGAGAATTCACCAGAGACAGAGCAGGGAACAGAACAGGCAGACTGACGAAATACACTGCTGAGGGGAGCAGTGGGCGAGACAGGAGAGGTCTGTCGTGCCATGTGGGACCCTCGCTGGCCAGCTGGGATCAAACCAGCGCTGTAGAGACTGCAGACAGCCTCACAGTGCCGTGCTCAACCATCTGCACCACCTGGGGAGGCCCTTCCTAGGTCTTATTAAACAATCCTTTGTTGGGCCAAAGATGTTCCAATGGGACACTGAAAAGATATGCTACTTTTCTTATATTTTATTCCCATGTTTTGAGTAATTTATCTTAATAGTAATGAAACAGTGATAAAAGGCTCTCTTTTCACCCCAGCAGATAAGCATTCCCATCACTTTTATTTACCCTCTATATTTAACAACCTTTTTTGTTTTTTGTTTTTAATATTGGGAAAAGAGCGTCATAACATTGTGAATTTCTGACCACCAGGTGATGGTGAAAGCAAGCTGGCATCAACTGGTTGCGAGGATAAACATGCTGACCCTTGCGCACTCCCCCTTCTACTCCCTTGTAATTCTGGATAAGTACCCCTGCCCTCTACCAAAGAGAAGGACAGTAGTCTTTTAGACACAAGTCTACCACCCTCCTCAGTTTGTTGACAAATTAAACTACTTTCCTTCTCCTCAAACCCTGTTTCCTTTTATTGGCTAAGTGAAACTGACCAGCATTTGGTAAGAGTATTAACTAACATTTACCAAGTACCAACTAAAAGGTCCATGCAGGAAGCCAGAATGCAGGAGCCAACCAGGAAGCCCACCTGGGGGGCAGGAATGCGGATACCTGCCTGGAGGACTCAGACAATGAGCCTCCCCCCTCCCCCTATGAGTCTCATCTCAGACAAAGAAACTCTACCTGCCCTACAAACTTTTCCCCCCATAGGAGCCCAACTACCCACCTGACCTCTCCTCGCCCTATAAAACCCTGCTTCCCCCTAACAACGTGCGCGACTCCACTGACCCCCGCCTTGGGTCTGTGAGGTCCGCTCGGGGCGCAATAAACTTTCCCTCCCTTTGAGAAATGTAGCCTGGCTCTCCTTTTCTTTACTGCGCCGAACCTTTCATCTTGGTGCTGCAAACCCGGGAAGGCCGTGTCCCCTGGCGCCGGGGCCGCCTTCTCGTCCCTGGGACCTCTCCTCTCCATTGCAGACATCTCACACCCACCACCGGCCTTAATCCTTGGGGTAAGGCACTGCGTGACCCTCCTTCCTGGGAGGCCCTCACCTCTGGCTATTCGGCTCCTCTCCTGCCCCCCTACCTTGGTTGGCTGTGCCGTAAACCGTGGGCCCACGTCAGCCAACTCCCGTATACCTAGACCCTGGATCTGGGGACGCCCTTCCAGACTAGGTGCCCGAATCCTAGGCGCAACCGAGCGGTGGAGACGTCCCCCTCGTTTGTCTGCCTCTGTTCCGAAGGCCAGGACCGAATAGGGGGACGCTGCGATTCGGGGCCTGTGCTCCCGACGGCCAGTTCAGGTTCGTGGGAGGCTGCGTCCTGACTCTGTGCTCCCGTTAGTTGGGAAAGGAGCCGACTTAGTCATGGGGTCTGCAAATTCCAAGCCAAATTCTGGCCACTCCACTGGGATGCCTTCTCTCAAACCTCGGTCCGTTGGGACTAAGGCCACATAACGCCCTAAGCGTCTCGTCTTTTACTGCAACAGATAATGCCCTAAGCGTCTGGTCTTTCACTGCAACACTACGTGGCCTCAGTATCAATTGGACAATGGCTCCCACTGGCCCAAACATGGCACTTTTGACTTCTCGGTCCTTACAGACCTAAACAATTCTGTCACGGCAATGGAACATGGTCAGAGATCCTTAGGGCCAGGCTGTCTTTCTCTTGCGCTCCGCCCCTTCCCTCCCTCCTGAAAACCTGCTGTACTTTCTAAGTCTCGAGACTCCTCTCTCTCTTTGCCCTCTGCAGACCCCTCTTCTGCATTCTCTAATCCTCTAAATTCTCAGTCTTCACCTCCTCCAGCTCCCCAATCCAGCCCCTCCCCCCTTTCTTTTCACCTCCCAGCTGCCACACCCTCTCCCTGCTAATCCTCTTCTCCCTCCCCACAGGTAAGTGGGTGGGACTGAAGGAGGAGTTAGAGTCCATGTTCCTTTCTCTGTCTGATCTCTCCCAACTTGAAAAGCATCTTGGCTCTTTCACAAACTATCCCACTACCTACACCTAAATTTCATTATCTTACCTTAGCTTATGACCTTACATGTCATAATTACATGTTATCTTCTCTTCCACCCTGACCTCTGACCTGTCCCCTAGCTGGTCTCCAACCAGCAGCGCCTAAACCTATAAACTTTCATAAGTTCTGAAAAATTACCCAGTCTTCCTCAAAAAAACAAAACAAAACAAAACAAAACAAAAAAAACCCTCCTGACTTCCAAAGGCTGAGGATGGTCCTCAAACCCCTATCTAGGATCTGCTGAAAATGGCCTTTAAATTATTTAACAACCGGGAGGAACAGGACAGGGCAGAGAGGAAACTCCGCAGTCACCAGAAGGCTGAGCTTCAAGCTCAGTCCCCAGTAGCTGCCTTGAGACCGCCAGGCCCTGCTCCTCCAACGACCGCAGCACCTGCTGCCCGACAGAGGACGACAATGGGCCCCATGGGCCCCAACCAACCGACCGCCGCCGAAGCCTGCTTCAAATGTGGCCAAGAACACTGTTCCAGACAATGCCCCAACCCCCGCCCTCCACCAGGACTGTGCCTCATCTGCAACGTCCAGGGTCACTGGAAAAGTGACTGTCCCTGCACGCCTGGCTGTGGTGGGCCAGTCCTTCCAGTCCCTGCAACTCTTGCCACCGGCGGTCTTGGGTTTGGCGGCTGAGGACTGAAGAGGCCCAGACTTATCAACTCCGATAACCTTTGAGGAGCCCAGGGTAACGGTCAAGGTAGCAGGTAAGTCCATCTCCTTTCTGGTTGACACGGGGGCTACCTTCTCTGTCCTCCCCTCCTATTCCGGTCAAGTTTATCCTTCTCAGGTCTTGGTTACGGGAGTTGACGGCCTTCCTTCTCGGCTCAGGACCACTGGTCCGCTCTTTCCTAGTCATGCCTTCTTGCCCAACACCATTCCTGGGTCGCGACCTCCTGACTAAACTCAGGGCTACTCTCTCATGGTTCCAACACCCTAGTGCTGCTCTCATCCTCCCACGACTCCAAACATCTCCTAATCCTTCTCAGGACTACCCGCTGTCTCCTTCCACTGTCAACCCCATGTTCTGGAATATCTCTATCCTGATTGTTGCCACCCATCATACCCCAGTCCTCATTCGCCTTAAGGATCCCTCTTCTTTTCCCTCTCACCCCCAGTTTCCAATTTCCCTCATACACCGTCAGGGTCTCAAACCCATCAGCCAACGACTCCTGGGAAAGGGACTCCTTACTCCTATCAACTCGCCCTGTAATACTCCCATTCTCTCCATTAAAAAGCCTGATGGTTCTTACCCCTTAGTTCAAGACTTCGCCTTATTAACGAAGTGGTGGTGCCTAGCCATCCTGTAGTGCCAAACCCCTACATCCTTCTATTTCATATACCGTCTCCTACCACACACTTCTCTGTACTTCACCTCAAAGGTATTATTTTTTTACCATCCCTCTGGATCCTCAATGTTACTTACTATTCGCTTTTACTTGGGACAATCCGGACACACACCTCCCAGCAACTGGCCTGGACAGTCCTGCCTTAGGGTTCCCGGGACAGCTCTCATCTGTTTGGTCAGGCATTAGCCAGTAATCTCTCGACATGTCATACTCCACCCAGCACTCTCCTCCAGTGTGTTGCTGACCTCCTCCTCTGCCGTCCTTCTCTGCCACTGTCTCAGCAACACACTGCACAACTCCTCAGCTTCCTGTGCTCCAAAGAATACTGTCTCCCCATCCAAAGCTCAACTTTCAGTTCCCATAGTCATCTATCTGGGTCTTTGACTAACTCCTTCCTCCAAACAGCTGACAGTGGACCACAAACAGGCCATCCGGGACCTTCCCTCCTCTGAATCGACAAAACAAATCCTTTCTTTCCTAGGTTTGGTTGGATTCTTCTGACACTGTATCCCTAATTTTGCTTCCTTAGCCAAGCCACTGTATGATACAGCAAAAGCCTCCCTGAAGGACCTCTCCAATCCCCCGGAGAGTCCGCAGGGTCACACATATCCTTCTCAAGACACCTGTCCTTACCCTTCCTGATCCAGAAAAGCCTTTGCTCCTGTTCACAGCCGAACGTCGGGGTATGGCGGCAGGTGTCCTTTCCCAGCCTCTGAGCCCAGCTCTGCGTCCTGTCGCTTATCTCTCCAAGCAGATGGATTCCACTGTCAGGGGCTGGCAACCCTGCCCTAGAGCCCTGGCAGTGGCAGCCCAACTCACCCGAAAATCCCTCAAACTTACTCTAAAAAGACCCACCCAAGTACATTCCCCTCACCGCCTTCAGGACCTCCTGTCTCGCCGCTCGCTCTCCACTCTTACTCCTTCCTGCTTACAAAATTTCCATATATTCTTTATCGAAAACCCTCTAGTGAGTCTCACTCAGTCTAATTCTCTCAACCCAGCCACTCTCCTGCCTGTCTCTGGTTCCCTTTCTGCCGCCCATTTCTGTCCTGAAATCCTGGAAGATACGCAAACTCTCCTTTGTCAGATGCCTCCTGTGTTTGTAGACTGGCAGCTCTTGTGAAGATGCACGCGGTCAGCGGAGGGCCACCTAGGCCACTGTTACCATCGATCAGGTAATCGACACAGAAAAACTGCCTGGAAGAACCACCTCCCAAAAGACAAAACTCATAACACTTAACCAGGGACCTTACCCTCAGCAAACATAAGAAAGTCAACATCTATATAAATTCAAAATATGCCTTCCTTATTGCTCACAGTCATGCTGCGAATTGGCAGGAAAGGGGGTTCCTTTCCACCAAGGGGTCCCCCATCATAAACGCTAAACTTATCCTTAAGCTTTCAATAGCCTTGCAGCTTCCAACTGAAGTCGCCACTATCCACTGAAAAGACACCAACTGACAATTCTTACCGTTACCACAGGGAAAAACAAGGCGGATGCAAGGGCTTTTGCTCTCACAACTGACTGCTGCAGACCCTTCCCCTATTCTCTATCAGTCCCCTCCATCACTCTGACTTAGGAGCCTAATGAGCGCCAATTCCTGAGTCTTCTCTTCTTCCACCCCTCCTTGAGTGCAAAAGTCTGACAAATATGTTCCTGTCGTCAAACCTGTGCTTGCATGTCACCTCAAAGGGGAGTTCGCCTACCCTCTTTTGCAGCTCACCAACTGTGTGGACACCTACCCGGACAGGATTGGCCTCTCCCTACTCAGCCAATTGCTCCGGGAACACACAGACCGGTACTTACCCAGTCCTGCCTCGGATCTCGACCCCCTCAACCAACCTTCCCTACCACTACATCCAGGAGACCAAGTCCTGCTCAAATCACTTCAGCCAAAGCCACTGCAGCCTCGGTGGACCGGCCCATGCACGGTTATTCTCACCACGCCTACAGCGGTAACACTTCTGGGACACCCCTCCTGGCACCATCTATCACGGGTCAAACATGCCCCTGAAGACAAACAGTATGTATGTTATAACGTGGCTCCTACTAGAATGTACATTTCTTGTCAAAATCTCCCCTAGTTCAGTGTCCTGTGTATGGAAATTCAAAGTTATGGAGACCTTTGTCTCAGGATCCACTGAGACCACCCACTAGGTGGGTACTGCGGAGTGCCCACAGGCCAGATGCACAGCACTTATCACTCTCACCCTAACTCTTTCATCGATTACTAACCCTATAAACACCTTGTTTTGTTTCTTTACCATCAAACCTTAGATCACTGCAAAAATACCTATAGAGAATATGGGGGGGGTGCCCTTACCAGTCATGCACAGTGCACCTTCCAGACAAAGGCCAAATGTTCTCTCTGGTCCATCATAATACAGGCTTCAATATGAATCAAGTTAGCTATGCTATTTCAGATCCTTGGGACCAACGTTGGGTACAGGGAGTCCAAGCCGCAGTGTGCACTGGCTGGCATTCCTATCCAGTGGCAACACTGTCCATCTCAAGAGAATATGTCCCGACACAAAATGCCACAGTCCAAGTCTCCCAGGACATCCTCCATTCAGAACAAATCCTATAAAATTAGCTAACATCATCAGAAAAGACCGAGACACCCTCAACCTGGATTCATATAATCCAAAACGCTATAACCTTCCTAAATGATTTTTTTGAAACTAACACCTCCTCTTGTTTCCTCTGTGCTTCCCTTTGGAGGCCTCTACTGGCAGCAGGTCCAATCAATCTCAATACCACTACGACCAAGATAACGGACGCTGCTTGCCAGACTCCCCAACTCTCAGTCACCCTATGGGACTCCAATCACAGCTACCCCTGCTATCAAAATGATGCCCTTGTCAGCTTTCATTCCTGTGCTTCTAACATTTCGGTTACTTCTGTACTCCGAACAATAGCAAAGAGAAGCTTTTTCTGGTGCAAAGGCTCTCTCTCTCAGTGTATTAATTCTGCTACTCCAGGCCCACGTATCCAAGTCCTCGCGGTCCCACAGTTAGCTCTGTACAGACGGTCTGAGCTAGGTTAGTTATTCTCACCACATTGGACTAAGCGGGCAGCCTTTCTTCCAATCATGGTTCGAATCAGCCTGGCATCATCGATAGCAGCTGCAAGTACGGCAGGTGGGGCCCTGGGACACAGCCAGATTTCTGCCCAGGAATTTTATGAACAAATTGATACCTCCTTAGAAAAAACCTATGTGTCTTCAACATCATTAAAAAGACAGCTCACCTCCCTGGCACAGGTCACTCTCCAAAACCGGCGGGTTCTGGACTTGTTAACAGCTAATAAAGGGGGTACCTGCCTGTTCCTCAGGGAAGAATGTTATTACTAGTAAAACCGGGGACTCCAACTCTCCGCTGCCATGGTTTCAAAATCCTATAGTGTCATGGCTCCTCCCACTCTTGGGGCCAATACGAATGATAACCTTATTTTTTTCTTTTCGCTCCTTGCCTCCTAAAATTCATACAGGCTCGCATTCGGGAAATGTCTCCTACCACCTTTAACCAACTCCTTCTCCACCCATATTCTCACATCCCTGCAGAAGACCCTCATAACCAGGCCTGAGCCACCCCCTTGATCTTCGCCCCTTTTCAGCAGGAAGTAGCCAAAGAAAGAACCATTGCCCCTTTTCCTATCAACAAAAGGCTGGTATGAAAGGTCCATGCAGGAAGCCAGAATGCAGGAGCCAACCAGGAAGCCCACCTGGGGGGCAGGAATGTGGATACCTGCCTGGAGGACTCAGACAATGAGCCTCCCCCCTCCCCCTATGAGTCTCATCTCAGACAAAGAAACTCTACCTGCCCTACAAACTTTTCCCCCCATAGGAGCCCAACTACCCACCTGACCTCTCCTCGCCCTATAAAACCCTGCTTCCCCCTAACAACGTGCGCGACTCCACTGACCCCCGCCTTGGGTCTGTGAGGTCCGCCCGGGGTGCAATAAACTTTCCCTCCCTTTGAGAAATGTAGCCTGGCTATCCTTTTCTTTACCGCGCCAAACCTTTCACCAACCAATCAAGGACCATGTACTGTATTGAGTACATTTATTTGCTCCACAAATATATACTGAATACCAAAGCAGTGCCCTGCTCTTTTCTAGGTGCTGGGAATAAACAGGAAGTAACAGACTAAGTTCCTATTCTCATATTGCTAGACTATGCTAGATTTATATTGGCTAGACCAGACTCTACCAAGTGGCTTTGTACCACACTTGTGCCAGCTACTTACCTTCTAGGTGCTTTGGTTTCCTCATCTGAAATAAGAATAACAAAAGGGCAGACTACCTTTCAGTACATACTCCCTCTATCCCACATTCATAAGAGCACACTTTCCTGTTTCCTTGAAGTTGTGCTTGGCCATATAACTTCTTCCATCAATGGGGTGTTAGCACACATGACAAACAGAGGCTTGAAATGTTTATGCATGTCAGGGCTTGCCCTCTTGGGCCTGTCATTGTTGTGAAAATAACATCCCTACCTAACTTACTGGTGTCAAGAACCAATCTGGGGAGGGCAGAGCAACATGCCCTGTTGGAGAGGAGACGCTGCGAGGAAGATCTCCCATTAAAAAAAGTTAATAGGCAGGTCCAAGTGAGAACTGGGACACGGAAGATAAACGGACGACTCCAGCAAACTACCCGAAGAAAAAAGTGGCCATAAAAGAGGACTAGAAGGGAGGAAAGCGCAGAAACCTGCTCCCCTCCCCCGCCCACAGAGTCGGCACTCTCGGACCCAGGAGGAAAACAACAAACTAAAACGACCAACAAGAACAAACTACGCAGCAAGCAGGACTGTGAGTGGAAAGGAACTATTGCAGCCACCACACCCCGTGAACGGGAGCTGCGGAGAACCCTGCAGGATTCGCTGTGGAGGTGAGCTCCGGCGCCATTAAAGAGAGACCCCGCCCCCCAGGAGGAGGCCAGGACCAGCACACAGCCCCGGGCCACCCTGTAAGCTTGCATTGAAAAGCGGTGCGCTGGAAAAGCAAACGCGGATCGGGCTGGAAAAGCAAACGCGGATCGGGATCGGGATAGCGCGGAAAAGCAGCGCGGTTGAAAAGCAAACGCAGATTGGGATCGCGGCTGCCCAGGTCTCCGCGCCTGCGACCTAAGCTTGCAGGGAGACGCGCGCGAAGACCCTCACTGAGGTGAAAGTCCCTCACTGAGTATCCAGGAACCAGGCACCCAGGCACGGGAGCGGGGTGCAAAAGACGCCATTCTGTGGACACTGAACTGGGCTACAGCCCGCGTCCTGGACCTGAGGGTTTTGGAACTGAGATCCGGGGCACAAAATTCGGGGCGTGGGTTCTCCACGACGGTGGGGCACAAGGCAAACACAGCACCCCAAAGCCGTTGAGGTTTACCCTACCATTCCCGCTCAATTTCCTGTCCCACGGGGTAAAAAAAAAAAAAAAAAAAAACAGCTCCCCAAGGGGCTCTAGGAGAGATCTCTGGCGCCACCTAGCGACTTGAAACCAGCAGAGGCTCCTGGAGGAGCCAGTGGCCAGCTGGGAAGTTAGCCCACGCCGGGCCTCTGCTGACCAGTAGTCTGAGCCCACAGGGGGAGCGAGTACCCAAAGCCAGGGCAGACCAGGCACGCAGAAGAGTGTGCCTGAGACTGGACACGCAGGGAGTGTGTCCCGCATCGCCATTTTAGAACAGGGACATTTCTTCAGTAAAGACTGCCTGCAGAAGGCTCCCTCAGGAGCCAGAGGTGAGCCGGGGAAGTTCACCCACACTGGAACACCTCTGGCCTGCAGTCCAAGCCCAGAGCGGGAGAGGGAACCCACCGCCAGGGCAGACCAGGAGCACAGGGGAGTGTGTCCCCACATCGGCATTTTAGAACAGGGACCTTTCTTCAGGAAAGACTGCTTGAAACTGACAGATGGCTCCCGGAGGAGCCAGAGGGGAGCAGAGAAGCTCACCCAAGATGCCGGCCAGTCCCAGCAACAGAGTGTCCCAATGCATACGGCAAATTAGAAAACAGACAGTAGGGAGTAGAAGAACCACACGCAACCTAGCAACTCCTCAGGGAAGAAGCACACCACAAAAAGAAAACCAGCCCCCAGATTGCAACGACAGTAACTTGGAAAAACTTCTGAGCCTCCCAGAAAGAGAATTTAAAATTGTCATGATTAAAAAAATGACAGAACTCATAAAGGAAAACAATGATAAGGGAAAAATAATCAACGATCAGAAGAATGAAATTGAGTCCCTAAATAGGGAAGTAAAAGAAATGCAGGAGATCAAAGAATTAATGGAAGAACTAAATAATTCTGGGAAAAGCAATGAAAGCAGAATAGATGAAATGGAAGAACGAATAAGTTTTCCTGAAGACACAGAAATAAAAAGAACCAAAACAGAAAAGGAAAGAGAAGTACAAAGGAAAAAGAACGAAGAAAGACTTCGGGAACTATCTGACACCATGAGGAAAGGAAATATAAGAGTTATAGGAATACCAGAAGGAGAGGAGAGAGATGTAGGAACAGAGAAAATATTCAAAGAGATAACTGAAGAGAACTTCCCAAATGTGAAGAAGGAGCTGAAAATTGATATACAAGAAGCAAGAAGAACACCAAACTTCCATGACGAAAGGAAAAATACAGCAAGACACATAATAGTGAAGCTCCCAAGAATCCAGGACAAGGAAAAAATAATGAAGCTGACAAGAGGGAAGAAACAAATAACATTCAAAGGAAAACCAATCAGGCTGACATCAGACTTCTCTGAAGAAACACTACGGGCAAGGAGAGAGTGGAAGGACATAGTCAACAGTCTCCAAGAAAACAGATGTCAACCAAGAATTCTCTATCCCGCAAAGCTTTCCTTCCTCTATGAAGAAAGAATAAGGACCTTCCCAGAAAAACAGAAACTATGCAACTTCATGACCAATAAACCCCCATTCCAAAAAATATTACAAGGAATCCTAAAGCCAGAACCTCGGAGGGACAAATAACAACGAAAGAAGGCAAGGAAAAAAAAAAGATATTAAAAGAATAAATAAAATCAAAGGAAAGACAAACACAATGGCAAATACAGATGCTAACATATCAATATTAACCCTAAATGTAAATGGACTAAACTCTTCAATAAAAAGACACAGAGTTGCAGCCTGGATTAAGAAACAAAACCCAAACTTTTGCTGTCTCCAGGAAACACATTTAGCTACAAAAGATAAAAATAGACTCAAAGTTAAAGGATGGAAAACAATCCTACAAGCAAATGGACCAAAAAAGAAAGCAGGAACAGCTATACTTATATCAGATAAAACAGATTTCAAACTCAAAAAAATAAAAAGGGATCCCAACGGTCACTACATTATGATCAAAGGGACAATACTTCAAGAAGAAATAACACTCATTAACATATACTCACCAAACGAAGGAGCACCAAAATATATCAGACAACTGTTGTCCTCTCTGAAAACAGACATCAGAGAAAACACATATGTAGTGGGAGACTTCAATACACCACTATCAACAATGGATAGATCAACAAGACAAAAAGTAAGTAAAGAAACTAAAGCTCTAAATAAGGACCTAGAGCATTTGGGCTTAACAGACCTCTATAGAACACTAAACCCCCAAAAAAAGGAGTACACATTTTTCTCAAGTGCACACGGATCATTCTCCAGGATCGATCACATACTGGGGCACAAGACAAACATCAACAGATACACCAAGATTGAAATCATACCAACCATCTTTTCTGACCATGAAGGCATCAAGCTAGAAATAAACCATAAAAAGAAGGCAAGGAACTTTCCTACCTAAAGGGGGACTAAAAACCACACTACTGGAAGACCACTGGACTAATGAGAAGATCAAAGAGGAAATTAAAAAATTCTTTGAATTGAATGATAAGGAGGACACCAATATCCTAAATGTATGGGACGCAGCAAAAGCAGTAATAAGAGGAAAATATATAGCAATAGAAGCTCACATCAAGAAACAAGAAAGAACTCAAAGAATCAACCTAATCTCGAAGCTCAAAGATCTAGAAAAAGAACAACAAAAAACCCCAAAACAAGTAGAAGAAAAGAAATAATAAAAACCAAAGCAGAAATAAATGAAATTGAAACTAAAAAAACAATCCAAAAGATTAATGAAACCAAGAGCTGGTTCTTCGAAAAAATCAATAAAATAGACAAACCCCTAGCCAGGCTCACAAAGGAAAAAAGGGAGAAAGCACAAATAAACAGGATCAAAAATGAAAGAGGAGAAATCACAATGGACACAGAAGAAATAAAAAGAATAATCAGTAACTACTATGAAGAGTTGTATGGAAACAAGTTCAACAATCTACAGGAGATGGACAAATTCCTACAACTCTACAATCACCCAAAGCTAGATAAAGAAGAAATAGAACACCTAAACAGACCAATTACAAGCAGCGAAATTGAAATGGTAATCAAAAACCTCCCCAAAAACAAAAGCCCAGGACCTGATGGATTTACAAACGAATTCTACCAAACATTCAGAGATGAATTGGTGCCTATCCTTCACAAACTCTTCCAAAAAATTGAGAAGGAAGAGACAATACCAAACACGTTCTATGAAGCCAACATCACACTAATACCAAAACCGAATAAGGACAACACAAAAAAGTAAAACTACAGGCCAATCTCCCTAATGAACACTGATGCAAAAATCCTCAACAAAATTTTAGCTATCAGAATCCAACAATGTATCCATAAGATAATTCACCACGACCAAGTAGGATTCATTGCAGGGACACAAGGATGGTTCAACATCCGAAAATCAATCAACGTTATCCAACACATCAACAAAAAGAAATATAAAAACCATATGATAATATCAATAGATGCTGAGAAAGCTTTTGACAAAGTGCAACACCCATTCATGATAAAAGCCCTTGAAATTCTTGGGATACAAGGAACATACCTCAATATCATAAAGGCCATCTATGACAAGCCAACAGCCAGTATCATTCTCAATGGTGAAAAGCTGAAAGCAATTCCATTAAGATCTGGAACAAGACAAGGATGCCCACTCTCACCACTGCTTTTCCATATAATACTGGAAGTCCTAGCCAGAACAATAAGACAAGAGAAAGACATCCAAGGAATCCAAATAGGAAAAGAAGTCAAACTATCACTATTTGCAGATGATATGATAATATACATAGAGAACCCCAAAAACTCCACAGAAAAACTAATTCAACTCATCAATCAGTTCAGTAAAGTGGCAGGATACAAAATCAACACACAAAAGTCAGTAACCTTCCTATACACAAACAATAAATCTGAAGAAGAAGAAATAAAAAAAAACGTCCCTTTTATTGAAACAAAAAAAATCAAATATTTGGGAATAAATCTAACAAAAGAGGTAAAGGACCTATACAAAGAAAACTATAAAACACTGTTAAAAGAAATAGAAGAAGACACAAAGAAATGGAAAGACATCCCCTGCTCATGGATTGGAAGAATAAACATTATTAAAATGGCTATCCTACCAAAAGCAATATATAGATTCAATGCTATTCCAATCAAAATTTCAAGGTCATTCTTCAAAGAAATAGAACAATTATTGATGAAATTCATATGGAATCACAAAAAACCCCGAATTGCCAAAGCTCTCCTGAAAAAGAAAGAAGGGAATGAAGGCATCACACTCCCAGACTTCAAACTATACTACAAAGCCATAATCATCAAAACTGCATGGTATTGGAAGAAGAACAGACATACAGACCAATGGAATCGAATAGAAAATCCAGAAATAAACCCACAGATTTATGGTCAACTAATCTTTGACAAAGGAGCAAAGACTATGCATTGGAGCAAAGAAAGTCTGTTCAATAAATGGTGCTGGGAAAACTGGGTTGCTACATGCAAAAGAATGAAGCTTGACTATTACCTCACACCATACACAAAAATCAACTCAAAATGGATTAAAGAACTAGACATAAGACCTGAAACCATAAAATATATAGAAGGAAATATAGGCGAAACCCTACGTGATTTGCACATCAAAGACATCTTTACAGATACATCACCCAAAGCAGTGATAGTGAAGGCAAAGATAAACAGCTGGGACTACATCAAATTAAAGAGCTTCTGCACAGCAAAAGAGACAATAACAAAAACAAAGAGAAACCCCACTGACTGGGAGAACATTTTTGCACCCAACACTAATGATAAAGGACTGATCACAAAAATCTGCAAAGAGCTGATGAGACTCAACAACAACAAAGAAAATAACCCAGTCAAAAAATGGGCAGAAGAGCTAAAAAGAAACTTCTCTGAAGAGGAAATGCAAATGGCCAACAGGCATATGAAAAAAATGTTCAACATCACTTGTAATCAGGGAAATGCAAATCAAAACTACCATGAGATACCATCTTACACCAGTGAGAATGGCACATATTAAAAAAGCTAGCAACAACAAATGTTGGCGAGGTTGTGGAGAAAAAGGAACTCTCCTGCACTCTTGGTGGGAGTGCAAACTGGTCCAACCACTATGGAGAGCTGTGTGGAGATTTCTTGACCTACTAAACATAGAGCTTCCATATGATCCAGCAATTCCACTCCTAGGTATTTACCCAAAGGACACAGAAACATCAATTCCAAAGAGCACCTGCACCCCTATGTTTATAGCAGCACTGTTTACAATAGCTAAGCTTGGAAACAACCCAAATGCCCAAAAATAGATGACTGGATCAAGAAGATGTGGTACAAATATACCATGGAATATTACTCAGCATTCAAAAAAGATAAACACATGCAATTTGTAGCAACATGGATGGCACTGGAAGGGATCATGCTCAGTGAAATAAGCCAAAAAGAAAAAGAAAAATACCGGATGGTCTCACTCATAGCAGGAATCTAGAAAACTTAAATAAGGGACCAGGAAAATGAATAACTATAAGAAAGTGAAAATCAAAATCAACAAAAAACTATGAACCAGAGACACTTTTTGAGGGGTGCGGGGCGGGAGGGGAGGGATTGGGGTCAGAATGGGGGGGGGTTGCAATTGTATGGGGAATATAAAAATAAAATTTATTATTAAAAAAAAAAAAAAGAACCAATCTGGATGCTACTTGTAGCTCAAAGGCAAGTTTGGCTAAGCCTAGTCTAAATCAGTCTATCTTTAGTTAATCCACAGATGCAGGGACAAGAATAAAAGGATTACTGTAATAAGATACATAGTTGTGGGGAGGTTTGTTATGCAGCATTAACATAGTAATAGTCAATCAGAGGGTTGTTGTGTGGTAACTATTCAGTTTAAATATTTAGAGTGCACACACACTCAGTGCCTGGCACATTTACTATTAAAACATTATTAGGAAGTCGAAAACATAAGAAAATAAACAATAAAATGTGTTTATTATGTCAGATGATGATATGTTCTAAAAAGAAAAACAAAGGCGAGTAAAAAGGTGGGGAGAAGGGATATTAATCAGTATCACTGGTCAACAAAGCCTTACTTTTGTAGAAATCTAAGTGAGAGAGAAAGTCATGGCTTCTAGGAGAATATTCCAGTCAAAGGCAATAACAAGTGGACCCATAAAGAGGATGCTTGGTCTTTGGAGAACAGCAAGACCAGTGAGGGAAAGAATAGTAAAAGATAAAGGCAAAGAAGAAACATGGGGACAAATCCTGTAGGGATGTGGTCATGGCTGGGTTTTTCTTAAAACAAAAGCATGTGGCAGAAATTGCTGTTTCCTGTGTCCCATCCACCCTTCATTCCTCCATATAATAAAACACTTACCCCCCCATTCCAAGTTTCAATGGGACTCCTAGTCACCCCACTGTAAATTTCATTCCCTAGTTTCTCTTGTAAATAATGGAAAGTGAAGGAATGAGATACAACTTGTGTGTCATGTTCTTAAAAACAACCTGCCAGTACTTCTTTCCTTCTTGTCTAACTTGCTGGTTAGCATATGACCATAGTATGGTCAATCATGCTAATGGCCCTTAAGTACATGAAAAGATGCTCAACCTCACAAAAGAATAATATAAATCCAAACTATAGTACAATTTTTTACTTACTGGCTTTATGATTGACATCATGTTCATGGTATGTTGGGGAAACAGACACGCATGTAAATCATTGCTGGCAATTCAAAATGATATGACCCAAAAAGAATTTGTCAATTTCTAGAAAAATTACCTACACATTTGCCCTTTGACCAAGCAATATTTCTTTAGGAATCTATAGTCTAGGCTAGGCATTACAGCATCATTGTAAGAGCAAAATTACTAAGTTTAAGACTGGAAACAACCAAATGCCCAGCTCTAAAGACTGTTTGAATACACTAACAATATCCAAACAATGGAGTAATATAAAGCTACAAAAAAAGAAATGTTTTAGTGGAGTAATTTCCAAGGTATATTTTCAAGTGATAAAAGAGAGAGAAATAAGTGTATTTTGCTACCATTCATCTACAAAAGCAGAAGAGTGTACCCCCCACACATGTGCACACACAGAGTATTTGTTTAATTAATGTATAAATGCCACAATAAAAGAATAAGTCAAAAAATTTAAAATGTTTACACATGAGACAGCAGGAATAGAAGCTAGACTTCTGAAAATATATATCATTTTCTATAGGAAGCAGGTGCATATATAATAAATAAGCTGACAATGATGGACAACAATGTTACCCCAATAAAAAAAGAAAGAAGCTTAAACTTCTAAGAAAATTTCTGAAAATCAAAACCAAAATGAACTTACACTGAACACTGAGTCATATAGAGAGGAGCTATTTCAAGTGATTTTCAGACAGTAATGACAGCTGTCCCTAAAGAGATATAACCTAGGAACAAAACGAACTAGACAGAATTAAAAAAAAAAAATTAACACATCATTTTAAATTATTTGCAGTAGCTACACTGTGAATAATAGCATCAGTAGTATTATTGTAAGACTGTAAAGTGAGAATAAAACTGACATAGGTTGGATTCTCAGATAAGTAGTCAAGCTCTTTTGTGGGATTAGCCTGCGAGTCATTTGTTAGGGAGTTCCGTCAGGGAAAAAATATCTGAATGGGACTAAAGGAAGCAGGACAGAGCAGAGGATGAAGCTGAATTGTCAGGCAGTTGCAGGAGAAGCCATGGTTGATCCCATGGAGAGGTCTTAGGTTGTGATGGCCTCTACAGATGTCCCAGATTGACACCTGTATTGTACTATATGAACCAGTCTTTGAATGTGAATCGCACCAGGACAGGAAGTGTAACTTTGGCTAAGGCTATATCCTTTGACTGTGGATAATTCCTGGTGAAGGACTTGGTGGGAGGCATCAGCAGGTAACATTTCCAGTGGAGGAAGGAACGATTAGCTGTTTCTGAAGAGAAGACCTGGGAAGCTTGGAAAAGCAAATGAATAACACTGCTGGCATTACTGGAAACCAGGAGCACTGGCATAGGAGAAATGAGAAACAGACAAGATAGAGGAGTTTTGAATAAAACCCTTTAGTCCTGATTTTGAAATAAAAGTTTCAATATAAGTTCACAATCTATTTTGTCTTTAACAAAATAGTCATTTCTTAGTTGTGCTCACTGAAAGAGTTTGAAATCAGCTATGGAAGTTCAAGTTGGTCTTGGAACATTTTATAATGTAAGAAAGCAAAGAAGCTATTAAACACTGGTGAGAGTGTATCCAGAATTTTCAGGGGATGCAAGTTAAAGGTGCTTCAACTACCTTAAACTTGAGCTTACATAGGAATCGTTATCTATAATAACTTCAAATACTTCAAGTCCGAGTGTATAATGAAATCATGCTTCTGACTTCCGCTTATGATATAGAAATTTGAGAAGAGCTTCCCTCCCACACTTTCAACAATAACAAAATACTCAGACAGCTGTAAATTCATAAATTTACTTGAACCCATTGTTACAGGACAGGGAGAGGGGCACCCTAGACCCTGCAAACCTGCCTGCTCTAAATAGGTTCTGCCATCCCCGCATTAACACAAAACATGAGACTTTAATGGGAAGGAACTTTAATACAATTAGGAAACAATACAGGAGAGGCAAAGAATCTAGTTTCTAATCAAGCACTCAAAGTTACCCGTCCCCTCATGGGTAAAACTCCATCCAAATGGGATTGGCCCAGAACAAGGCCTCAAAGCCTGCCACAAGTCTAAAGCATCTTCCAGTGGGAACCCACAGAAAAGGGTCAGAAACAACCAGACAAGCCCAGAAGGAAAAGAGCAAAATCAAAATCAAGATAAAAGCTGCCATTGTCTCCTCTCCACGGGTCTCACCCACATCTGTGTCACCCCGTCCAAGACCAAAAGACAAGCGCAGTTTCTTCACGTGTCTCTAGGCTCCATGCGCCTCCTCCAGGTCTCCTTCTGGCTCCATCCTGCTTCCTTCCTAACTCAGTCTCCTCTGCAGCTTCTTCCCTCCCTGCTCAGCTCCACCCTCCCTTGGGTGGGGCAGGGAAGCTGGAACCTCCCCCTTTCCTGGGGACCACCGTTACACGATGAGGAAGCTGAGACCGCGGGGCAATGAACAGGTCAGACGCCTTGAAGAAATAGGACACGAGCACTTAATTAGCTGGACTAGATACCACTACACACTGCTAAGAGACATTCAGCTAAAAATTTTCACAAATTGCTATCAATACTGAAGTCTATTTAGACAATACAGAGACTGGGGGCCTCCCTGGTGGCGCAAGAGGTTAAGTCTCAGCACTATGAAGCTATTGCCAGCTACTGTAGCACCAGTTCCATTCCTAGCCAGGGAGGTGACCCAAATGGTGCAGCAGACCTCTCCTGTCTCGCCTGCTGCTCCCCTCAGCAGTGTATTTCAGTTAATCCACCTGTTTTACTTCCCACTCTGTCTCTGGTGAATCCTCTCACCTCCCCACACCTCTGGCCTGTACGCCAGTTCTTGTATGCATAAATAAATATATCTTTAAAAAAAAAGATTTAAACAATAGAGAGACTGTTGGGGCCACAGATAAAGAAGGATTTTCTCCTACAGGCTCTTCTCCATGGACATCAAAGAGTCTTAGTTTAAAAAGTTTGAGAGAGTCCTAAGAAAGTCTCCTTGGTGGTTTAGACCTGTGGAAATGGAACAAGACTCCACTTTCATCCCTTTCTCTGATCCCTCCTGTGGCAGTTTTCATCAATACTCCTCTACAAAGAGATTCATATTGCAATATATAAATGTATCAAACCAACATATTATATACCTTAAACTTAAACAATATTATATGTCAATTATACCTCAAAAAAGGTACAAATACTTTTGACCCCAAAATAAATGGAAAAAAAAAAGAAAATAAATAAATTCATCAACACTCCTTCCCTTAAAAGAAGGAGCCTAATTCCTTTCGCTTTGAAGGTAAGACTAGATTTAGTGATTCTCAGAAAGACTAGAATATAGGGCCTCCCCGGTGGCGCAGCGGTTGAGCGCTGGGTTGCGAAACTGCGCGCGGCCTCTGCGGCGCTGGTTCGATCCCCGGCTGCTCCCCGGCCACCAGAGGAGGGTCCCACATGGCGCGCAGACCTCTCCTGCCGCCCGCTGCTCCCCTCAGCAGTGTACTTCGGTCCCTCTGCCTGCTCTGCTCCCCGCTCTGGCTCTGGTGAATTCTCTCACCCTCCCGCGCTTCTGACTGTACCCAGTGCATGTATAAACAAAACAAACAAACAAACCAGCAAACAAATAAATAAAGCATGCCTCTATTAAAAAAAAAAAAAAAAAAAAGACTAGAATATAGCAGAAGTGACAATGAGTGACTAGGTCATAAAAGGCACAACAGCTTCCTGCTCTTACTTGGACCCCTCACAATAGGGTAATTTAGCTGCTATCTCATGAGAATCTTCAATAGCCTATAGAAAGGCCCTCCTTCCATTGGTCATGATCCATCCTGAAGGCAAATCCTGCAGCCCCCATCAAACTTAGTGATGACTTCATTCAGCCCCTGCCAACATCCTATAACCACCTGAACCACTTGAGCCAGAACCACCCAATTAAGGTGCTCCAAAATTAGTGACCCATGGAACTGTGAAGTCGATCATCAGTGTTTGCTGTTTTAAACCAATGGCCTTTAGAGCAATTTGTTATGTAGATTGTAGTGAAGAGCAGATGTTGTCATGGCAAATACCTAAGAGGCAGTGGGAGGAAACAGCAAAGACCTTTCGAAAAGTGTTGGCAAAATCTTAGACTTATATAAACCACTGTAGAAGACAGAAGGAGGCTGTAGGTGAAGATTTAAGGAAAGGTAAAAAATATCTTATTGGAAACTGGAAGGGAGACCCAGTTAATTGCTCAGCAGCACCAACACCTGCAGTAGTGCAGAAAGAGAATAACCTCATGTACTGAGTGACTTAGCTGAGTTGCTTTCCAGGTAGAATGTTGAAGGTACTGTTTGGTTTCTTCCCACTTAACAGTAATATGTAAAAGATGAGAAACAGACTAAAGACTGTTCAATAAAATCAAATCAGGACTTACTAGTTTTGAAAATTCAGTGCCTCTCCAGATGGCAAACAATGCTAAAAATTAAGAAATGGCAATATCAAAGGCCCTACCAGAATACAGTCTAAAGATGAAGTTGAGATTATAAGTGTAAAATCCTTTGTGAAGACCTTAGTAAGATCAAATTTAATTTTCTCAGTCAAACCAAAGGAAAGGCCCTCTAAAATGTGAAGAGTGTTGCTTAGAGTGTCTCAGTCAAATAACATCCTTCTTAAAAGTTTTCTAAGAGTATGTACTATAAAAGCCCAAGGAAGAAGTAGGTTTACCTCAATGAGTTTTTTAGACATAGCTTTTATTCAATGTATCAAGTCCTAATAAAATATACAGGCTATTCCTTCCCAAAAGCCTTAAATCACTAGTGGAGGGCAACGAATATCACTGCCCTTTAGCCTTTGGTGAAAATCAGTCGCAGCTGGGGTAAGAGAACAGAAAAGAAAATGTTCATTTCCAGGGAAGAGAATGAATACATGCTGACCCAGGCTTATGGCTGGTTACTGCACCTACCGGAGACTGAGGCCTAATTAGAACATTTTTAGTTTTATATTCTTTTTCGAGTGAAGAAAACTTTCTGAAGTCTTCCAGAAGTCTTCCCTTTACATCTACTGGCCAGAATTATATCTCCATTTCTAAATCTTTCTTTTGTCAAGGGAAATGAACTTCATTAGTTTAACAAATCAATATCCATCTCCAGTCTTGTTTTAAGGATGTGGCCACTAGGAGGAGCCTGAGCAAAATCTGCGTTGTTAGGGAAGAGAAAAAAAAATAACAACTGCACTTGATAATCAAGAAATGTATGGAGATTTTTTTACCTCACATGGTCCTAATACATATATCACCATGGAAATTATTATCTACATTAACACAATTTCCCATGAATCACAAAGACTTTGTTACTGTGTCTTTTTTGTAAGTGTGGTTAAACATGAAAGGAACTTTATTTTTAGAGAGGATCGTGATTGAGATCAATGTAAGATTTTGGAAAGAGACGGAGAAACAGTGATTTGAGGAATTTCGACATCAGGATTTTTTAGAGCTATCAAGAGATAGAAACAAGTGGGTGAAGGAAAAATAGAACAGAGTTGGTTTTCAGACATGCAATATGTGACGTGGTCAAGGGTGGTGGACAGAGAAAGGTGAATCAAAAGCCAGTCAAAAAAAGGTAAATCACAAGCAGGAATGACACTCCTAAGGTCAAAACCAATCAAATAAGATATAAAATAATAATTATACCTGCTGGTTTTAATTAAAAAAAAATACCTTTGCAGTATATAAGCATGAATTTAACAGTTAAAGGTGAAAGGATAGTAGAAAACCTGAGAAGTTTCAGGAAACTACTGAGGTATCCTGGAAATGATTTACAGAAAGCAAACAAACACAAAAAAGAACCACAAGGCTCTTAGAAATCCTTACCCAGTGTACTTACTATCATGTCTTCCCATACCCAGTATAAAATTCATCTGCTTTGCATTCTAGTTTATTTTTGTAGCTTCTTATATTTCCTTATTAATAGCTAAACCCATTCTAGGCAGGCATTATCATTTATTTACTTTTTAGTTGCTGTAGCATCTAGCATAGATCCTCTAGCAATTCTATATTCAAATATTTTTATAGATTTTTATTTATTTATGCATACAAGAACTGGTTGGCGATAGCTTGATAGAGCTGAGACTTTAACCCTGTGCCATCAGGGAGGCCCTTCCAATATTTTTTGAATTGAAACAAGTCATTCAAAAAATGCCAGCACAGGAAGGACTTCTGTGACCCAAGAAATTTTAGTCAGGGAAGGAGAACATTGTAAGGAAAGAGGGAAAATAAATTTGCAAAAAGTTTAATTAAATTATAGGTGATCAGGACAGGAAAATAGTTTTATTTTCAGAATGTTACTTCTAGAGAAGAAGCTTTACAGAGTAAATAAAGTCATCAAAAGAATATGAACGGGAGTTAAGTTGTAGGAGGTAAAAGCACAATTATTACTGAATATCTCCTAAATTGTATTAAATATTATTTCTATTCCTGTTTGCTAAACCTTTCCTTGAAATTAGAAATAAGGAGAAAGCCCAGAGAAAGCACTTGAGCTGGCACAGGTGGGAATTAAGTGAGGATTAGTTATCCTTCCCAGCATGGAGGCAAAACACATATGTAATTAAGCCTTACATTTGTCTAGTGCTCAAGAGTTTACCAGGCTCTTTTGTGTGTGATATCTTTTTTAGTGAAGAGAGATTTAAAGAGAAGAATAGTGTAGTTAGGTCAAGTAAATCTCTCCTTTTCTTCTGTACTTACAAAAGAAAAGCGTACCCTTGTAAGATTTCTCTCTAGACCAATGAGCATTGTTTGCATTTCTGCTTTTCTCCCTAAATATACATGCTTATATTCCTAATATGCTGGTAGAGAATTGTTCCATGGTATAGAATATCACATATAACTGGAATATTCCCAAATCTCCAAGGATTAGCATCCCGTCTTTAATATCCAAATTCTGTCTGCACCAAGAAACCCCCACCACTTTCCCAGCAATCCCAGTCCCTTACAGAGAGGGTACTTTTCCTTATGACACAAAGAGAGGCTTGCTTGGGCTGGGAAAGGTTACTAAAGCACTCTTTGAGTTCACTCCAACAGTTCTTCCCTAGTCACACAAGCCCCTTTACTCCATATAAAACAGAGGATGCAAAGAGAGTAATCCTCTACTAAACTCCGTAATCTTGTCCTGAAGTGGTCAAGTGATCAATGTCTTGGAGGAGGTTGATGAAAGCAGACAGAAATAATAAACATAGTTTAAAGCGTGTTCCATTTATTCTATTATGCATATTTTAACATCTCTGCAATGGGGGTGTGTCTTACATTATTGTCTGCCTAGAAGCATGTCTGCTATAGTTATTGCTGTACATGCATCTACGGCAAAATCTGCAAATGGAATATTACCGGTATAGAAATTGCTGGGATAATAGTGAAGCATTCTTTTAAGAAATGCTGTATCTTCAAGGCTCTTAATAGCATAGATGATGATATTGGTTGAAATTATGACTTAAGTCCTCTACTGGATCATACCACATAACTCCCACAATATCACATTTTGAAACAACAAATCTAGTAACTCACAGCTTCTGTTGATCAAGAATCTGAGAGGGGCTGTGCAGGGTGTCTGGCCAAGCATCTCTGGTGAGGTTGTAGTCCAGACCACAGTTGGTGCTGCAATACTGGAACACTTTACTGAGCTGGAAGATCCACTTCAGTACAGTAGCAACTGTCCACAGGTCTCAGTTCCTTATTTATTCCTTAATAGAAAGGGAGAAGCAGCAACTACAAAACTAGTGATTTATAGGTTTAATTCTGATTTATAAACTCTAATTTCAAAAGTATATAAATCTTCATCATACACACTCATGTACACATACACATTTTATATAGGCATATATGAATTTGACAAGAATAAGCTAACAAAAGCAGCTTCAAATACATGAAGTTGTAACCATTTACAGTATTCCTGAATTGAGTTGGGATGAATTTTTCAGTGAGTTTGTTAGCCTTTATTTCTCTCAACATTGTTTTCAAGCTTGTTAGGGAGAGTAAACACTTGGCAATGTCCTTCACACAGCATCATGAACTATTGATGTATTTAATTCCATCATAAAATTATGCAAGCTTGGAATGTTACCTTAAGAAAATATACTTTATTATGGCTTTCACGCCTCAAAAATAATACAATCAATAAAATACTTATTAAACCAATTTCATAGCAGGATAACAATTTCAACCATGCCAGCCATCTAGACTGGCATGATTCAAAGACAAATTGGTGTTTGAGACAACTGCTCAAGTAAAACTTCCCATTTCCTGTAGATTGCTCTTTTTGATCTTAGCTCCCAACTCTGACTTCTTCGCCCTCTAACTTGAAACCTGTTCATCTAAACTTGGGCCTCCCTGTAGATGCTGGCTTATTGCACTGCAGTCTCTGCAAGTGCTGGTCAGCCCATCTTAGGAATCAGTGAAAGGAGCTCAAGGTTTTCCAGAAATCTAGCAGCAGTCAGGATGCAAGGTAAGTGCAAAAAAGAGAGGATCCCCTGTAACTGAAACCTAGCTGACAAATAAAAAGGTGCTTGATAAATGTAACTGACCAATAGAAAAAAGCATCTCGAAAGAAAGTGAGCTTGGGAACAAAGGGGGCATGTCAGAATCAAAAGTGGGACCTTAAATCAAGGTTACATAATTAACTGGACAAGAAGACTGTAAACAGAGAATAGGATCTAGCCAGGTGCCTCTGAGCCTTCAGGGCATTGTCAGTTTGAATAATTTTTTTGTTTATATCCTAACTCCACAAAAAGTATAAAAATCTAAGTCAAAGTAGCTTTGAGTTCATACATATATAAAGGATCCTATTCTTTTCTGAACCAAATCTGAAAGGAAGCTGTTTGGATTAAAAAAAAAAAAAACTTTGGACAGCAAGTTGCACACTTTTTGTATGGCTGCAATTTCATAAGGTGCTGAAAACACAGGAGTACATTTGCTCTGAAATATCTCATTCATTTCATTCATCTAATAAACATCTCTCTAAACATAAGGAATAATTTTAAATATAGAAAATTGCCCACAAACATATCCATAAAAAAGTTATTGAACAGCACATGAGCAGCTGTTTCTCAATAACTGATTTCTTTGTGTTCACTTGTTGGGAGGCAAGCATAGTCTGCTATTACTATAAGTTAGAAAAAAACTAAGATTTGAAACTTTAATTTTGCTTAAAGAATTGGAAAAGATGACCATCGTGTAATTCTGAGGTAAAACATCCGAAACTAGCTCATTGGCAGGCAGTTTGAGGAAAACAGATGCTTGAATCAGAATTCCTATGGAACTATCTCCCTCTTTTTCTTAAATGGAGTAAACCTTTCACTCTGTTGCACATGTTCAAAGTATTTGAGCATTGACCTCAATGCTGTCCATACATCTATGGCAAAACTTGCAAATGGAATATTACTGGTACAGAAATTGCTGGGATAATAGTGAAGCATTCTTTTAAGAAATGCTATAGTTGGGAAATATTCAATTACACCACCAACACCTTTTGGATTAATTTATAATTAATATATTATTATATTAAGGACTTGATATTTATCTTATTTGATTCTCTCAAGAGACCTATGGCCTTATTTTGCCCAAAAAAAAAAAAAAAAAAGGCAGAGAAAAGTTAGATCATTTGCCCAAAGTTGTGTGGCTGAACCAGGAATCAAGTTCAAGTTCACACCCCTCTGCCTCCCAGTTGGTGATCTCAACTGCCACAGAGCTTTGCTATTACCAGGGAGGTCAACATACCCCATTATAAGTAGTCCTTTACATATCAGTGGCAAAAATCACAGACTGTACAGGATAATAGTCTCACCTCTTTCTCGCTGTCCTTTCTAGTCCTTCTAGGTGGCTGTGCTTACACTGTGTGCGTCACTGGATCCCTCTTCCTGCAACTTCCTTCAGATATAATGTGCAAGGCTTACTTCCTTGCTTCAGGTTTTGCTGACATCACTTCAGGGACGCTTCCTGTCTACCTTAATTACTACTGCAGCTCCAGCTCTCCTTATTACTTGTCCTATTGTCCTCTCTTGCCCTTACCACTTTTTAATATGGGTAAACTCTATGAAGACTGGGATAGTGCTTTTTGTCTTATTCTTGATCTCTCCGACACCTGGAATAGTACCTTGAACAAGCAGACACTCAATATTTGTTCAATACTCAAAATACAAACCTATTACTCATTACTAAGTTCTATAGCAAAGTAATGTCCGGAAATAGGGCTAGATAAGTGGCAGACTGTGTGAGGGGTGTGAGAACCAAGGGGTTAGGGGGCCCAATGGACTATGGCAGATTACTGGAGCTTTGGCAATGGGCGTGATGTGGTAACATACATTTATAGAGGTGTGAACCTATACACCTAAATAAATGTTTTAACTCAATGTTACTTCAACAAAAAGAAATAGCACTAGGTAAAAATGTAGTTATGGAAATTATTGGTACAAATCTTTATATGGAATTTATTAAAGGCCATATGTATACAATCACGCCTATGTGCAACTGTGTTTTTTCCTTCTTCTAGTGGCTTTAAAAACTAGATTTATTTTGAAGTCTGAACTTCCTTATCCAACACAAATGTATTGATATATATCTAAAATGTTAAACATACCATATATATTCATTAATTACATAAGCACAACTTTATTAAAAGGAACAAAAGCCTAGTGGATTGCTTCCAGGGAGCACAATTTTTTTTAATGGTACCAGTTGTGCAGAGATCATTAACTGCTTTCTTGAATAAAAAATTTAATATGGTAATATATTTTGTTTTTATGGGACTTTTTAAATATAAGCTCATTTGGAATTTTTGCTCAAGCATCACCCAGTTTTCCTGGTTGACTTTACTAGAAAATGCACCCTGTACTTAAGGAATGAGTATCCTATCGATCTGTGGGCAGAATACACGATTTAACATGAAAATACTATTCCTGTTAAAGAGAATATATTTTAGGTCAGTACTGCCTCATACCATTAAGCATCACTGATCCAAATCATTACTGTAAGGAGTTGCTATATATGTATGTGCATATATAAATTACTTTTCTGGGTCAAGGTATTACAAATAGCATATTGATTTTCTTTTTATACATGAAAACATGAGTATAATTAGAATTCTGTAATCTAGTAACTTTTTTATAATCAGAACATATTTTTTTCCAGGAGAAATTATCCTTGCATTTGCCAAACTATTATCTTAGACAAAAATAAAGGTTTACAAGATTTATTCTCCTTACTCCTAACTGCCTCCTTCCTTCCTTTTTTCTTAAATGATCTGCACTTGAGGTTACTCTCAGATATCCAATAATTTCATTGCCACCTGCTACTAAGAGGAACACAGCCTAAAGCCTTGGCTAATTAGTAAATCTTAAAAGAATAGTAATAAAGTCCTTAAAAATCCAGCAACACAATTACAAGTTGGTTGTGTGTATATCTAACAGAGTTACTGCTGGGGCAGTAAATATGATAATGTATGATTCAGAGGTATTGAGGGATAAAATATTTCACCTTCCCTGCATCTACTTTGCACCCTTTTTACTAAGCATCTGAACTTTCAAATAAAAATTAACATGATTTATCTTTTACCCCTCATTTCTTATCATTAGGAAAAACAATGTAAACCATACCACATAATACAGGGTAGTTCTTAGCACTGCTTCAAATTTCCTAACTTATTACAACAATAAGCTTTATGTCAACAGTCTATGAAAAAAGTAAAAAACATTACTTTGACGGTATTTTCTTTGATTCAGTCTTGTTCATGGCTAGGTAGCTGAAGTTCTAGAAGTCCAAGAATCAAACTAGCACTACCACACTAAAAATTAAAAAACACAAAATTTTAATTTTCTAGTTACATCATCCCCCCCTTTAATGCAATATACCCAACTGCGATTTTCCAAGCAACTGACATTTTTGACACACACCTTTTCAAAATTGTATTCCTTGTCTTGTTTGCCAAGTAGCATAAATTCAACTATGATTCAATCATTGTATAAACACATATTATCACCACAGCGTTTTAACATAACCAGGTCTTTACCTTCCAGCTTTGCTGAAGATCTATCCATCCAAACACTACATAGTTACCCTCTACCCACTACTACAGATTTCAAAAGACTCTCAGTGGGTCAGTGTACTTCCCCCGGTGCTTAACATTCCCCACCTGCCCCAACCCCTTGTTATATCTAATCTTGCCTGCAGAAATCTTATAACCGAAGTTGTTACAATAATGTATTTGTTATGTCTTCATGAGATTTGCATGGCTCTCCCAGGAACTATACATTGCTTAAGCGTTTCTGAAAGCCTAAATAGTATTTATAATGTTTTCATCTTTAGCCTTCCCTATAATTTTCTAACATCTATTGCTCAAAAATATTTAAGTAAAGTCTCTAAATTTTAATTTCCATAAGTGTCTAAAGCAATGGCTACAAATTAACATGAAATTTGAATTGGTGTTCTTTGGAAGTATATTCACAGAAAATGGTGACCAGATCTTAATACCAGGAATTACAAAGAGTTGCCAATACATTTTCTAGTGAGAAACATTTACTTTCCAGTGTTTGTGATAAGAAGGTTGAAGGTTCAAACAATTTATTGCTGCTTTATAGTATACATAATTAAATGAAGAAACATGTTAAACTCAAGGGAATTTTTAATAGGTTACTTGCAATTGTTATTGCAGGCAACAACTTGTACATGATTTTATTTCCAAATCCACAAAAAACAAATTTTATACAAATCAGCACTGTAAAAATGTCAATTACAGCCCCAGAGGCTTTGCTGGCAGAATAATTGTCTAAACTCTAGGATGTGGGAAACAGGTTTTTTTCTGGATTCATCTTTTTTTTTTTTTCATTTTCTTAGTTTTTTTTTTTTTACAAAAGAATTTACAAGTGAAATGTTACTACAAAACTTTTTATAAGGAATTTCTGCAAAACATTTACATTTTACCATCAACTATTTCTGTTTTAAAATCATTATGTAGATTTAATACCCTATGCTGCACATCAATTTATGTGGGATGACAACTTAGTGACATGCATAAAAAAACACCACAAGGCATTAAAATGAAGACTTAAATACAAATATTGTTGCAATAAAACAGTTATAAAATTGAAAAATAGGACCTAAACATCATGCTTATCTAAGTTTGACAAATTAACTTTTTCTCCTAGATTACACACTTTTATTACTGCTCTCATGAGAGTGTGATAAATAATGACTTAACATCAAGTTCTAATGTAATCAGCAACACATACACAAACCTAACCAAAGAAAGTATACTGTAAGAAAAAACTATTCTAACACTGGAGTTCTACCATGATAAATACATAGCTTTGCACTGATAATTACAATAAAGAAAAGTTCCATAATGGTGGCAAAGGGAATGAACAGTGAAATGCCATTAAACAAGACTCTACTGCACATCTGTGCCCTATTACTTATAACAGCTATCTCCCACTGAGTCAAATAAAGGACATTGAAATTTACGATTCTTGTAAGACGGAAAAGTGGATTCAGAATGGTATGCAGAACAGACTGTCAAAATATTTCTATTTTGTGGTGAAATGTGCACCTGCTAACACAAATAATATATTTTTATATCCTATAAAGCTATCCAGATTCAGTTTGTTAAATTTATAATAGGCCTCATTGTTGATTTAAAAAATATCTTCCATTTCTGATTAACATACATATAGGTATGCATGAAAACTGGTTCATGGTTATTTAAATTCCACAAATGAGTGAAACCAACCAGTAACTGGTTCATGGAATAAAGGTGCAGAGAGCTCATACTTGGTGTTAACAACAACAGAAAGTGTCAGTCTGAGGAAACATGATTCAAACATTAGGAAAAATTCTTTGCATAAAAAAATTTATAGCACTGATTGTGTAGCATAATGATAGATAAAATATATATTTGATGTTTCAGTTCCTATATAATAAAATTATAATTAACACTACCAAATGCTCCTCTGTACCAAACAAAACAACAAACTGAGTCTGATGTTTTAAAGCCAGATACATCAGTTGTTAAGAGTACATTAAATAAAATATACAAAACAATTTACAAAATCCAACTAAAATTTAAAGACTTTGTTACAAGTCTACAAAAGCTTTAAGAAACTTGAAATTTATAACCACAGTGTAAAAATTTTTTCCTTTAATCTCAAAGCTTTTTTATACAAACTGAAAGCACAAAAGACCTTCAGTTTTATATAACGCTACAAAGGGCTGGCCTAAAGTGTACATAGTGTAAACAGTGATCATTACAGTATTTCTCCTTCATCAAAAATACAAGAAACATCACAATTTTGGAAGAGAATTCACATGAGTGGTATTTTTTCCTGAAATAATAGAGAATGCACAAGAAAACATGTATCTATATTCAAACAGTCCCCAAACTAATGATGTTAATAATAAACTGAGCAGTTAAAAACCTTAAGTTTTCAAATGGTCAATTCCATTATGATTCTCTATAAATGCCTTTTTAAAACATGAACTATCTAATATTTAAGCTATTGGTATAAATAATCCAATTTTTTCATATGAAACTTTTAGCCATCTTTCCCTATAAGACCCTTGCATACACAATGCAGTATATTCTTTCTTTAGTTACTTGACTGAAAATTATTCTGATTTTTAAAAATAACTTTTGTTTCATAATATCAATCTATTATATATTTGTTAGAATGTCTTTTTAGGGAAAATTCAGTACTGACATAACAAAGACATTACTGCTTTATAAATTCTTAATCAGTCCTCTAACACAGTATTAAAATGGGGTTGGCTAATTTTTAGTAGAGAGAAAAATGTAAATTATAATGTAGTTAAAAGATCATTTTCTGCTGGCCTTAAATAAAAGTGTGATAATTCTTTGGCTACCAAGTCAAAGCATAAAGAATTCTGCATATTGTCAACATAACTCATATTTACAGAATATGAAACTACAGAGTGATTTATACTCTATGCAAATATTTCCAATATAAATATTTGAAATGAATTTTGTGGTTCAACCTAGGGTTAGGAATACAATCAATCCTACCTTTAAAACCTTACATATTAAGTTGCCTCATTTAATTTTTCTGAAGCTATTAGGAATTTTGTTTTAACCATTTTTTCCCCCAAGCACTTTCCTAAGGTTTCCATCTAAATTTTAATCTAAGGTTTAGTTCTAAGTTCCTCTTGTGGTCTCCAAATGGAGAAAGTAATTGGACTTCACTGATTGTCTGCATACACACTACTATAATGTAGTGGTAATAAAGATCTGAGATGTATCTCAGAGTATTTTTTTGGAACTTACCTAATTCAACTGTTGAAGAATTTCTAACATTTCAAAAAAGACGGCCAAAACTATTTTCAGTTGATTTTCCAAAACTCAAGCTAACGTACCTCTATCTTTAGTTAACTGTTTTCTGTGCTATAGGGAAAAAAAAAATTCACGTAAGTTAGTACTGACTGAGTTTATAACAAAGTACTTTCAAAGAAAATAAGTCCTTAAGGTCCAGCCTGCCAACTACTGAAATCTGTCTTTTTAAAAATGTTTATACATGATGTTAAGAGAGGGGAAGATTCAGTTTAAGATTATGTGATATATTTCCAAGTAACTACAACTTATATTAGGGAGGAAATACTTTTCTGTTTCCAGTACATCAGTTTACTTTTTGTGTATTTAAAATTTCAACCTTTGACTTGTTGACTCAAAGCCTTGGAATAATTAAAGATGTCAAGAATGAAAACATGATTTCCTACTCTGTGATCCACCTGACCAGCCCATTTCCAGATTTTCAAAGGTGTGTAAACTTAAGTGCAGCACTAGAGGTCTCTGTT
The DNA here is from genome assembly GCF_964194135.1 of Talpa europaea. NCBI lineage: Eukaryota > Metazoa > Chordata > Mammalia > Eulipotyphla > Talpidae > Talpa > Talpa europaea. The sequence goes on along the minus strand of NC_140069.1, from coordinate 95,861,377 downwards.
ATAAATAACTTTTCAGAATTCTTCCATATTGGTTGAAACATTAGGAGTTGCTGGATTTGAATCTTGAGAAATGGCTGCAACTGTGACAATTCTTGGGGAGCCAAGCACCTCTGTAACAGATGAGTCCAGTTCTCCCGAGGTAACAATGGCAAGAGCTGTCCCACCACCTTTCTTATTCTGGTGCGTTTTGACATGTTTGGAGAGATGATCACTCCGCATAAACCTTTTAGAACATTCTGGGCATTCAAATCTCTTTTCACCTAAACAGAAAAATAGTAAATAAAGTTATACACATTTTATTTAAATGAAAATGTAATTTTAAATAACACCCCTTCTGGTCATATCACATTTTTCACTTTTGACTAATGGCAAAATAGTCCTGTTTTCAGTTTTAGTGCTATCAAACAAGAACTGCAGAAGAGGAAAAGGAGCAATGTGACTGGGACTAAAAGTCCTGAGTTAAAGTTCTGCTTCTGCTACAAACTGGGAATAAAAGCTGTAATAGGTAAAATAACCACTCTTGGTTTCAGTTTTCCCACCTATGAAATAAGAGAGTTTCTAACAGATGATCAGAAAAATCTCTTGCAGGTATACAATATACAACCTATGTTCAAGGTTCATGTCTACTCTCCCTTACTACCTGAGTTTTGGTTATGTTTATTTATTTATTTATTTATTTTAAAGAGGCATGTATTTTATTCATTCATTCATTTGTTTGTTTATACAAGCACTGGGTACAGTCAGAAGCGCGGGAGGGTGAGAGAATTCACCAGAGCCAGAGCGGGGAGCAGAGCAGGCAGAAGGACCGAAGTACACTGCTGAGGGGAGCAGCGGGCAGTAGGAGAGGTCTGCGCGCCATGTGGGACCCTCCTCTTTTGGCCGGGGAGCAGCCGGGGATCAGCCAGGGATCAGCCAGGGATCAAACTGGTGCCGCAGAGGCCGCGGGCAGCTTTGCAACCCAGCGCTCAACCGCTGCGCCACCAGGGAGGCCCAGTTTTGGTTATGTTTAGAGGCATGAAATATCTTAGAACTGTTTCTAATAAAGTAAGTTAATAAATCTGATAGAGCATTAAGCTTCTTCGCAAAGCAAGAGTCAGGCAAATATTGGGGTGGGGGGGAAAGAATCAGACAAACACTACATTTCATATTTGGATAGAGTTTTTTTAGTCCTCACCAAGTAAGACTTAAGTATTTCAATACATCCTTTAACCTTACAATGGGCCTATTAGAATGAAGTATTTCTATGCTTTAGAATAAAAACTAACTGATAATTAAGAAGAAAAAAGCCATTTTATTTCTGTATGTAATGTATGGGCAACATGGAAGTTTAGTTAATTGGTGCAGCATGATACTCATAATGAATCAACTATCAGCTTCAGTTCTTCCCTCCACAATTGTTACTTAAGGGAATGAAATGATGTTTCCCAGGCTAGTAGTAAAACTTGGAAATAAGAATTTAATTCAGCTGACTTCCTCACTGGGCCCTGCTTTTGACTTATCAATAGAAAATCTATAGGCTCAAGTTTGTCCATGTCAGATATTTTCCCCTCTTCTTTATGTGTTTGCTTTAATATTTATAAAAAATTGCATTTGCAGTATCTCATTGAACTTTTCTTTCTCTTTCAGTCTTGAAAAATTAAATGAAATGATAAATGGTTTAGATAAAACTCTCAAAGACATTAAAAATACAGGCAATTAAGTTTTAAGGTAAAATGACTTGAATTTTATGAATGCTGACACCTAGACAAGGATGAAAAAAGATTTACATTTTTAATCAATTTTATAATAAATACCTTTATGTTTCAAGTTTCCCATGTTACCTCAAAATAAAAATTTACAGTTTTACAAATGTTAAAGCTGGAAAAAAATCTTGAAATTTTACATTTTTGTTTTATAGATAGGTAAGCTGAGTTCAGAAACTATGTGCTTCAGAGTAATACAACTTGATATCAAAGCAGAACTCAAGGCACCCAATTTCTAGTTTGAGCTTTTTTATGTTACATAACTAGATGCAACTGGAAACCTCAGTTATTTTACAGCAACAATAGTCAAGAATAATCAAAAAGACATCAGGGGACATGGCCTGAGTACAAGATCATTCAGTAAATACCAAATCAACCAGATGATCAACCTGTTCACACACAGTGGCTATTTAATAAAGTAAATACTTGATAACTGTGATGCTCATGAACTCAATACTTTTCAGCAAATATTTGTAAAATACATACAAATATCTACTGGTAATACAAAACTGAACAAGAGACTCTGACTTTAAGAAGTGTCCATTCCTTTATTTTTTTTTTTAAAGATTTATTTATTTATTTATTTATACAAGGTTGATTGATTGATTGATTTATACAAGCACTGGGTACAGTCAGAAGTGCGGGAGGGTGAGAGAATTCACCAGAGCCTGAGCGGGGAGCAGAGCAGGCAGAAGGACCGAAGTACACTGCTGAGGGGAGCAGCGGGCGGCAGGAGAGGTCTGCGCGCCATGTGGGACCCTCCTCTGGTGGCCAGGGAGCAGCCGGGGATCGAACCGGCGCTGCAGAGGCAGCGGGCAGCTTCACAACCCAGTGCTCAACCGCTGCGCCACCGGGGTGGCCCATTCCTTTAGATAGTTATTTGCAACCACGTGAAGCTATCAGTACCAATTATGAAGGAAATTCTAGTCTTTGGTTATTCACTGACAAACTAAGATACAGGAAAATGTTGGTGGCTTGGTTTTAATGGGCTTTCTAGTCTGTTCACTCCTAAATGGTATGGGTGGCCAATTACTCTCAAGCAATGAAAATTGACTAGAATGTCAAAATAAGTATACTTTGATGTACAATTATAAACTATCATTAGGTGAACAGCATTTCCTTTTATTGTTCCTTTTTTCTATTTTCTGTGGTGTCCAACAATTTCTGAATTCCTAATCCTTAGTAAACATTAGCATTTTACTTTATTTCAGGCGGTAGAGAGCCTGGACTCTTTTTTACATTTTAATTTTTTACATTTTAATCTTTTTTACAACTTTTTATTGTATTTATTCTAGGTAGGTTAACTAAAATTAATACAACTAACCAAAATTGTTGATATTTACTATGTATGGTATGCAGAATGATCCTCCAAAGACGTCCATGCCCTAATATTTGGAACAAATGAATATATCTTATTACATAGCCAAAGGAAATCTACGGGTTTTACTAAGGTCACAGAAGTTAATATAGGGAGATTATTTTGAATTATCTGGGTGGACTCAATTTAATCATACACACTCTTAAAAGAAGAGTTAGCTGCAGTTGGCTAGATGCAGTAGAAGGAGCAAACAGAGAGACCAGAAGTCTGAGAAGGACTTGACCTTTCTCCTCCTGTGAATGCAGGGAGCTACAAAGAATATGGGTAATTCCAGCAACAAACACCAACCTCCAGCTCACAGCCAGCAAGGAAACAGTATGTCCTACAATAGCAAAATCTGAATTTGGTTGCTAATGTGTATGAGTTTGTAAACAAATTTTTCTCCAGAATCTTCAGTAAGAAACTAGCCCAGCTGACACCTTGATTTTGACTTTGTGAGACTATAAGCAGAGGACCCAGGACAAGTCCAGTTATATTTTTGACTTAAAGAAACCCTGACAGTATGTTGTTTTAAGCTCCTAATTTGTGGTAGTCTGTTATGGCAGCAATAGAAAACTAAAGGATAATCTTGAAAAAATTAAAGCCTAATCGGAAGAAGATAGTATAGCTTATTGTATGGTTCAAGATCTGTGAAATGTCTTTATTATAGGTATGTAAATAATGCCAAGGACAAATTCCAAATTTTATTTCTCTAAAAAAATAAAATCTCAAGAATGTAATCCTGACACCTTTGGCTTGGTAAACTGAGCAAAGACAAAGGTCTCTTCTTTGGTCTAGTTATCTAAGAGAATGACATGCTATAATACATGATTACTAAAAGGATTTAAATATAAGATTCATATTTAGAAACTATTATTAGTCTACTTGTTAGCTTCAATTTTCTTAAAATTAATTTCTTTCAAAAAATTGCTGAGATTTTCAGATGGACTCACAGATTTCAAAGGCTGGACATAATAAATCAGATCATGTAAGTTTTGTTTATCTTAAGTACCATCAAGAGCCAGTTATTGGGCCTCCCTGGTGACGCAGCGGTTGAGCACTGGGTTGCAAAGCTGCCTGCAGCCTCTGCAGCACCAGTTCGATCCCCGGCCACTGGGTGATTGTCCCACATGGCGCGCAGACCTCTCCTGCCACCCACTGCTCCCCTCAGCAGTGTACTTCATCAGTCTGCCTGCTCTGCTCTCTGCTCTGACTCTGGTGAATTCTCTCACCCTCCCGTGCTTCTGACTGTACCCAGTGCTTGTATAAATAAATAAATAAATCTTAAAAAAAAAAAAAAAAAAAGAGCCAGTTATCTAGTTGTCATTCTGTATTACATTCTGGTTTTCAAAATTTACCCTCGCACTTCAGTTATCACAATATACAAAACATAGGTTAGTATGAACTAAGGGACTGTTTTAGTTTCCTAGGGCTCCTGTAAGAAAATACCACAAACTGGGTAACTTAAACAATAAATAGGACTCCCCCGATGGCACAAGGGGTTAAGTCTCAGCACTATCAACAGCCACTGCAGTACAAGTTCGATTCCCAGCCAGGGAGCTGAGACCCAGATGGTGTAGCAGACCTCTCTCTTGTCTTACTGGCTGCTCCCCTCAGCAGGTATTTCAGTCAATCTGCATCTTCTCTCCCTAATACGTCTCTAGTGAATTCTCTCACCTGCCCTCACCTCTGGCCTACACTCCAGCTCTTGTATGCCTTAATAAATAAATCTTTAAAAAAACAAAAAACAAATTCCCAAATAATTATTCTCTCACAGTTCCAAAGGCTAAACATCCAAAATAAAGATGCTAGTATAGCAATGCTTCCACTAAACACTGTAAACAAGTATTCTTTCTTGCCTCACCCTCACTTCTGGTGACTGTTGGCAATCCTTGATTTGTAGCGTCATCTCTCCAACCTCTGCCTCTGCCTTTGCATAGCATTTTCCCACTTGTGTCTTCTCCCCTACTTACGAGGACATCAGTCATTGGCTGTAGGGCCCAGTAGGTTCTAAATCGTAGGCAGTAAGTAACACTGGTACAACCTCATCCTACTTATGATTCATCTGCAAAGAAACTATTTCTGAAGAAAGTCACATGCAGGAATATCAGGAATTAGCACTTGACCATTTTATCCTTCTGGGAGAAGATTTAACTCACTCCAAAAAAAATTTTTTTAGAGTCCGGCCATTTGTTATAGCTCAGTAAAAAACACACCCTTTGCTCAATGAATAACTTCCACCAATGTTCCACAATGGACATTAAACATACATATAAAACCTCACATTATAGAAATCAATTTTTGATTTGTTCTAAGATCCTAAGTTATTAAAACTGAGACACTAGTTCCTGGATCACTCCAGCCCTTCCCTACAACATTGTCAACCTATCATTACCTCCTGGACATTCTTTCTTACCTACCCAGACTAGAATATCTAAACTAATCTTTACATGAGTATCACCAATTCTACTCTATCATTACTTGTAGACAAAAGTAAATTATAAAAGGAAAAGGGATGGTAACTTTAAAGAAGTCATGTGCTTAAGTTTTCTTGAAGTAGATGACTGGGAGTAAGAAGCTGAGTGGGAGTGAAAATGTACTCAGAACACTTAAAAAAGTTTAGGTAGTTATTAAGGTACTGAGGAACCTGACAACAAAAAACAGAATTGATAGGCTGTTCTGAGAAGCTGGATGAGATTAGAGACCATGAATTTACAGGGACATCAATCTGTATAAAATGTAGTTTTTCATTTTCTCCTTTAGCAATAATCTACTTAAATATAGAAGCTCTTTGGTCATTTCATTACACATGCTTTTTTGTTAGGCAATCTTATCTACTCTAACTGTTTGAATTATCATCCATTTATAGCATGCTTTGTGGTGTTTTTACTTTGTCTAGTTCCACTCCCCAGGAGCCTGGAAGCCATCATTGGGAGCAGAACAAAGTGGGAGTTCTTCAAAATCTAATCCCCATTAATTATTATTTGTTCTGTCTAGTGGTTCCTTGGAAGACCCCACTTAAAAGACTGTTGTATTTAATCTGACTCATAGGTAAACCAAAGGGAAAATCTTATCATGGGGGAAGAGAAGGGTGTATGTTTAGCTAAAACAATTACAGGCTGAATGTTTTAATTTCATGGATACCTGATACAATGGATAATACTTGAAATAAACAATAAGTAAACTAAGCCGAAAGCTTCCATAGAGGCTTTGAAAAACTCTGACACACTATTTGGAATCTAAAAGGTCACACAAATGCTTTGGGGTGTGCGTTACTTAGGAAAGACCTGAAAATGCCCAACTCTCATTTGTGCCTAACCCTTGAGGCTCTGCACAAACAGTAAGTGAAAGTTAAGGCTAAAGTTGTCAACTATGTAGCTCAGTGCTAGGGTGTATAAACACCCTCCGGTATGCACAAACTCCTGATCCCAGGTGTTTAGAGAAAGTATATTTTGAGAAATAATGGCTGAAATTTCCTAAATTTGATGAAAACCTTCCTATAGACCCAAGAAATATGATAAACCCCAAGTGGCAAAATATAAAGAGATTTAGTGAGACACATTCTCAAAAACAGAGAATCTACAAAGTAGTAAAAGTGACTCATAACCTACAAGAGATCATTAATAACAATAATAGCTGATTTTTTTCATCAGAGATCACAAAAGCCAGAAAGCAGTGGGATGACATCCTTAAAGAGATAGAAAAAAAAGTTCATTCTTTCTCTTCAATGAGAACACTGAGGAGGGGTCAGGAGTAGTGACCTTATGGCAGACAAAGAACTACAAATCTTTGTAAAGACCATCACCCTCAAGGTCAAGTACAAAATCCAAGTCAGGCATCCTGTCTGACTAGCAACATCTTATTTTTGTGGGCAAATGCAGTTGGAGGAAGGCGACACTCTCTCGTTACAATATTCAACAAGAGTGCCCACCTTGCACTTGGTGCTTTGCCTACAGGGTGGCACTGCAGAGGTATCCTTCTACCATCTTGCTCAGAAATACAACCCCAACAAGATGATCTGCTGCAAGGGTTATTTATGCTCACCTGCACCTCTGTGCTGACAACTGCTACAAGCTGTACAGCCACATCGAGAATCTGTGCCCCAAGGAGGAGAACAACAGACTACTAGCTCATCCTCTACCCATGCCACATGGCCCTGACAGCATAATGAAGCTTCATTTTCACTGACTAGGGAAGAAGAAACTCGCAATCAAAAACTTTACTGGGTAAAATTGTCTTTCAAATATAAGGATAAAGATGGTATAAATCTTCTATACAAAAGAAAGACTAATAATTGAACAGGTAATGAAGGAATTAGAAAATAAACTTTAGAACACCACAATAATAATTGTTACAGGCAAAAGACAATGAAGTGAATTTTTTTCTTTAAAAAGAAACAGATTACTTGCATAGACTTAACTAATCTCCCTACAAATGTTTAATAACTGCTATAGTTGTTTTAAATTATGCCCTTGATATTCCAACCTTTAGGTGGTAATTTGAGTTGAGTGTGGATCAGACTTAGTGACTTGTTTCTAAAAAACAGTATGAAAAGAAAAAAATAACTTCACAGTGGTAATGCCAGACACATATCTTAACAAATTCATCAAGGCTAATATCCCCAATAATAAAACATAATGGCATCATTTACTTCCTGATATAAGAAAGAGAATAACATCTGTGATAGTCTCCTCAATAACAATTCATTAACCTTAGTCAAATCACAAGAAAATATGAGACAAATTCAAACCTTCCAAAGTAAAACCACGATTTCACTTACAAGTAGACAATAAAGAGACAATGCAAATGAACAAAGCTAAACAAAAATAAATGCTTAGATATAAAGAACAGACAGGTGGTGAGCAGAGGGGAAGAGAGTTGAGAGAGGTAGATGAAAAAGAGGGTCAACTTTTGTGGATATGTAGTGTATACTGATGCCAGATCATAATGCTATTATATAATGTTATAAACCAATGTTGCCTTAACAAACCTTTTTTTTTTTTAGATTTATTTATTTATTTATTTATACAAGCATTGGGTACAGTCAGAAGCGCGGGAGGGTGAGAGAATTCACCAGAGCCAGAGTGGGGAACAGAAGAGGCAGACTGATGAAATACACTGCTGAGGGGAGCAGCAGGCGCAGCAGGAGAGGTCTGCGTGCCATGTGGGACCCTTGCCGGCGACCGGGGATCGAACCGGTACTGCAGAGGCTGCAGGCAGTTTCGCAGCCTAGCGCTCTACGGCTGCGCCACCAGGGGAGGCCCAACAAACATTTATTTTTTAAAAAATGAAGAAACTCCAAAGATAGCAGGAGACTGAAGACCATGGCAAAAAAATACAATTTATATTGTGGACTGAGTGTTAGAACAGAAAAAATACATTTGTGGAAAAGTTTACAGTTTATTTAGTAGTACTGCACCCATATTAATGTCCTAAGTTTTCATAAACTATTGTGGTTATGGGTGAGGCTAGCATTACAGGAAACTGGTGAAAGGTAATATGCAACATTCGGGTAAATGTTAAGTTTGTTTCAAAGTAAAAAGTTATAAATAAATAGGCTCTTACAGGTTGAAGGGGAAAAATTAGGTCACCTATTTAAAAAAAAAAAATCAAAAAAAGAACAATGGATTTATTAGAAAACCAGATGCAAGACAGAGAGCAGTGCCATTAATGCTTTGAGTGAATACAATTTTCAACCTACAATTATGGATTACACAAACCCATTATGTGGAAAAGCAAAAGAGACATTTTCAGACAAGTTTATTTCCCTATGCTTCTTTATAGGAAATAGCTCAGAATATCGTCCAGCAACCAAAGGAAAAAACTTAGAAAAATAAAGACATAAGGCTTTCAGAACACTTTCAGAATACATCATGGAAGAAATGTCTTGAGATTAGAGTTGTACAGTAGACCAAAAGATAAATTAGTCTGTATTTGATCAGAAACCTGGAACCCTCCAAAACAAGAAACAAGTGGATGGAATTGATAATATTCTCAAGAAGAAAAAACAGCCAACTGAGGTTAAAGTTAGCCCATACAAAAGAAAAAAGGTGATTAGAAACTTTAAGAAGAAACAAAAAACACACAGGAAGGATTATGCGGGCATAGACATTACACAGTCATAATATAATTATATACTAATTTTCAACTTTAAGACCTAAACTATATTTAAAAAGGAGACAGTATTAATTGAAGAAAATATAAACATTATAGCATTGAGAGAAAGTAAGATATAAAAGATGGGAAAAAATATGCAGTGAAAGGGATGGAAAATAAAGGAGAGGCATGGTAATATCCTTATCACAGAATGGTGAATCAAGATATAATATCTCAATTATGTACAGTATAAAGAACTGGAATGTTGTCAGATGGTGCAAAGTGAAGTAAATTCTAAATGCTGAATGCAAGAACAGTCTAATAATAATAATAATAATAATAATAATATAAGCATATTATTTAGATATATAGCAGACATCACAGGAAGAAAAAAATGTAAAAGTAGTTAAAAGAATAAATGTAGTTTTCTCTAGGGAGAAAATATGGTTTACTCTGGGGTGGGGTAAAGTATGTAAAGTATGTCCTTTAAAGTATGTAAAGTATGTCCTTAACATTATAAATTCTTCTATATAATGTAAAAATTTTTCACAAAGCAAAAACAAAAAACCCGACTACAGGGCCTCCCTGGTAGCGCAAGGGGTTAAGACACAACCTCTGTCCACAGCCTCTGCAGTACAGAGTTAGATCCCTGGCCTGCCAGGGAGCAACCCACATGGCGCACGCAGCAAACCTCTCCTGACTCACCCGCTGCTCCCCTCAGCAGTGTACTTTGGCCAATCTGCCTCTTCTGTTCCCCACTCTGTCTCTGGTGAATCCCTCAACCCCCACACCTCTGGCCTGTACCCCAGCTCTTGCATGCATGCATAAATAAATATTTTTTTAAAAACCCCACTAGAGTCAGCAGTAAATAATTTTTTTAAAGATTTATTTTTATTTATTTATGCATACAAGAACTGGGGTGTGGGCCAGAGGTGAAGGAGTGAGAGGATTCACCAGAGTGGGGAGCAGAATAGGCAGATCTAATCTTCTCAGGGGAGCAGCGGGCAAGACAGGAGAAAGGAGAAGTCTGCTGCACCATATGTAGGTTATCTTCCTGGCCAGGGATTGAACTCATGACGCAGTGGCTGGCTGGCAATAGCTTGATAGCACTGTGTCTTTAACCCCTGAGCCACCAGGGAGGCCCCATAAATAAAAATTACTTATTTATTCATAGTAAGGTACTGAGTTTATACTTAGTGTAGTGATTGGGCATTAAATAAAACATGTTTCTTGCCATGAATGTTTAAGGCTTTCAATTTAAGCATATTTAAACTTAGTAATTAATATCTATTTCAAAATATTTCGTTTTTTAAACAATTACAATAAACACTTAGAAGTTACTATATCAAATCTTGAAAAGTAACATAAGTATACTGATATTAAGCTTAAAATATTTCTGTGTAACATATTTAATTGAACAATTTTGCAGATGACATAGTCAAGATATTTGAAACACAAAGTAAATGCACAGTAATTTGATCCTCAATTATTCAAATCAGTAAAAGATCATAATGGTGCAGAGCTATAAAAACAGTAAAAGAAAACATGTCTTCCAACAATTAATATTGTTTTTAAAGGATACATGCATATAAATTCCTGGATAAATTTGTTTATCTATATGATTGTGAATGTGTGATAGAGATGTACATTAGAAACTGATCATTTCTCAAAGAAATAAAACCACAACACAAGGTTCCAAATCAAAGAAAGTGGCAATTTCTCTTGACTTCCTAACCTGTCCCAATGCTAATCTGGTTTGCAACATTGCATCCTCTCATACTAACATAAATAGCAAAGTATTTTTCTAAAGCATTGTTATGAATTGATTTTTCTAAAGCATTGTTATGAAATTGATTTATCTCATATTATTTGCCAGTATGAATGGTAAGGTAGCATTAGAAAGCTCCAGTGCAATTCCATATAAAAAGCATTTAAATCTTTATTAAAATTCTTAGTTTTAGCATAATGTTAACTCAAGAACTGAGCCAGCATACCAACACTCATCTGTGTTACTAATTTATGTGCATATCAAACTGGCAAACTATCACATTTAATGAGTTTAACAAGTATTTTCTCTTGAAACTATTTCCTTATCTGTTGTTAAATGAAGTTAATTTCTATCTCACAGTGTTGATGTTAGAAGCAAATAATATATTAGAAATATGTGATATGTAGCAGCTGACCAATAAATGTCAGCTATTCCCTCTTTTGAAATGTACACATGGAACAAGTGGGACATGTACATTGGTACAAGAGTTAAAGTCAAATTCAAACATTCACCTAAATTTATTAATTTATCCATCAATTAAATATTGAGTATCAAATATGTATCAGAGACATGTTCTAAACAGAGAGGGCCAGTGACATGAGCAAAAATGAAAATTGCCCTACCAGATATCAGATTTACTATAACCTTGGGATTATTAAAACAGTGTAGTATTGGTATAGGAACTGACAAAGAGATAAAAGCTTAAAAATAGAGGGACCAGAAATTGAGCTACTTTAAAGGATACAGTAGTATATGAGAAGTTTTACTACCAATCAATGGAAAAAGAATGGGCTATTCAAAAAATGGCTTTCCACATGGAAGAAAAATAAAATTACAACCCCATTTCATTTATCATCAAAAAAAAAAAATACTAGACTGATAAAAGACAAACTTAAATATATTTTTTTTATGTCATTAGAAGAATGTTTCCTAAAAATTTATGATCTTCAGTAGGAGAGAACTTCATTAAAAAAAAAAAAGACAAAAGACTTATATTTGGCTAAATAAAAATGAAAACTTCCATATGACAAAAGATAGCACAAAGATAAAAGACTAGCAATACAGATGGTCCAAAAAAACTTAAAGGTTTTTTGACTTTAAAATGGTGCAAAAATATGTGTTCAGTAGAAACTGTATTGCAATTTTTGAATAGTGACCTTTCCCCAGGCAAATGGTATGCAGTCTTGTGCTGCTAGGCAGCAGCAGTGAGCCACAGCTCTCAGCCACACCATCACAAAGGTAATAACCGGTACTCTATAATGTCTTTCTACCAGTTCCTTTCAAGCCTCAGGAGAGAAAGTGATGACCTGGCTGCTATAGCATCTCCATCATTCAATAATTGATTTAATTAATTAATAAGTAATTTTAGGTTAATGCTTCATTCTTCAAGTCAGGTATGCTTTTAGCTGTGTACACCAATGGTGAGAACCCGTAAAACCATTCTGTTTTTCCATTTTCGGTACAGTATTCAATAAAATACATGAGACATTTAATATTTTATCATAAAATAACTGTGTTGGTTAGATGATTTTGTCCAACTGTAGGCTAAGTGTTCTGAGCATGTTAAAGACAGAAAAGGCTAATCTATGATGTTCGGTAGGTTAGGTGTATTAACTTCATTTTTGATTTATAATATTTTAATTCATGATGGTTTTATCAGTATGCAATCCCACATTGAGATGAGGAAGATCTGTATGTGAAGGAATTGCAATATTTAAATCAGTAAGAAAAAGGAAAACAATCAAGAAAGATGAACAAAGGAACTAATCAAGCATACAAGAAACAGACATGACCAATAAACATATGAAAAGATGCTTAATCTCACTGATAACCAGAAAAACACCAACTAAAAAACTGAAAAACCATTTCAGGATTACAAAAATTTTCAAAGCCTGATATTACTGAATATTGGTGAACACACTGCAAAGAAGAAACTCTCAATCACACTAGTGAATTAGAGATGGTAACGTCACTGCAGAGATCCATTAGCTGTTAATTTAGCAAAATCAAACATAAGCATTTCTCTTTGACCCAATAATTCTATTTCTTATACATGTTTACTGTATGCTCACAGAAGTAAACACAATGATAGTAAAAAACTTACTCATAATCTAAACAGTATAGGGAATATATTAATACTAGTGTAGTACAAATATGAGAAACTGTACACCTGAAATCAAGGCTGTTATAAATTGTTATTTCAATTTAAGAAGAGAGGAAAAATTACTGTGACTGAGTCATGTGATAAAATACTATATAGAGTAGTTAAAAAATACACACATGCATAAAAATATACATTAACTTAAATTCAAAACATAAATGAAAGTATGATTCTTTATGATATCATTTATGCAAAATTTCTTATTATACTATTATACATATACTATATATAGTATATATACTATTATATATATGCATATACATATGCATGAATAGTACATATAAGAATATTAAGACTGTACTAAAAAGTTATATTCTAAATTCATGGTAGTTGATTTTGAGAAGAAGATAATTTGTTATTAAAAAATAACAAAATATAGGAGGCCTCCCTGATGGTGCAAAGGGCTAAGTCTCAGCACTGTGACACTATTGCCAGCCACTGCAGCAAGAGTTCAACCCCTGCCAGGGAGCTGACCTACATGGCGCAGCAGACCTCTTGCCTCACCTACTGCTTCCCTCAGCAGTGGATTTCAGTCTGCCTCTTCTGCTTTCCACTGTCTCTGGTGAATCCTCTTACCCCTCCACCCCCCACCCCCGCACCTCTGAGCGACAGACAGGGATTTGTTATATAATTCTTGATACTTTAATCAATTTTGGGGATTATAAAATTAAAAAATAAAGATCATCAATAACATAATTCAACTTTTTTTCATTTGCTTAAATACTAACAAAAAAAAAAAGTGACAGGTAAAGGATATAAGTTAAGAATTTGAACTGGAACACCTTTCAGTTATAATCACTCATGTGAATTCTAAGTGTTGTATTTCCAATCTGATAGCTAAACTATTACTCAAATTTTTATCTAAACACTAAAAAATAAAAAGAACAAGTCCTAAAATAAATCAGCTAACCTGTATGAGTTCTTCTATGTCTCTGTAGTTCATCACTCCTTGTGAATCTTTTGCCACAAAACATCCAGTTGCATACAAAAGGTCTTTCTCCAGTATGCCAGCGAAGATGTGCTCGAAGGTGAGATGTTTTGCCATAAACTTTTCCACATCCTTCAATATGACAGATATGCTGTTTCTTTTTTCCTGGTTCATTACTGCCTCTAACGAGAAAAAAACAAAACAAAACATTATTACAATATCAAATACCACGCTTAAATTATGGAAAAATAAACGGGAGTCAAGATGAATGATGCCTTTCTCAATGCTTTTAATCACGATGCCACTACTGCAGTTACAAATCAAATAATCAAAATGAAAGACTGTACGAAATTCAAAACTGTTATGAAAACATGTTAGTATCAGAGTGGTTATGTTCTACCACAGATTTCATGTTCCACCCCTAGTATGCTCTTCACTTGAGAATAAATCTGTTCAAACCTTTCAAGACACTTAAACATTATTCTGTAAAACAGCAAAAGGATGGTAATCCCCATTTAAAAGTCTGAGGTTCATTTTCAGCAGGACAGTAGGTGTTCCTTGGATGTGCTCCTGAGCAAAAACTGGTAAAAATTTTAACAAACAGCATTTATATTCTCTGGAAATTACCCTATAAGCATACCACAAGCAAAGAAACATTTACTCAAGAAAATCAATAGAATTGGGTAAGAACAGTAAGAGTCTGTGGCATTTGAATCAAGACTCATTTCCTCTCTCCCTCCTCCTTCCCAAGAAATACTTTAGAATGGTGAAGCAAAGAACAGGGTTCCTGCTCCTCCCACCTTCCTGTTAGAGGCTTATCTCCCTAGGGGGCAGGATGTCAGCATTTCTCATTCTACCTCCAACTTCTGTTGCTAAGGCTAAGTTCCAATAGAGTGACAGGTAGGGACTCCCTTCTTCTACTTCAACTGCAAAAGCAAAGGCTCTACTTTGGATATGGCTCAACAAAGATACTGGAATCCAGGATGCCTTTGACCCAGTTCATTTATAGCTTATAAATTAGAGGTTCCAAGGCAGGAGACACACGCTGAGAAGGCCTAAGGCTATCACTGCCCCCTGCTAGACAATGCTCAGCATCTAAGGCAGGGATGCACTGAGAGAGAAACAAGCCCTTAGTTCACCCGTTACAACACAGATATTTTGGCTAGAAGGAGAGCATACCACAAAACTGAAAGATCCAGATCTCTTCTCAAAGGAGCTAACTTCATTTTCAAGAAAGATGGATAAGTTTTGGTCTAAGGGTACTATCAAAAACAGCAGTTGTTGGGCCTCCCCTGGTGGCGCAGCGGTTGAGCGCTGGCTGGGCTGCGAAGCTGCCCGCAGCCTCTGCAGCGCCGGTTGGATCCCCGGCTGCTCCCCAGCCACGGAGGAGGAGGGTGCCACATGGCGCACAGACCTCTCCTGCTGCCCGCTGCTCCCCTCAGCAGTGTACTTTGGTCCTTCTGCCTGCTCTGCTCCCCGCTCTGGTGAATTCTGTCACCCTCCCGCGCTTCTGACTATACCCAGTACTTGTATAAATAAATAATTTAAAAAAAAATAGCAGTTGTTGTAAAAGGCATTTGGGGAATAACTAATAGATTAACTGAAGAAACAGGGTGAACTGTAGGCTGGTTAGGCTGCCAAAGAGAACCAAAGAAAGGGGCAGGCGGAGGTGTTCTTCAAGGTCAGAATAAATCTCAAACACAGATCTTCTTTAAAAGGAATTATTTAAAAGGAATTTGATTGGATCAGTCTGTGCAGTAATATATTCATTAGAGCACTGATGAAAACAACAATAAGCTAGAATTTGCTGGATGCAGTCAGGAAGAGACAGTAAGAAAGATGCTTGCCATGACATTGTCATACAAGGGACACTGCCAGCACCATACCCCAATTTGTACATGCTTCATAATAATGGAGGACAAGAATACAAAACTGGAAAGGAGGTGTCCCAAGACCAGAACCTGACTCACAAGGAGGTGGAGGTTGAGGGGAGTAATATGAACATTAACCCAGCTGTAGAGGTCGTGAACCTTAGGCACCAGGCATGAGACCCAAGCAGGATCAGATGCTATAGGGAGTGGAGCACAGACCTGAGGGTAAAGATATGGAGATTGGGCCCTGGAATGTCTGGTCCCTTTCTAGTTTCGCCTGTTACCCAACATCAGCAACAAGCAGGCCACTCCACGGAGAAGAGAAAAGGACTGTATCAGTGTAGTCTCTGCACAGGCTGGGGGCAGCAATCCCACTGCCCACCTATGACTATGCAGGTGCCTCTTTCTACCAACTCTCTCCCTCTGTAGGGCAGCAGCTTCCTGCCTGCCCCTGACCTGTCAAGGTCACCTGCCTGCAACAATGCAGGGCTCTCTTAGCAAAACCTGTCCCTTTTTACCTTTCCTAATAGACCTGCTCTTTAAATCTAACTACCATCTCTGTCTCGTGGAGAAACTCACCGCATGCCTCCGAAACGGGAGCTCTAGCGAAACCTTTCCCAGAGTGAACCCAAGGACCCTGCACTAACTCTGCAAAACTACGTGAAGATATCACTAAAATGACCCAGAGGATCATTAAACAAACAACAGGCCAGACTGGGGGCAGGAGGTATAGGAGTGTTCTTCAAGTTACTACTACAATACATAACTGATCAGTTTCCAACAAAAAATTAAAAGACAGACAAAATCCCAAAACAAACTGCAAAATAGTCAACTATGACCCATAATTGAGGGGAAAAGAAGACAAGAGAAACTGGGAAAGAAACCAGATTTAACAAAACTTCAAAGTAACTGTTACAAATATGTTCAAAGAAGTAAAGGAGGGCCTCCCCGGTGGCACATTGGTTGAGCGCTGGGTTGCAAAGCTGCCTGCAGCCTCTGCAGCGCCTGTTCAATCCCCGGCCTCCAGGTGAGGGCCCTACATGGTACACAGACCTCTCCTGCTGCCTGCTGCTCCCCTCAGCAGTGTACTTCATCTGTCTGCCTGCTCTGCTCTCTCTGCCTGCTCTGCTCTCCACTCTGGCTCTGGTGAATTCTCTCACCCTCCCGCGCTTCTGACTGGGCCCAGTGCTTGTATAAATAAATAAATAAATAAATATTTTAAAAAAAAAAAAGGATACAATGATTAAAGAAAGGATAACAATGACACATCAAATAGGCAGTATCAATGAAGATACTGAAATGATTAAAAAGGAAAAAAAGAACCAATTAGAAATTCTGGAGATGAAAAGTATAGATGAATGAAAGATTCACTAGAGAAATTAGAGAGAAGAAATACTGTGTCTAAATACAGATCAATAGAGCTTATCCAAACACCAGGACAAAGGGCATGAAAAAGAAAAATGAATAATGACAGAGAAATGTAGAATCCAGCACATAAATTGTCAACAGGAATGCTAAAAGGAGGGGGAGAGAAAGAGAATGAAGCAGAAAGAAAGACAAAGAAATGATGGCTGAAAACTTCCCAGATTTATTGAAAGTCACTTATCTAAGTCATGCAGGAAGCTCAACAAATCCCAAATAAGATAAATGCAGGAATCCACAAATAAACACTTTATACAAAAAGTCCTCAAAAATTAAGACAAGAACACAATTTTGAAAGCAGCCAGCGAAAAACGGTTCATGAATTACATGGAACCCCACAAAGTTGAGCAGTTAACTTCTCAATAGAAACAATGGTGGTCAGAGTGCAGTGAGAAAATACAAAATGCTCAAAGTAAACTATGAAATAAGAAGCATATATCCAGCAGACTTTTTAAAATAAAAGTGAAATAAAGTTATACCCAGATAAACAAAAACACAGAATTTGTTGCTAGTGAACCTGTTTGTGAAGAAATATCAAAGGAAGGGCCTTCTTGGTGGTACAAGGGGTTAAGTCTCAGCATTAACAAGCTATAGGCAGCCACTGCAGCACAAGTTAGATCCCTAACCAGGGAGCTAACCCACATGGCGCAGGAGACCTCTCCTGTCATGCCCACAATGCTCCCCTCAGCAGTGTATTTCAGTAGATATGCCTGTTCTGCTTCCCACTCTGTCTCTGGTGAATCCTCTCACTCCCACACCTTTGGCCTACACCCCAGTTCTTGTATGCATAAATAAATAAAATAGATCTTTTATGGGCCTCCCTGGTGGCGCAAGGGGATAAGCACCACACCATGAAGCAGTCTGCAGCCTCTGCAGCAAGAGTTCAATCCCCAGCCTGACAGGGAGCAACCCACATGGCGAGGCAGACCTCGCCTGTCTCGCCCACTGCTCCCCTCAGCAGTGTATTTCAGTCCTTCTGCCTATTCTGTTCCCCGCTCTGTCTCTGGTGAATCCTCTCACCCCCACTCCGCATCTGTGGCCTGTACCCAAGCTCTTTATGCATAAATAAAAAAAATCTTTTTTTAAAAAAAGAAAAACCAAAGGAAGTTCCTTAGGCTGAAAGTAAATGAACTTAGAGAGTAATTAAAATGTAAAGAAAAAACAAATGATTACCTGGCAAAGGTAATTATGAAAGATAGTTCTTCTCTTAACTGATTTAAAAAGCAACTTTATAAAACAATATGTATAAAATGTATTGTCAAGCCTACGACATATAGAAATATGATATATGCGATGTATTTGCCAATAATCACAAAAAGGAGGTGGGTGAGAGCAAAGCTGTGTACTGGGCTAAGGAAATGACCCCAGATGATAACACAAATCCACAGGAATAAATTAGCTAGAAATGACAGAGTTAACAAAAGCTATAAATATATACAGGAGATCTTTGAATAGCATCAATGTTGACTTATGAGAAAAAACAATCTTGGTCCATGTTGAATGAAATAAAATAAATATTATCCTATTCAAAGATTTGCTCTTATACAGTTTTACTTAAAGTCACAGTTTCCAAGAACCTACTGATGAGGTTAAGTGAGGACTTACTGGACTCACTCCACTTCTTTGCTTCTCTAAAAGGCACACAATTACATAAAATGATAATTATGAAAACTTATTCTTGGACTTGTAACATTTATAGATAAAATGTGTATAACAATAATAAAGAGGCAAAAGGAATTATATAGGAGGAATGTTTCTATAATTCACTAAAATTAATAAAATTTGAATCTGATTGTAAGATGCATATAGTAATATACAGAGCAACAACTAAAGAAATAACTTAAAATGATAGTGAATAAATTATTAATACAATTAAACTGCTACATTACAATTTTAAAATGTTTTATTACATTCACTTAATGCAAAAAGAGAAAGCAGTAGAGAAGGAAGAGAGGAACAAAAGAGACATGAGACACAGAAAACAAAAGTAACATGGCAGACAATCCAACTACATTAATAACACCGAGTATTAATGGATTATATTATCCAATCGAAAGGCAGATTTTTGTCAGGCTCAATTTAAAGATGAAAAAAAATCAAGATCCTGGCCTCCCCTGGTGGTGCAGCAGCTGAGTGCTGGACTGCGAAGCTGCCCGCAGCCTCTGCAGTGCCGGTTTGATACTCAGCTGCCGGGGAGGGTCTCACATGGCACAACAGACCTCTCCTGCTGTGCCCGCTGCTCCCCTCAGCAGTGTATTCGTCAATCTGCCTGTTCTGTTCCCTGCTCTGGCTCTGGTGAATTCTCTCACCCTCCCGTGCTCCTGACTATACCCAGTGCTTGTATAAATAAATAAATAAATCTTTAAAAAAAAAATTCAAGATCCAATTATATGCTGCCTAAGGATAACAAACTTTACACTCAAAGATACAGAGACTGAAAGTAAAAAAGATATCATGTAAACAACAGAGTACTGAAGTAATTATATTAACACTCGAGATAAAATAAACTTTAAAGCAAAAAAACAAACAAACAAAACCCTGTTATTAAAGAGGGAGATTTTATAAGGAAAAATGGGTCAATCCGTCAGGAAGGCATACCAATTATACACACATACATACACAGACTTAAATAAAAGAGTAACAAGAGTTCACCAAGATGAAATAAAAACCGACAGAGGGAAAACAGACATTAACAATTGTAGAGATTTCAACACTTTATTTTCAATGATGTTTCAACTAGGCAGAAAATCAATAAGGAGAAGAAAATTGAAAAACACCACAAATGAACTAGATCTTACAGACATCCACAGAACACTCAAGCATCAGTTACTCTTCCCAATAGTGTAGAGAATATTCTTATGATAGGCCATGAAATAAACAATAAATTTTAAAAAGACAGAAATAACACAAAGTATGTTTCTTAACTACAATAGAATGAAGTCATAAAAATCACAGGAGGAAACAGAATAATTTACAATGATCTAGAAGTTAAAGTATATATCCTAGGTAACGACTAATCAAAGAAAGAAGTAAAAGGGATATTGGAAAATACTTTGAGATGAATGAAAATGAAGACATAATAGCAAAAGTTAGGAAACCCATGTAAAGCAATGCTTAGGAGGAAATTTACAGCTATAGTTGCTCCATTAAAAAAGATCTCAATCAATAATTTAAATCTTCCACCTTAAGATAATGGAAAAAGAGAAAACTAAGTCTAAAATAAAGCAGAAGGAATGGAAAGCAGAATGTAGGAAATAGTAAAGACTACAGCAGAAATTAGTACAGTAGTAAATCAATGAAACCAAAAGCTGATTCTTTGAAAAGTTCAACAAAATTAACAAGTCTTTGAACAGACTGATCAAGGGGAAAAAAAAAAAAAAAAAGACAAGACTCAACATACTGGACTCAGAAATGAAAGAGGGGACATCACTACCAGCACCATCTTCACAGATGCTTTTAAAAAATAACACTGGAACGAACACTTCCTAACTCATTTTATGAGTCTAGTATTACCTGTACCAAAAGCAGACAAGGAGGTTACAAGAAAAGACAAATACAGAACAATGTATCTCATGAACAACAAAAATACTAGCAAACTGAATCCAGCAACATATAAAAACAATGACATACCATTAACAAACTGAATTTATATCACAAACACAAAGGCATGCTAACATCTGACAATGTAATACAGCATACTGACAGAATTAAAAATAAAAACTACATGATTATCTCAACAGATGCACAAAAACACTGGATATAATCCAACATCCTTTCATGAAAAAACACTCAACAAAATACGAATAGAAAGGAGCTTCCTCAACTTAATCAAGAGCATGCATATATGAGAAACCCACAACTAATACATACATAGTGATAAGAGGCTGGATCTTTTACCTAAGATGTAAACATTTTTACTACTTTTAGTCAGTATTATTTTTTCCCCTGTACTGTAAGTTTTGAACTAAGCAACTAGGCAATAAAGAGAAATAAGTCATCCACAGTGGGAAGGAAAAAGAAAATGCATTTCGACTTGCAGATGACAGCCTCTTACATACCGAAAATCCTAAGGAATCCACTAAAAAAAACCTACTAAAATACAAGAGTTCAGCACAGTTGCAAGATTGCAAGATACAAGACCAATACACAAAAACTAACTGTTCTTGGATCAGAAAACTTAATATTGTTAAATAGGTGAAATTCCCTAAATTGATATATCGATTGAATGCATCCCCACAAGAATCCCATTTGCAGCCTTTGTAGAAATTGACAAGCTGAACTGTAAATATTTCTGAATAGTCAAAATAATATTGAGAAAGAACAATCAAGATGGAAAACTCACATTTACAATTTCAAAAGTTAATACAAAGCCAAAGTAATGAGGCCAAAGATAATGCCAGAGATAGACAAGCCTTTAGTCAATTGGTTTTTGACAAGAGTACCAACACCATTCAGTGACTGAGAAATGGGTATCTTCTCAACAAAGGGTCCCAAATAGATCCTTACCTCACACCCCATACAAAAATTAACCCCTTATTGATAAAAACTTAAAGGTAAAAGCAAAAACTATAAAAACTCTCAAAAGAAAACAAGGATCCTTCATGACCTTGTATTTGGCAATGAATTCTTAGACCCAAGAAAAGACTGGATTTTATAAAACATAAAAACTTTTGTGCTTCAAAGGACAATATGAAGAAAGTGGAAAGAATATATTACAGAATGTAGGAAATATTTGCAAATCATATCTACATTCATTATATCTATAATATATAGAGAACTATTATAATTCAATAATAAAGACAGCTAATCTACTTTTAAAATGGCAAAAGATCTGACCAGGCATTTCTCCAAAGTTGTACAAATGACTAATAAGCACATGAAAATGTGCTCAACATCATTAGTCATCAAAGAAATATAAATCAAAATCACATTGAAATACCTTTTCACAGCCACTAGATCAGTTATAATTAAAAAGATTATAATGCATGTTGGCAATATCAGAACGCTCAGACACTAATAGGAATGCACAATGATAATGATTAAGCCACTTTGGAAAACAGATAGTCCCTCAAATGGCTCAATCTACTGTGAACCAGCAATTCTAGTCCTATGTAAATACCTAAGAGAAATGAAAACATACGGCCAAGTGAAAACTCATAAAAGAATGTTGAAGGTACCCTAACAGCCAACAATGAAAAGAATCCAAATGTCCATCAACTGATATATGGCTAAACAAAACACTGTATAGCCATAAAATGGAATTATTTGTTCACTGAAAATGAAATACTGATACATGTTATAACATAAACTTAAAAACATTATGCTAAGTAAATGAAGTGAGTTTGCAAATAACCACATATCGTATGATTCCATATGTACAGAGTCCAGAATAGACAGAAAACCATAAAAAACATATAAGGTACAAGATGGAAGACTACTGATCCCCATCCCTAGCATAGTTTAACTTAATCCCCTTTATAACAATATTTTACTTCAACTTCTGGGCTGCAAAGCCAGTAATATTTTAGTGATCAAAATACAGAGTCAATAGATTGTTTTTAACTATTGCATGTCTTCCAGAGAGAGAATGAATTGGTAACATAACATTTACCTTCCTTCTCCTTCCCTACAATTAGGACAGGAGCAGGCAACTCTTCGAAGTCTCTTGCCAGGCTGTACCTCTTGGTCAGAAGCTTGCTGGCCTTGCTGCAAATGCACTTGTGTGAGTTGGTCAGGACTAACAGCACCTATCGTTGCATTAGCAATTCCTCCAACTGCTACAGTTACAGGAGCTATTGTAGCCTGTTGGACTTTTACTCCATCTTGTCCTTGCTGCTGACCTAAAAGGGAGAAATAAAAGAGTATTATAATGTCTATTTCTAGAGAAACAATAAAGAAGCAAATGCCATGTGGACATTTTAAAGTTACCACATTTGTTCCAATAGATTATATGTGAAAAGTGCAAAAAGCAAAGGGGCCAATAACCTTTATTAAGCCAACTCTCCTAAAACATAATATTCTTATTTTAGTAGTTCAGGCTGCATCTATATCTGGTAGGTGGGACTAGTCATGCATCATGTAACCCTCCATGGCTTGATTTCTCCACTTGTATAAGATAATTGCATTAGCTATCTACCTACTTTACTAAAGTGCTGTGAGGATTCAGGAAACATTTGAAAAAGCAGCTCTGAAATCCTCATATGAAAGATTATATATAAATACTAAGTGCAATTATTACAATTTCCACATTAAGTAATATATCTCATTCACTCCAAGAAAATGCAGGAATTAAAAGTAACAAAGGATTAGATTTCATGGATATTTCTAATTCTTAAATACATTTAAGCAAAAATTTCTTTACTGATGAGTTTTTTTTTAAGTTACAACAATGACTTAGCTTAAAAATTTTTAAATTCAAAACCATCCATACTGTCACAATACTCATGAAACAGACATTTAGAATATTATTACTTTATTCACTCGGATTAGTTAAGACTTTACCTCTTTAGTCGGTATGTATACTAGTTTTACTTCTTTGCTTAGGGGAAAATTATTATAGAACATAGTATGAAGAAAAAAATCTACTCACATGTCTTAAATTGATCCTGACATATGTGTGGGTATGCCTTTTGATTATCCTTTCTTTAAACATAGCTCTACTTTTCCCCACCCGGTATAGGAATAACAAATAAGTGAAAGGACAAGAAAGAAAACACCAATTTATGAAGGAATGTGCCCACCTAAGAGAGCTAATATAAGGACTAATGTTAATTTTTACAAATGCTTCACCACAGTCCCTGGCACAGAATTGTTCATTACATGCCAGCTATTATTACTACCAGTCTCCACAGAGTTGGGTGGCAATGCAAGAATCACCTATGGTAGCAGACACAAAACATTTTGACTACAGGACAGAAAATAAATGAACTTATTTTAAAGCTGCATATATAGTATTTTAAACATATGGAGTAGCCAGGAAGAGACAATAAAAACAAGCAAGTGAGAAAAATCTCTTCTGCATATTTACAGCATTCTGAAACCTATGGTAGCACACACAACCATAATACAAATAAAAAAAAGTGCTTTACCACTGTTTTTCTAAGGCTACATACTTTAATTCTATTACTAACCTTTACAATTTTGTTCACCTGTGAATTAACATGACGTGATAGGTAAACAATGCAAGTAAAGTCTGAAGTTGTGAATTCATGTCCCATCTGTTGAATGCACTTGGAGATACTCAGTTTCTGCACCTAATAATACTGACCTACTAAATCCCTGACCTCTACCTTAAAGAGTTGTTTTAAAAGATCAAGTTTATTTCCTAAGGGTAAAGCCTTTGTAAATTGTAAAACATTACCTAAATGTAAAGTGTATTATGCCTCCATAAATACTATGTATCTTTTGAGCACATACAAATTTTACAGTCAGTAAAATATGATTTCTTAATGATGACCCTGATTAAGCAACTATTCAAATTATTAGTATCTAGAAACACAATGATATACATATACTTCCCCTGTTTACTACAAAAAACACACTTCTGGAAATGGGAGTTTTATCTGAACCAGCACTATATAGTCTTCATACAAGTCCCTGTAGAGATGCAGGTATTTTAAGTTAACAAGTACTCTTTTTCTCTTCTTCGTTCCTCCCCGATCCCCACCCCCCCATCCCCCACTCCGATTTTCACTACTCCCGAACTTCCCCCCTTTCCCTCCCTTTCTGGATGTCTCATATCTGTGGTTAGCTTTCAAGGTTTGTCTTTGTCTGACTATAAGTTGGCAAATACTCACTGTATCTCCTAAAGTCATGAGATATTTCCGGCCATAATTTTTCCAGCTACTGTTTATACAACAGTTGGTCATTCCTGTCAGGTTGCAGTGGTATTTAAGGTGCTCTTCATTATGCCAAAGAACCACTAGGGATCTCTAATGACTCAGTGGCTAATTATTTTCCTCCAGATCCCTTGACCATTTCCTTGATAAATTCCTCAAGCCTCCAAATTGTGGGCATTATGTCTTCAGTACCTAACAACTTGGCAAGTTATTCAATGAATACTAAGCAGACATACTTGAATTTATATATTTAAGTATGACACTTCTCTCGACTTCCTCACCTAGAATTTCGAGACAGTTCAAGTTCAACATAACTCAATACCACTTTCCTTTCATTTCCACTGCTACCAATGAAGTGCAGCCATCAAACTTTTTACACGAAGGCCTCATTTTAGCTTAATTCCATGGCCTCTCAGACCTCATCTTGTATTAGTCTCTCCCTTGCTCACTCTGCTCCTGACAGAGCCTTTTATCCTGGATCTTAAATCAGGTTCATTCCCTTCTTAAGGGCCATTGCCATAAGAACACCCTAATGACCAGCAGGGACAGTGGTGCTGAATACCTCTCCCAACACCTTCTGAGATCAGATCAATTTATTAGAGACATCTAGGATGTCTCTGTATTGATCTTTGCATAGAGAGCTATGGTAATACTCTGGTCCCAATAAAAATCTTTCCTCTTTAGAAATACCACTCCTGACCACATCATCTAAAATGGTTTCCTTTAACCTATCTCTGTATTGTCACTAAGTCACTGTCCTGACCCTTATTTATTTCTCTTTTTTTGGCCTCACTTTTGAGTTTCAACTGCTTTTAGCATAAAGCATAATTACCTGTTAGACTTACTGCGCCATGCCCAGCATTTGAACCAGCATCCAACACAGTAGTCACTCAATAACAAAAGCATCATAAATACAATTTTAAAAATTTCAACTCTTGTTTCTATTAATTTCTCCCTTTTAGTAAATATGCTACTACCAATCTCCTTGTTACCCATACTCAGAACCTTAAAAAAATACAAAAACTAACTTTAGGCTACTTCTCCTTTACCCATTATATTTAGTAATTGCCAAGTTATAACTGCACCTAGGCGCATAGCTCTTGCATTCACTTCTTTCAGTTGCCAGCACCACCACCCTGGTCTAGGTCCATGTATCTTCCTTTACCAACTTAAAGGGACCTTTGTCTCCTATCTTATCCTTTAAACTGCTATCAGTAAAAATAAAATGATATTCTGATATCACTTCCATGCTAATTCATTTTCAATTGGTCTCCCTTGACCAAAGCCTAGCATTCAAAACATCCCAACGTAAGGACTTAGTTCCTGGCTCACAGACTTCCTCCTAATAGCCAAATCAAATCCAACATGCATTTATTTTCTAAGTAAGCATTATTATAGGATTGCTTTGCTGCATTTCACACCACTGACCACTTTGTCCTTGAAACTTTACTGAGCTCTCTGCATCATCAGAAACACCTTCCTTTGCTGTTAACTTTCTAAACAGTTTTTAAATCTAAACTAAAGTTGCATCCTTATGTGTTTTATCTACATTGGTTGCCTTTATTCATCTCCCATTCTCTCTTCAAACTACAGAAATTAAATGCCCATTTCATCCATTCCTCCGCTAAATCATGACAGGGCTTTAATTGTTGGTAAATTAAAAATATTCTTCTTTTGGATCTTACTTCACCTCTCTGAAGCACATGGAAGCTTCCAATTTCACTCTTTAAACTCTCTCCTTCTTGTGCTTCATTCATAGTACTTACTGTTGGTGTTCCAGCATTTCTCTAACCACTCCCACTTGATACCCTTTTCTCAGCCTCTCTCACTTTGCTCTGCCTAGGCTACTCTCCAGGTCTTTGACTTTTCATTCTAACTCTCTCCTTGGGTAATGTCATCCACTTCCACAGCTTTTACTACTGTGTAAAAGCTGATTATCTTCCAAATCTGTATCTTCTGCTCAAGTGTCTCTGAGTATCAAACTCTTATTGTCAATTGCCAGGGAACATTTCCACTCAGATATCTCACAAGCAATGTGTTTAGGAATCAGACAGTTTACCTAACTCTCCTAAATGAGGTCTTACTGTCCAAATAATAACAACTGGAAGTCATTCTTGATACTCCTCCATTTCCTTCATCCCTCACATTAACAGTATGTATCATTTACTTACTATGTGAAAAAGTACTTTAGAGGATCCTTCACATATATTGTTTACTGCTATACCTATGGGTGTGGTATTGCTGTCTCAATTTTAAGTTGAGGGAACTGAAGTCCTAGAGGGATATTAAACATCTAAAGTCTAAATAGCTAAGTGACAGCATTTGGGATCTGAGCCAGTTCCAGCTAGGTCCAAAGGCTATTTATTCTCTGCCATATATATACTTACATTGACCAGTAACGGCTCATTATTCTACCTCTTCAAAATATCTCATTTTCCCATTCTCAGTGCCTGTAAATTAGTGCAGGTCCTTATCACCATTGTATCAGTTTTGTCCTTTCCATTGTATCAAATTTGGTTCCCCAGAAAACCAATGGACCCTCAGTGCATTCACAATAAGGTCACTATTTCTTTGAATAGTAGTGCATAAAACTCTGCACAATCTAGCTCTCACTAATGTTCACAGCTTCCTCTCTTGGCACTCCTCCTCCATTCCCTCTCTCAAAACCAAGCAACACTGAACTGTTTTCTCTAATGTCTAACGCTTGTCTCTGAGTCTTCAAGTAACATACAGCTGGAATCCAACACAGTCTCTTATCCCAAAAGCCCATCTCCCTTGTTTTGACAAAAGCTAATCCATGTCATAAAACTCAGTTCATGTGGCATCCCTTTGGAAAGTCTTCCTAATAAAGTTCTTCTGTCTGATAGAGGCACTGATAAAGTACCCCAGTGTAGATCAGACATTTCTTCCCTTTCTTCCCATAATATCTGGTGCATGACTTTATTTTATTAATAGACAAACTATACAGCTAGTGTATACAGTAAATACTTGTTTGCCTTTCCAATTAGATCATAAATTATTGTCTTTGAGGAGCCTTACTGTCCATTCCTAAAAATGTACTACCTGGGTTACTAGACTCATGAACAAATGATTAGCCCACATACTAACGGATGTTGTCACTGAGTTAAAATTAAGAGTACAGGAATTTTTCCTAACATTTTTATATAGAATGATGTGGATATAGCGTAACTTATTAACTAGAGAATGCAGTTGCATGAAGAGAGAATTATTAATTATGAGTCAGTCAGGAAACAATAAGGCTGTAATTTTTAAATGAACATAGAAAAGTATGGTCAAGGGCCTCCCTGATAGCACAAGGGATTAAGTCTTAGCACCAGGAAGCAATCAGCAGCCACTGCAGCATGAGTTCGATCCCCTGCCAGAGAGCTGACCCACATGGCATAGCAGACCTCTCCTGTCTCACCCACTGCTCCCCTCAGCAGTGTATTTCAATCAGTGCGCCTGTTCTGCTCCCCGCTCTGTCTCTGGTGAATCCTCTCACCCCTACCCCCTACCTATGACCTACACCCCTATATGTATAAATAAATCTTTAAAAAAAAAAAGTATGGTCAAATTTAAGCAAAATGGCTAGTTTGCCAGAATGATCCTGGGTTCCATTTGCCAAGTAAACACTGGTTGATAAAGACATTAAATATAAGTTTTCCCAGTTTCTTTTATCAGATATCATCTCATTCTATCACAATATTAATCACAGATTATTTCTAATAAAAGCTGCTCAAGACAAAGGATTTCTTTGCAGTTTTATGTCACTTTTCCTTTGACAATTCCAAGTTCTTGACATAATGAAAGTACTTAATGAATGCTTCTTAATTAAAGAGAATGGTAATCTAAATCCATGTAAACATAACAGCAATAGATCACAGAGCTAATACTAATAATAACTTACAACAGATATGCAATATGCATGAGCAAGATATAAGAAATAAAATAAATTGATATTTACCACAATTCTATCCTGCTTCATTAATCTAGAATTCAGATCATCTAGGAAAACATCCCAGACTGTAAATCACAACCTGTCACTAAAAGCATCGTGTTTTTCTCTTAGATATCAGATTTATCCTATAAAATTTGTTACCCATATTCAGCAAAATCTTTTTTGAAGCGCATTCTACAGTATACTTAAAAATGTAAAAAGGGCCTCCCTAGTGGTGCAAGGGGTTAGGCACCACACTGTGGAGCGGTCCACGGCTTCTGCAGTGCGAGTTCGATCCCCGGCCGGCCAGGGAGCAACCCACATGGCGCAGCAGACCTCTCCTGTCTCACCTGCTGCTTCCCTCAGCAGTATATTTCGGTCAGTCTGTCTGTTCTGCTCCCCACTCTGTCTCTGGTGGGTCCTCTCACCCTCCCATGTCTCTGGCCTGTACCCAGCTTTTGTATGCATAAATAAATAAAAATTTAAAAAAATACATTTACAGAATGGACAAAACTCAATTTAAAAAAAAATAAGAAAACAAAACAGTAAATTAACAAATACACACACACAACCTTGCCATTTAATAAAGGGGTAAGCTAAGATTATCTATTTTCTAACTAGTATCAGGAAGGTTAAGATAGTTTACTATTACAGGTATATAAGTAAGTTTTTAATCCTTCTGCTTTTAACAACAATGCATGCTTGCCATAGAAAAGTATGAAGGAGGAAGTAAAATCATACATGTATCAATCCATAGATTACTACCACTATCATTTTGGTCTATTCATTTCTAACTTTATTTTGTGAATTTTGATAATGATGCAATTCTACTACATAAACAATTCTGTGTTCTGTTCTTTTATATTTACTTAATACAGGAGTTATAAAGTTAGTACGAATTCCTTTAATATAATGGTTGTACAATATTCTGTCATATATAACTACAATGTATTCAAAAAATTACCATAATTTACAAAATCATTACCCTAATATTAGACACTTTGGTTATTTGAAACAGTCATTACAAGTAACATATAAGTAACACAAATAATGAACAAGTTGAACAAAAACATTTTTCATTATTTCTAAGGGATAGTCCTAAAAGTGAGGGATTACTGTATCAAAGGCTATAAAACATAAAACTTTGCAGATTACAATATCATCTATATATAAAATTATATAAGTACATAGAAAGAGCTCTATTCAGTATATGTATATGAGAGTACTCTTGCAGAAGAAAATTCAGTAAGATTTAAAAACAACACTTAATAGACAAAAAATTGGTATCTCCTATGGTGGGTTACTAATAGTGATTTCTATTCTCATCTCTAATATTCTCTATATATCTTGAAGGTATATGCCAATGCACCAATGTAGTAAGATAAAGAAATAGACCTACATAGTAAAAATAGTCTAGTACATCAAATTATTAGAATAAGGTATTTCAACAGGATGACCAAATACAAGATCAACATTGAAAAAAAAAAATCAACAGCGTCCCTCTACAACTCCACAACACTCAGTTCAAAAAATGAAAATGTGGGCCTCCCTGGTGGCGCAAGGGGTTAAGACGCAACCTATGAAGCTCTCTGCAACCACTGCAGCATGAGTTCGATCCCCGGCCAGGAAACAACCCATATGGCACAGCAGACCTCTCCTGACTCGCCTGCTGCTCCCCTCAGCAGTGCACTTCAGTCAATTGCCCTCTTCTGTTCCCCACTCTGTCTCTAGTGAATCCTTTCACCCTCTACACCTCTGGCCTGTACCCCAGTTATTGTATACATAAATATTTTTTTAAAATAATAAATAAAAATGTATTCCATTCACATCAGGAACAGCAATAATAAATACCTGAGAATCGATCTAAATAGAAAGGTGCACAGCCTTGAGGAAGATTTAATAAAGACATGAGTAGAGAGAAACACAAGTTCTTGAATGATTATATGGAAATAATCATCATATCAATATATTAATTATACATTATATAAATGTATAATCATTATATACATGCATTAATATTTTGTAAATATTTCCTATAAAGTAAATGAATCAGAAAATTAATGAATGCCCATAAAACTCTACTAGCTGATTCAACATGTGAAACATAAGCCAAGACAATTTTGAAAAGGGAGAACAGCAGAAAATAATGATGTTACAAAGCTATAGTAATTGCAACAATGTGGTAGTGGCTTAGGAATGAGTAACAGAACTGATTCCAGAGAAGAAAACAGATGTATGTATACATGAGAACCTCGTATATGATAAAAATGATATCTCTTATCAAAGGGAAAAAGAAATAAGTGTATTGACTTGGGACTGTGAATTAGCCAGTAATATAAATTTGGAAATAAGCTTTAACAGGTGTGAATAGATAAATTCTATTGTACTATGGTAGTTAAAAGAATAATATCCTGAGTTTGGAAATTATGCTTATTACAAAGAATTTTTTTTTACAAGTTTTGTCATACAACTCTTTTTTTTTTTTTTTTTAAGATTTATCCATTTATTTATACAAGCACTGGGCACAGTCAGAAGCACAGGAGGGTGAGAGAATTCACCAGAGCCAGAGCGGGCAACAGAACAGGCAGACTGATGAAATACACTGTTGAGGGGAGCAGCGGGAGAGGCAGGAGTGGTCTGTCGCGCCATGTGGGACCCTCACAGGCGGCCAGGGATCAAACTGGTGCTACAGAGGCTGCTTCACAGCCCAGCGCTCAATGGCTGTGCCACCAGTGGAGACCCCAAAGAATTTCTTGAAGTTACTCAAGAGTGTAACTACTTACTTTTCCACAGATCAACATAACCTGAGAATATTAAGAAATAAGCACTCTCAGCACTTATTAAATGAAGGTGAACCATATTAGCCAAGACTTCCAGGAGTATTTACATACGATAGGCCACACACAACTTGTAAACCAAAATTAAGTTATTGAGTAGGCAGAAGAGATGGTTTAACAAAACCTACAGATTAAAGAGCTTTGGGGTCAGACAGATCTGTCTTTAAGTTCTAATTCTCTGCAGTTTCTTTCTGTTAGAACCTAGGAGTGGCAGGAATCAACTGAGATAATATGTGTGTAACCCACTTAGCACAATGTTTGGAATAAGAGAAACATGCAAGAGAAATGTTAACGCCAATACACTTAACACTCTTTATGTTACTAAATACAAACACTTAATAACAGCCAGTCATATGTCTATAAATCTTAGACGTTTAGATGAAAACCTAGTATACAAGTGAGACAATCATTCAATAAACATTTCCCAAGTACCTGCTATATGCTGAACACAACTAGGAAAATGAATAAAATGTAACTTGAAACTCTCACATATAGGACAGACAAGCTCAACAACAAAAACATGCATAGATATTTGAGCAGTACAGAAGAAATAACTTTACTGTAAAGAAGAAACAATGATGGTTTCAAAGGAGATGAAAGAGCTTGCAGTGTGAAAAGGAAAGCAAAGAGGAAGGCAATGGGAAGGATATATTTAAAGGCTGAACTCTGACAGCATATTCCTGGAGACAGAAGTGGGGCTAAAGATAGGGCTGGAGGGATTGTTCAGCAATTTAAGAAATTATTCAATTTCTTAAAGAAGTGATTTTTCTAGGGTAAGGTCAGGGGATGGTCCTTATTAAGACATGCTCATTGTCCCATTTTCGATTCAGAGAATAGCTGCCATATAATAATCATTTATGTTTACTAAATTTCCCAAATGCCCAGAACTGAACTCAAGTACTTTACATTTATACTGTGTCATCCACTGCTCTCTCCTCAGGCTCTGAGAGGTTATATAAATTTCCCAAGGTCACAGAGCCGCTATTAACTAACAAACCCAGATAAAAACTTAAGTCAGCCTGAATCTGTACTCTATTACAGTTGGCTATACTATTTCCCTGGGAACCAGGGATATTATTGGGTTTTTGGAGCCTATAAAGAATTATAAACAATCTTAAGTAGGGCAATTAATTAATTCTAATTTACATTTTAGATATAACAATGCCATCACTTCAAAT
Source organism: Talpa europaea (assembly GCF_964194135.1). NCBI lineage: Eukaryota > Metazoa > Chordata > Mammalia > Eulipotyphla > Talpidae > Talpa > Talpa europaea. The sequence continues at coordinate 95,828,242 of NC_140069.1, read as the reverse complement.
GGAATTAAATGTGGAAGTTCTAGCCATAATTTTTTTAGTAAGACCCGGAGAAGATCTATCATATCCTCCGAATTACAGTATGGGCATCAATAAGTCAGTGTTCTATTATGGTTTTTACTCAGATTTGATAGAAAAGTTGCCTTGACAAAAACTATGCATAAATTTAACATTTGTGTTTCCACTGCCTTTGTACTAAAAAAAAAAAAAAAAAAAAAAAACACCAACAAAGCCAACATTGATTTACAGGCCAAATAGCTCTTCAAATGGATCAGAAATTCAACAATGCTTAAGAGACATTAGAATGTATTTCTAATGCAGATATCTCAGAAAAACCCCCCTCTTAATTTTGATGTTTGAAGATGGCTTGTCTTTTGAACCTCTCTGAACTAGGAAGGAAAGGCAACTCTAGTCACTTAGAATCTACTGTTAATGAACTATGGCAGGTGGCAATGAAATTTATTTATTTCCTATTTCAAGTCCCAGGGAATTCACCATTATTCATGAATAACAAATAAGGGAATGAAGCACAGATATGGGTATTTTTAAAAATGTACCCTAAACCTCACAAATGATCAGATATGTACCAAATTCAAGAAAGTCTGAGGAAGAACTCCATTTCTACAGAATGAACATTTAAGCAGGGGCATCTAAGCAGAATTAAGAAGGAGAAAACGTTGCTTATAAGAAGACAAACACCATCTCCAAGCTTTCTGTACTATATAACCCTATTAGTAAAAAAAATCTTGATTTCAGAATCTAATATATTTATAACTTACATGTATATGATAAATGTATACATTATAAATAAACACAAGCAGACATTTTAAATTATTTGGTTAGAAAATAAAATAATATTTTCTTGGTGCCTTCTGTTTTGGAGACTAATGCCTTTCAAAATAGCACAAGATGTAAGACATAAACAGACAGAAGACCTGTAAGACATAACCATGAAAATTAAAAAACAAACAAACAAAAAAAAAAAAAAAACCCAACCTAGACACATTGGCAAAAGTTTGTCTATGGAAATTGCTAAAAGCTCAATAAGTTTGCTCAAAAACCATTGTTACTTATATAGTTTGAAACAGCTATTTGATTTGGAGATCCATCTAAAATGTTTTGATAAAAACAGAAACAAAAAGCAGTGCAGTCATCACTGTGGACTCTACAATTCCCAAAAGTGTCACACCAAGATTGAGGACACTATAAAAATCCATCAGTATGTAAAAGCGTTTCTGACAAGAAGGAACACTAAATAGATTAAAATAGTCATTGCAAAAAATAACTTTTCCTATAGAATTTTATATGTAGTATTGGATTGAAGTTTAATTCAGATGGCATTTTTATTTTTTTTTTAAAGATTTATTTATGCATATAAGAGCTGTGGTACAGGCCAGAGATGCAGGCGGTGAGAGGATTCACCAGAGACAGAGTGGGGTACAGAACAGGCAGACTGACTGAAACACACTGCTGAGGGGAGCAGCGGGAGAGTCAGGAGAGGTCTGCGCCTCGCCATGTGGGTTGCTCCCTGGCCGGCCCAGAATCGAACTCGTGCTGCAGAAGGTGCAGATTGCTTCATAGTGCAGTGCTTAACCCCTTGTGCCACCGGGGAGGCAGCCCTCAGAGGGCTTTTTTTTTTTTTTTAAAGATTTATTTATACAAGAACTGGGGAACAGTCCAGACACGCAGGAGGGTGAAAGAATTCACCAGAGACAGAGCAGGGAGCAGACAGGCAGAAGGACCGAGGACCGAAGACCAGGGACCAAGGACACTGCTGAGGGGAGCAGCAGACTGAGGACTAAAGACATGGCCTCGCCATGTAGGATTCTCCCCAGCTGGCAGGCCGGGAATCAAACTGGCACTGCAGAGGCTGCGGACAGTTTCACAGCACTGGGCTCAACCTGCTGGGCCACCAGGGAGGCCCCCCAGATGGCATTTTTAATGCTCAGTATTGAATATGGGAAAAAGTGAAGAGTGAGAATTTATTATTCTTTATCTAGAATTACTAAATTTAAAAACAAACATTAATGAAGGTATCATTTTTCTAGGTGTGAGAAAAGGAAACCCTGTAGCAGTGAGTACAGTTTCAATCCTGAGGAAAATCATAACAGTTTCATGTCAGGCACTGTGTTAGGCCCCTTCACATACTTCACACACAACTTGCTGAACACAGGTTATTATTACTCCTGAAGACCACCTACCTCCCACTGCTCTCATTTCATGTTCACCAGTTAACTTTTTTAATAATTTAGTTTCCTAGGTACTGTGACCCCAAAATATTGGGTTGTTGGAAAAGTCGTGACATATTTTTTCTGATTTTTTAAGTAAAAAGGCATAATGATTTTTCCAACAACCCAACAGAAGGTTAAGAGCATTCTAATATTTAGCTAAGATTTACCTCAACTTCTATCTAAAAGGAAAAATAAGGCATTCTAGTTTCTAAATCAGCCTCTTATGAATTATGATTTTATAATTTGATTTCTCTGAAAATCCCCAGAATTTCAAAGCTAGAGACTAAATCAGATCTATTTTGACTCAAAGAATCACATTAGGAAGCTCTTCTCTGAAATAGGAAAACTACTTAACCATTTTAAGATAATCAATTACAAGCATTTCAATACTGCAATAATAATTTAAATGCAGGCTGACAACTTTCAGTGTTCATATGAGCTAAAATAAATAGCTTGCAACTTACACAAAAACATACAAAATACACCTTGAGTCACCAAGCTCAAATGTGCCTAAATAAGAACTCTTAGAAACAGTGGCATAGACCCCCCACTATAGACTGGCAATACCTAAGTGTCATGAGAGTTAACAGACCTCCATAAATGCCTAGTTTAAGAATTATGACCCTGGTGAATGTGAACACACTCATTTTCTAGAGTTGATGCTCCACAGAAAAATCCTGCTTGTCCTCTACACTTGACTTGTAGCAGTATTACTCCTACAATCTATCACGAATAATGATTTTTTTCTTTTTCTTCTTTACGTGAAATTCTTTGGTGTTAGTTTGTAATAAAATTTCACACATTCCTCTAAAATTATTTGGTTACAGATTATTAGAAGGCAGTTCTTAGAGTTAGAAATTAACAAGACACACACAGGAACTCAATTTAAATGTATCTTTCCTCATATAGGAGAACCAAACAAGGGATCAGGGGGAAAACAAAAGCAAAATTTATAGTCAAACTATAAATTAGAGACATTCAGCAGGGGAGGAGGTGGGAGAGGGATCCAAGCAGAGGAGGGAAGAGCACAAGAGACAATGGTGACTGTGCAAGTGTAACTTGCTGGAGGGAACTTTATGGGGATTATACTGAGAGGAGAAATCAAACATAGCAAAAAAATGAACAATGATGTAAAATATATATATATAATTATCTATCCTCATTATTTACAAATAATTCAATGTGTAAAGCAGCTCCAGTTCATGCATTCAATTCAACTTATGGAAATATGCATTTATTGTGTGTCCCCCATGTGTCAGGAATACACAGATGATTAAGGTAGGATATGGGCAGAAAAGCTCAATCAAAACTAGAATATATATACACTAATCTCTGACTCCTTGTTATTTCTATTTATTCTTGCTTTTATCCTGATTATCTTTCAACCGTAAACTTACCCCAGTTAGACAACCAGTTATCACAAAAGATTTATACAATTCCTTTAGATAGAACTGTAATTATTTTTTAAATTTTATTTAAATAAAAAAAAGATTTTTCTTCATTTCATTCAATCTTTATTAAATCATTTATCTAAGAGGGCAGTGAAAAAATTAAAGGAAAACTTGACTCTCTATAGAATTCAAAGCATGTTCCAGTTCTTTAGAGGGAAATTAAGTCACCATAGGTGTCCTCAACCGGTATGACCTCTATCACATAGCCTGTCCTACTTTAGGCTCCCTCACCTCTTGAAAATGAAATGCATTAAAGTTTAATAACTTGAAAAATCTGCAAATAGAGATCTATGAAGGTTTTCAGGAAAAGAGAAGGAGTACATTCTTTTTTTTTTTTTTAAAGATTTACTTATTTATTTATACAAGCACTGGGTACAGCCAGAAGTCCGGAGGGTGAGAGAATTCACCAAAGCCAGAGCGGAGAGCAGAATAGGCAGAGAGATGAAGTACACTGCTGAGGGGAGCAGCAGGCAGCAGGAGAGGTCTGCGCGCCATGTGGGACCCTCGCCCGGTGACCGGGGATCGAACCAGCGCTGCAGAGGCTGCGGGCAGCCCTGCAACCCAAGAGGAGTACATTCTTAAACCTGGGTTTGTTAAGCATGTGATAAAGATGTGAAAAGTCAAGAGGCAGAGAAGCCAATTAAGAAGCAGCTCTTTTACCTTTTGGATGATGAGGCCCTGAAAAAGAACACTGATGAGAGAAGGAAGAACTAAATACAGGACTAATTATTATAAAAAACAACTGCTAGCACTTGGAGAAAACTATTCTGTGCTCTAAGCACTATGCAAAGCACTTCACACCATTAAAGAAAAACATGATCATTACTATTTTACAGGTGAGGACACTAGGATATACAGAAACACTTGATCAAATGATTAAACCAAGACTGAATCAAGATCTGCTTTATTCCAAAGTTCAGTCAACAAACGATAAATTTTAGTTAAAATTTCTGTTATGGAGGTGGTCAAATCAGCCTATAAGAATTTTAGTTTGGCTTGAGAAGGAGTAGGCTGAGCCCATTACCCAAAAAAGAAAAACAGAGCTGGGTGGGGCCTCCTTCGTGGTACAAGGGGTTAAGACACAGCACTATGAAGCTACATGTAGCCACTGCAGCATGAGTTCAATCCCCAGCCAGGAAGCTGACCCATATGGTGCAGCAGACCTCTCCTGCCTGCTGCTCCCCTCAGCAGTGTATTTCAGTCAATCTGCCTGTTCTGTTCCCCACTCTGTCTCTAGTGAATCCTCTCACACACACACACCCCCACCTCTGGCCTGTACCCTAGTTCTTGTATGCATAAGTAAATAAATAACTCTTAAAAAAGAAAAGAAAAAGAAAAATAAGAGAAGGGTAAGCATATTTGGAAAGGAAAATCAGTTCTGAATTCAAGATGGTCCTTATAAGCAGAACCACAACTAAAATTCTGTCATCAATTAAAACTGCTCCACCTGTAATTCAGGCCTAACACTGCCCTCTTCTCCGACCCATTTCATCTCCTGCTGCTTTTCTTACTCCCCACACTTTTGAATTTCATCTTCATCCTTGTGTTGCTCTCTATAGTGATTTGACGAGACACTCCTTTGCTAATCCCTTGCCTCTCTGAACTTCTGCCATATCTGGTGGTAACTCTACTACCACCACCTCGGGAAATGATGATTTTACCTCCGATTACTGCCATATTCAGTTTTTCCTTAGTCCTCACTCTCTAATCCTTCCCACTCCATTAGTTCTAAGTTCCTACTAAGTTATCTTCTTAAAATTAGATTATCCTCTCCTCTCATTATCGTCCATATTATACAATCTAAAATGCATATCTGACCATGCTATTTACTCCCTTAAAGGCACCCCATAACTTTCAGGATATAGTTTTAAATTCCTTATCATGACAAGGGAAGTCTCCATGACGTGGTCCTGGCTACCAAGGCTGTAATAGCAAATGAACTCTTGGTAAGAACACATGACTCTTACCTTTGCCTGCAATGTCCTTTGTCAACTTCTAATCATCCTACTTGATTATCTCCTCAAGAAAACCTTCCTCAAAAATCCCCTCATTTGAACTTTTACAGAAGAGGGGCCCTTTCAAAGCAATTTACACTGTATCATAACTAATTTTATTTCTAAACACCCACCCCCATCGTGCCTTCTTCAGCATCAATACCTAGTACAGTACCTGGCAAATAATAAGCCCCCCCAAACATATACTAAATAAATTAACATGATCAATCATATTGATTGATCTGTATCAGCCTCCACAATATCATCCTCTCCTGTTTTCAAACTTTTCCAAAGTGTGTCCTATACTTGCTTAGTCAATATTTTCACCACTTTTGTCACTTAAATGCTTTTAGTCTTGCTATAGCATTCTCTATGGTTTATGAAGTAGTGCTGCCCTTTAAAACTTTCTGCAATAATAAAAAATACTCTATACCAGGACAGTCCAATATGGAAACCATGAGCTCTCAAAATATCATTAGTGTAACTCAGGAAATAATTTTCTAATTTTAGTTAATATTACCTTAAATAGTCACATATGGACAAGTGGCATTCATCTGAACAGCACAGTTCTCATTTTACCAAAGTGATTCAAATGCAAAATCCAATGAACTTTTCTCAACACCTCTCCAAATCATCTTTACAACATTCAACACTTTCTGAGATTCGTCTCAGCTGTTGACATATCATTCTATTCTTTCCCACCTCTCTGCCTGCTCTCACTTTTCTTGACTCAACGCTCTCCTTTCGGAAAAGTATAATTCTAAGTCTAGTTCTTATATTTCTGCACTTCAAACTCAAAAACTATCTCCCTCATTCATTTTACATACTGCCAAAATTTCAACCACCATCTCTATGTAGAAGACTTTCAAATCCAAAATATGAATTCTGATCACTCTTCTGAGATCCAATCCTTCTTTACTGTTTTTTATTTAGATGGTACAATACCTCTCATGTGCATCTAGCCTCAAACCTTTAAGAGCTACTCTTAAGTTAGTCTTCCTCTCATATTTATGCATCAAATCCCATCTATTAGATTTTCTTAAAGTCTTCTGAGTCACACCCTTGACACCCAAGAAGTGAATTTCCTGCTACTCCTATGTCTACTGCAAACTAAAACACCATTTTACAAATGGTACTTCCTTTTCCTTAGTCCTTCAAAAATGCATACATTCAGGGCCTCCCTGGTGGCGCAAGGGGTTAAGACGCAACCTATGAAGCTGTTCGCAGCCACTGCGGGACAAGTTCAATCCCTCGGCCAGCCAGGGAGCTACCTGCGTGGTGCAGCAGACCTCTCCTGACTCACCCGCTGCTCCCCTCAGCAGTTACTTCAGTCACTCTGCCTGTTCTGTTCCCCACTCTGTCTCTGGTGAATCCTCTCACGCCCCGCATCTCTGTCCTGTACCCCAGCTCTTGTATGCATAAATAATCTTTTTAAAAAAGATTTTTTTAAAATCTTTAGTCGTTAGTGTCTCTGGTTGCTGATTTTCCTTTTCTTATTACTTGCTACTTTTCAATTACGTGTACTTGAAAAGTACATTCACAAAGTCCTAGATCTGACAATGTTACTCTACAACCAGACCTGATAAACCTTGTCAACTTCATTGTCTATCATTCCCCTCAGACGGTGTGCCAATATTTAATATATATACATAATATATTCCAGTTTCCTCTCATTTGCACTTGTTTTTCTTGCCCATAATGCCTTCCTTCTTTATTCACTCCTTTCTCTCAAAAATCAGTTTAAACCCTCTAGGCTTCATGAAGCCTTTGTTTCCAACCTGGCACTCAATTGCTTTTTCCTCTTTTTAATTTCAATATCACTACTATTTACCAATCAATTTGCTTATATATGTCATTGTGATTTATTTCTATATACTGCATTTTATTTTAACATATATTTTGTCTCCTTGCCTGAATCAGAAGCTTTTATAAGACAAAGACTGTGTCTTATACCATATTTGTTCCTTGAAATCTAGCCCTCTGCCTACACTTAGTAGGAATTTAAGAAATAATCATGAAAAAAGTACATGTAATTGAAAAGTAGCAAGTAATAAGAAAAGGAAAATCAGCAACCAGAGACACTAACAACTAAATGGGTAGAATAGGAAATAAGAGGGGGAAAAACAATCAAATGTGAGAGCAAAGAATATGGGCAAGGTGATAACAAAATCAGGCATTAATGCGCTAACATTCAAAAATTTAGGACCACAATGATCATCAAATGACTTGGGATTTTTCTGCCTTACAAACAGTTCATCCAAACAAGCAATGTCTAAAATAAATAGGTAAAAAACATAATTTGTGTTTTAATTACATTTCATCCCTTATAATGGTATTTATTTTAATGAAATCTGATCTAGCTTATGCTGATCATGTTCCCACAACATCAGAATAGTAGCCTTAGAGAGTTTATACCTTATCTGTCTAGCCATGGAAATACAGAACTAGCACTCAGTGCTATGAGAGAACAATATGCCTTGCAGGTTCTTAGGGTCACAGCTTAAAATAGTTGCATAGTTCAGGGCCAAGGGATGCTGGGCCAACACTGTTAGGCTGTCATGATCAGTCTAAACCCATAGATGACTATTTTAAGCAACAAATAGAGCAACCAGGAAATACTAGCTTTCTATCTTCAAGAGCAGATGAACCAGCCACAGATTTTCTCTAAAAACTTAAAACCATGAAAGAACCATCCTACATCCTCCACCATGCAATCTAGGCTCATGTTCAGTTGTAGGAAATTTAGCTCTAGTCATTCTTTGACTTCCAGTTAAGATGAGAAGACTATGGACCATCTTTGTGAGGGTGGAGGAAGAGGATTTTTTTAATAATATTGACTTGCTTGTACACAACATTTGACATATTTGGGGGATAAAGAGATCTAAACATAGGCAAAGAAGGGTTTTATTCAATGAACAAATTGCTTCAATGAATGAATTTAAAATGTGATTTTTAAAAACTCATTTATAGAAATAAACTGACAGAACTGTTTGTACATTTAAGAGATCAATTTAAGTAATTTAAAAATGTATGCAGACAAGGAATGAACTTTATTGTAAAATTATAACTAAAATCTAATTCTCTTAAGGGCTCTTTACATTTCCTCTTCAAAAAGAGTTGTAAGAATTCTTAAGTTTAATTATTTTGTCCTTTAATTTCTTCATCATCATAAAGCCCTGAAATGTTATGAATTTAAAATACCTATACTATTTCAAAAACTATTTATTTCATTAATTGCACACAGCTAACATATCACAAGATTATTTCCACATACGTATATTTAATCAAAACATATGGCAAAAGATGGGAAATGTAAACGAATGTAAAAGAACTAATAAAAAACCAAAATATTGGACCATAGTCATATGCCTTTTCTTTTTGTCATATTAGGAAGTTTAATTATTATTTCACATTTCTACTTTGTTGCTCCTTGGAAAAGTTCAGTGTGCTTTTTTATCAGCTGCAAAGATCTAGTGATTATCGAAGACTATTCTTTTCTGCTTACCCTTGATAATATTAAAAAGGAAACGAGCATGCGAGTATTCCATTTCTACACCTAGTAAATACTATAAATTTAGAGAATGGTTTAGAAAAACAAACACACTTATGTATCTATCTTAGAAAGTGTAAAAAGTTACTAAGTTCTTCCAAAGGATGCCACTAGATTTGTATCACATAAAAGTTTGTTTTAATTAGTAAACGATTTTTAAAACCTAAATAAAAAAATAAAATTTGGTCAGATTTATAGTATCAGAAAATGGCTGCCCATGTTTCAGTATGAAATGGAACTAAAATGCCAAAAGAAATAACTTAATTGCTTAATGTGACTTTTACTAGCCATTACAAACTACAAACTCAATATAAAACAGATACATATCAGTTAAAAATAATTTTGCATTACTATAGAATACTGAGGTTTTCTTGCTACTGGAGAATAAAATAGATATCTGATTTTACTCAATTAACAAAAAACCAAATCATTCCAAAAGATGAAATCTAAAGTTTCTATATGCATACTACAGCTGAAATATTAGTTCTTGAAATAAATGAAGTCTTGAAAAATACATTAAGAAAAATGAAAAAATATAAAATAAATTTTGTCAATAGTGTTGCATATTCTCCATAAACTATTTATTAAACACCAACTATATGCAAGGTACTGTATCTTTGCACACTGAAAGAAGCCATGATGATAAGGCTGTTAGAAGTAGTACAATGGACCATTTTTAGTTCCCATTTATAGCTGTTTATTTTCCATTACAATAGCTAAAAGCTGTGGCAATAAGAGCATTTCAGAGCCTCTAGGTATAACAGTTGGCAAGAAAAGGGTAGCTGGGAAATCTGGCAGAGACTGGAATTTTTTTTCATAATGCTTGAGTTCCCAAATGAACCAGATTATTTTACATTGTTCTTTCATGATTTAAGATTGTACTATAAAATGAAGTTGCTAAGTGCTTTATTCAATATGATTAAAAATATATAATTTCTCTTACTTAGAAGTTATGCCCTTACTCAGTAAGTTATGCCCTGAGTTATTACTTCAGTTATTAAGAGTGTATTTCTTTAATCTGACCTATTTTTTTTCTACTAATGTAATTTTATTTTGTTCAAGCTTTTTGAAGAAATTGAAAACTATCAGTAGTATTTGTATAGAGGGCCAATTTTAAGAAACATCTCAAGCTTTCTTTCTCTTTCTTCACATGTGTAGAACCAAACCTGAGCCAACATAGAGATCCAGTAATACAGAAGCAGAAGTGATGATGCAGAAATTGGTATTCTCTATGCTTCAGCACTTCTAGAAGAAAATTCTAAACCTCCAGTAAAAGAAAATGTTCTCACGATACCTCTTAGAATACAGAATAAGAAATACAAAAGTAAAACTAAGTTATTTCACAGCAAATCTTGTACATTTACATTTCAATATTATTTCTACAGGAAAAAAAAAACCAACTACCCAAAAATCCACTAAGGAAAACCCATTAAAAATCCTCATTTCTTGACTCACTATAATTCATTCTTTTTTTCGAATCAACAATTTCTCATTACCTTGGTTCACAATAAGATTATTAGACCCAGTCAAATTTAATATAAGAGTACGAATACTGAAAAGTGCTTATAATAAAATATTTAGCATAACGGCGGCAATGTTTCTAAGACTGTAACTCTAACACTGGAAACAAAAGTTAAGGGGGTAAAAAAAAAAAAAGAAAACAGAAAAAAAGCTAGATTAGTTTTACAAGCTGGAAAAACTATATCAATTGGAACAATTACTTAGCAACCAAACCACTGCCACTTGGGACAGGAGAAAACAAAATTAACTTTAAGACCTTATTCCCTAGAGATAAGGAAAGAAACATGAAAAACTTGCCTGTAATTTTCTGCCTACTAAAACAGCTTATGACACCTGAATGCCTGTTTAAGCCTCAAGGTGCAGACCTGGGTTATCCTGAGTTTGTCAACAACTAAGGATGTGATTTGGGGTTAACAACACATTCACTTTGACCTTTAGTTGCTTCACCAACAAACAAAAGAACTAAATAAAGGATGATCTTGTATAGGTAGCTAGGTATCAGAATTATGTCATCTTCCAATGAGGTTAAAAAGAATTTTATGCACACACACACACGTGTATATACAAACATATGTATGCATATAAATATGTATTTCAATACCATTCTGAAATCTCTGTTCAAGTTACTTCTAAAGAAAACTTCAAACTTTAACAACATTTAATACTATTTCTTGATGATAAAATATTTTGCCATAAAGATTATTGAAGAATTCAGTAGCCTACTGTTTGAAATAAAGTAACAGAAAATTTGAGGTACATTAAGTCCACAGATAAGATCATCAGTGAATATTTGTTGTACATGTTTTCCAAGAGAAGTGGGGGCAGGGAATGCCATGCCACATGGAGCCATACCAGGAAGCACCAGAGGTCTAGGAGGCAGGAGAGGGAAGGGAAGAAGCTGTGGGTGCAAGTCTTCATTATGGTTCCCACAGGAAGGAAAAAAAGCAAGGCAGGAGAAACAGAGGCAGTGAAAACAGGCTCAGGACTGGCAAATTTGAATAATCTCCAAGGACTAAGGGGCACAGGGTCAGTCCCTAGTAGTCAGTATATACCTGACCCTGGAGTGCTTGGGACAGGTGGATGGGGGCCTGAAATGTGAGGTCCAATAAAGGAGGTGGTTGGGGAGTAGACTCCAGATTATCCGGTTTGCAATTGAAAAGCACTTAAAGAGCCGTTGTTTACTATTCCTAAGAACTGGTTAGTTCTCCTGGAAAGGACAAATCCCTCCAGGGTCAGTAAGGTCCCAGATACAAAACATCAAAATACAGAAAATAAAACCCACAGTTAACATATCCATTAAGTTAGAACTAACAGGGAAATCTTATTTCTACCAAGTATTTATTGAGTACTCATGATATATAAGCAAGCTAAGAATATAAAAATAATCATACAATAGAAAATAAGACTGCAAAATGCTAAGTACAAACACTAATTTAGAAGAAAAGACTATAGGTAAATTTATAACAATTATAATTTACATCTATTTGGTACTTTGACATTTACAAAACATTTTTCACACATTATTCCATTTAATCCTTAGAAAAACCCTGCATAGTAGAGAGAGTTTAACCTCATTTTTACAGGTGGTATGACTAAGGCTTAAGAAAGCCAAAGTGTTACAGGGCAGGGAGAGGGGCAGCCCAAACCCCGCAAACCTGCCTATTCTAAATGGGTTCTGTCATCCGCCGCATCAACACAAAACATATGAGACTTTAATGGGAAGGAACTTTAATTAGGAAACAATACAGGAAAGGCAAAGAATCTAGTTTCTAAATCAAGCACCCAAAGTTACCCATTCCCTCGTGGGTAAAAGTCCATCCATATGGGATCGGCCCAGAACAAGGCCCCAAAGCCTGCCACAAGTCTAAAGCATCTTCCAGTGGGGACCCACAGAAAAGGGTCAGAAACAACCAGACAAGCCCAGAAGGAAAAGAGCAAAATCAACATCAAGATAAAAGCTGCCATTGTCACCTCCCCATGGGTCTCACCCACATCTGTGTCACCCAGTCCATGACCAAAAGACAAGCTGTTTCTTCACGTGTCTCTAGGCTCCATGCGCCTCTTCCAGGTCTCCCGGCTCCATCCTGCTCCTTCCTTCCTCAGTCTCTTCTGCAGCTTCTTCTCTCCCTGCTCAGCTCCACCCTCCCTTGGGAGGGGCAGGGAACCTCTCCCTTTCCTGGGGACCACCCTGTTACAATAGGACAACCCCACAGCAAAGTCAGGGAATTTGCTGGCAGGTCAGGGAATTGAACCCAGCCTTGAGTTTTGTGCATTGCTAATTTCAACAACACCATGTTGTTGCTTCCATTTTAAGTTAAATCTATAGCATTATTACGGAGTGACAAATACTAGCTATTCCTAACCATTAAGAACTGACTGATTGTTTCACAGCATCTACCCTAGCAAGACTAGGTTAACATATTGAAAAAACATATAGGACTCTTAGCAACTGATAAAAACAAATTCTTTACAGAGTTACTTGTGAGTTACATTTGAAGGTACAATTTTCTTCCTTTTCTTTAAATTTCTGTATAATAAGCCTGTTAGACCTCATAAAACCTCTCTAAGACATGATTTCCAAACAGCTATTTCTCAGTAATCGTAAGTAATTAAATATACACTTTTAAACGGTGTTTTTATAATTTAACTTCCAAAATGAAATTCAAGGAAATTGCATTTAAATTTCTTTTAAAATTCCTGTTTAAAAAAAATTCCTGTTGTATCATTATTTACTTCAGTAATTCTTTTTTCACTGAAGTTATTATATAAATGAATCTTTTGACACTGGGGAAATCCAGTATTTAAAGACACATGTTCTGGGGCCTCCCCTGGTGGCGCACCGGTTGAGTGCTGGGTTGCGAAGCTGCCTGCAGCCTCTGCAGCGCCGGTTTGATCCCCGGCTGCTCCCCGGCCACCGGAGGAGGGTCCCACATGGCGCGCAGACCTCTCCTGCCGCCCGCTGCTCCCCTCAGCAGTGTACTTCGGTTCTTCTGCCTGCTCTGCTCCCCGCTCTGGCTCTGGTGAATTCTCTCACCCTCCCATGCTTCTGACTGTACCCAGTGCATGTATAAACAAAACAAACAAACAAACAAAACATGCCTCTATAAAAAAAAAATAATAATAAATAAATAAATAAAGACACATGTTCTTCCCAAGGCAACAGGTAGAATCTGATAAACTCCATGTATGCCAGTAATGGTGAAAAATGGTGTTCTTTTTGGTTTAATGTCTCCAGCAGAAGATTCCAAACTTCTGGCAAAGACACTACTGCTCTTATAATACCACTTACACTGCAAATCAGCTATCATATTCTTCACATTCTTCACCTTCTTCAATAAGAAGTAGAAAGTTTTCTCCTTCTAAATTTCTACATCTTACACTATTGTCCCTGGGACAGGATAAGTGAAAGTGCAAGTCATAAGGTGCTTAGGTAATAAATTGGTTAAGTTGGGATATTTAACTATAACGTTGGAGAGCAAAGGCTATAGTAAAACCTTTGTTGCGAAAATCAGGAACTAGCTTTTGGAAAAGTTAGGAGGTAATACTGGATAAGACAGCTCTCCACCAAGTTACTATGGCAGTATGTGTTCTCATAAGGCTCTCCATGCTGCTTGTTTGCAGAGAAGCTCAGACCTAAACAAGCACACTCCTTGACTTAAAGGGCAGCTGGTCTCCAACCAGGCATCTTCAAGGTCTATATCCACTGGCAAGGGCATTTTAAATAGTCAGATGAGGTCCCAGATGGCAATCTGAATGCCCAAGGGTTTAGGGACCTGGCCCACATCTTCCGCATGGCTGAAAGCTGGGCATGTGCCTAGTTCAAAGAATGGTGGTAGAAAATCATTTTTAAAAAAGATTCTGTGAATTCTTAATAATGACTCAAACTTAGATAAATGATCTTCTTTAAGGGACAACAGCATTAGATTCAAATTATATTTGGCTTTAAAGATTCACCAAAACCAAACCAAACCTTGTATTTTCAGAAATACTGACATGTCTCATTTATACTTTTACTACAAAAAAAAAATCATTTTGATTAAAAAAATGTTTTAACATTGTTAAATAATATTTTCCCTTTGGCTCACTGAAATAAATTTAAACTCAATTTGGTTTCCACATATTTATGCTTACAATTATGGAATTTTAATGCCAGATGAAAATGTCTCAAATATTTCATTTTATAATACACAAATATTTCATTGTAACAAAAAAAACCCCAACACTTCCATTTCCAAAGGTCACACAACTATTTAAACGCAAAGACAGCTTGCTATACAGCAGAGTTCTTTTCTTAAATATGTCAGTTACCCCCACTAGTCAGTCACAAATTGCTTATGGAATGAGATATGTTTTCCTTCCAGTTTGAAGACTATAGTTATCACTACCAATTCAGATAGCTGCCAAAGAACCCTTTTAAAAGCACTGAAAAGTGGGCCTCCCTGGTGGTGCAAGTGGTTAAGGCACAGCCTATGAGACTGTCCGCAGCCACTGCAGCATGAGTTCGATGCCCGGCCAGGGAGCAGCCCACATGGCACAGCAGACCTCTCCTGACTCACCCGCTGCTCCGCTCAGCAGTGTATTTTGGTTGGTCTGCCTGTTCTGTTCACCACTCTGTCTCTGGTGGATCCTCCCAGCCCCCCACCCACGCCTCTTGCCTGTACCCCTGTTCTTGTGTGCACAAATAAATAACTCTTAAAAAAAAGAAAAAAGGAAAAAAAAAAAGCACTGAAAATTGTCTGAATGCTATTTGATTTCAACGAAGTTTTCTTTGTGACAGTGGGGGTGAGGGTAGGGTGTGAGGAAGGGTGCTAATTTTTTTAAATTACCCCAAAACAGGTTAGTATTCTTAATTATCTGGTAGGTAGAACAAAGAAGTGATGAATTGGTCCAGATACAGAATATAATCAATTCCCTTAAGTTCTTATACAATATGTTTATAATGATTAAATGTATATATGTGAAGGGACACACATACAGACAAAATGAACTCAAACATATCTTTTGAAAATATCGACTAAAATAAATGTATCTCCTCGTATATTCTAAATTGTTCTTAAGTTTTCCTGGTAGTTTGTTACTAAAATAAATGAGAAAAAGAACTTTTAAAACTTTTCATGGAAGCTAATTTACTTGACACCAAGGATTTATAATGAAACAACTGTAAGAGTTTTGAAGCCATATGGAATATGGGTTCTTTTCCCAATTTCCCCTTATATTATTTTGTAACACTGGGCGAATTGTTAAACCTTTCTGAACACTTTTTCTCATCTATTAAAAATAGTAGTACCTAAGATGAGATAAAACCAAACTCCCATAGAACAAAGTACAGGAGAGCATATGCTTGTTTCCCCAGTACCTAGAACAATGTCTAATATACAGTGGTACTCAAATATCTTAATATTTATTCACTAAGCAACAATAAAGTTGAGCACCATCCTTGTCAATTGTGCCAATGCTACATAAAAATTATATGCTGGATTATCTGAAAAACTCAAATTCCATGCATGCAATTCTTTGGATTTTCTTAAAATCATTCAATATTTTCTTCAGAAAAAGAACATAAATTCAATTCTGCTGACATGTCACATCCTAATCAAGAAGCAAGTCATGAAATACATGTCTCATAAAGTATACTATTCATCACTTCATAATTCTATTAATTTTTATTAAGAATATGAATTCATGACATACAATATAAATACTGATTATTACTATGCTAATCATAATTATTACTACTTAATATGAATGTCAGTAAACAATCATTTTATTATTTTTCACAAATAGTAATAAAAATAGAATATGGGACTCCAGTCAAATTTGGTTTGTGGCACACATATAATTAGTAAGGGAAATCATCTTACTGGCCTCAAACTTCTAATCAACACAGAATACTACAAAGCAATACTTCTTAAATTTTACTTGTCTTTGTGGCATATATGGCCCTTGCTCCAAAAGGGAAACAAAGAGTACTCAGTGTGAGATGAAAGACTCAGTTCTTTATTGACTAGACTGCAGTTTTTATAATAACATACTTAAAATAGTATTGCTTAACAGTAAAGGCAGGTGATGGTCCTATTCCGCTAGACCAGTCTTATGAGGTATTTTCACTTACTAGCTGCCTAACAGACTGGTTATTACTTTGGCCTAGATGTAATTTTACCTCTGACAGCTTTAATTTCCTGTCCTATAAACTGAGGTCACCATTATTACCTTCCTATAGGACTGCAAAAAATTAAATGAGTTAATATATATAAAGTGCTTAAGAGACAAACTGAATTTTACAAATAATTACAGGAGAGACACACTGTAATACATAGGAAGTACACAGCAAGAGAAAGTGGTAATGGCTTAGGTATGAGGTCCCAGATCCAGAATACATATGGATTATGCTCTATAACTTACTATGTAGCCTTATGCAAGTTACTTAATGATTGGACACCTTAAATTCTGCACATGACAATAAGCAGGTAACTTTATAGTGTGTTCTAAAGTCTAAATGAGTTATATCAAGTTGCTGCACACAGTATCTGGCATTCTATAAACATGCAGTAAAGGTGGGCCAAAATATAAAACAAATATAACAGTTAATGAAGATCCCTTTATGTCTTGCTTCATTCATAAAAGTGAAGTGAATGATTTATTTCTCTATTAGAACACAATGGAAATGGGAACTGATACCATGTTATTCAACCTTACAAGGAGCACATCAAGCTTCACAATACAGATGCTGAGTACCTCTTTGCTGACTGAATTTATGGATTCTGTTTGCCAGCAGGGAGTCCAAGAAATGGATGAAAATCTATCAAGAGGTTACTGAAACCACTAACCAGCCCTATCATTAAAATCAATATAGGTACTGACATTCTACCAATGAGGACGAAAGGTTAGGGAAATTCACGAAATAAAAATAAATAGCCCTTAACTTTATTATTAGTAAAGTCACAAGTACTCAACTGCTGTTTCAACAAGCATATCATCATTGACTGCAGTACTCATGACAAATACCTGTCTAACGGCATATGAAATACCAATCTCAAATCAGTTCCTATGCAGATTCAAATATATGGAAAAACTAGCAGGATTTAAAAACCACTTTAAGTATAATTATTTCTCCTATGTAAGTTAGTTACAAAACAGTTTGTAATCACCATCATAGCATCTAATCTCTTCCTCTTACCTCTTCTGCCTCAACTCCCTAGACACCCTCACCTAGAATGAAAAAGGATTCTCCACTCCCTCCCCCAATCCCACAACAGGCACAGGTACCCACTTACCACAGCACAGATCACTATCTGGTTCCTATACTCCTGTGCAAAAGCAGCTCCGCTTCTGTGAACAAAAAGCTATGGTAACTTGACTCATTATTTACAGAACTATATGAAACCCTTCTCTGAGAGGCCACATTATGAGGTGACTACATTAAAAACTTCGGAGAGAGAGGAACAAGCAGAAAATTTTAAGTATGTTCAATTTCTCCTCAAAACTCCCCGCACTGCTAAGATTCCCACCTGCAACTATCAAAATATTAAACGATCAGATTAAGTTCCCACTATTTCATTTTACCAATCACTCTTCCTATTATAATCATAAATTCTCTCATTTGTTTTCAAATTGTGCATCTTTGATCTAGTCCAAGGATCTATCCAACCCAATCTCCTATGAAATCAAAGTTCTCCACCTATTTCTTTTCTCTAAGTTCAGTAACTCCCAGTTCGATATCAGGATTATATCAATATACACTGAGCAATGCTCATCAAGGTGTGAGGATTTTTTAAGTGACACTGCCCCTGCCTACAGAATATTTACAACTTTAATGTAAGCAAACACTCCTTGATTCAAGCCACAATACTGCAATACTTATGGAACAATCCTTAATTGTATTTCTAAACTGCAGGTAAAAATCCAATATAACTAACTTCTTCCTCATCTTTTAGTCATCCTTGAAGGCCCAGCTCTCATGAAAACATCCAGAGACCCTATAAACAGAACTAGTTTTTCTTTCCTCTGGTCTTCTGTAACACCTCATTCATAGCCTTTATAAATTAACCAAATGCCATATTGTAATTTAATTCACCATATATCATATTCCACTAAGACCAAGATGCAAATGATCATAAGAAAAAATAAATTTATATGCTTCTGATTTGTAAGGTACATTTCAATGTCAAAGATGTTAAAATGTCCAAAAAGGAAAAAGCCTTAATAGCAAAGAAATATAGCATATTTCCCACAACAGATAATATATTCTGTGAGTGCAGCAAACATGTCTCACCCAT
Source organism: Talpa europaea (assembly GCF_964194135.1). Classification (NCBI taxonomy): domain Eukaryota; kingdom Metazoa; phylum Chordata; class Mammalia; order Eulipotyphla; family Talpidae; genus Talpa; species Talpa europaea. The sequence continues at coordinate 95,809,222 of NC_140069.1, read as the reverse complement.
CTTTAGTTCCACAACATCTATTACTGTGCTTGACAGGTAGCGTAGCGGAAAAGAGTAAGTAACATTGATTGTTTTTGCCCAATTCCTTACCGTTTCTTTCATGTTGCCATTCTGTATGCTAAAGAGAAATTCAACAACCTGTTTTGTGTATTAACTTCACTTCTATGGCCTTTCCAGAGACCACTGTGAATTCATGACTAAATAACTATAAGAACAACACCCTTTTTACTGAACTCCTTAAATTTCTAACTTTTCCATTTTTACCTATAAACACTCTATCATTTGCATCACAAATATTTCTATTCAATCCTTTCCATACACTAGATTCATGTTTTTCAAACTTACTTTTTTCATTATTTTGGCAGAATCTCTTCTTCAAACAAAATGTTAGGAAACAGCCCAATGAACACAACTTCTCTGGCTGAAACAGGGGTGGCAGTCTGTTCACTTGGCACACACTGAGCTACTCAGGGAGAGCGCGGTACCGCCACAGAGTAGAGACAAGAGCACACACACCATTCCCTGTGTTCGCTGCAAACTTCCATGTGAGGGCTTCATGCTTTTCCAACCCCTGGTCTCTGTTAAACTCATTCCAAGCTTAGCTGCTGAGGTCAAAACATTCTTTCTCTTCACTATTCTACTCTCAAAGTCGCCAATATCCATGTTCAGGACTGTGTCAAGCCATCTCTACCATAGAAAGTCTTCCTGTTTACTCCAGTCCACTGATCTCACTTGTCTCTGAGCTCTCATACTCATTTTCCAGACTTACAAAGCCAGTACTTAGTACTTAAAGTAAAAACTCTCATATGCAATTGCAACTGCCATATAATTGTTTCATGTATGTATTTTCCCAACATAAGTATTCCCTTAAAGACAGGTGAGAAATGGGCCTCCCCGGTGGCGCAGCGGTTGAGCGCTGGGTTGCGAAGCTGCCCGCAACCTCTGCTGCGCCAGTTCGATCCCCAGCTGCTTCCCGGCCACCAGAGGAGGTCCCACATGGCGCGCAGACCTCTCCTGCCGCCCGCTGCTCCCCTCAGCAGTGTACTTCGGTCCTTCTGCCTGCTCTGCTCCCCGCTCTGGCTCTGGTGAATTCTCTCACCCTCCCGCGCTTCTGACTGTACCCAGTGCTTGTATGTATGTATGTATAAATCAATCAATCAATCAATCAATAAATCTTTAAAAAAAAAAAAAGACAGGTGAGAATACTTTCAGAGACTGAACACAAAGCAGACGTTTCTTACTGCACTGAAATGCAACGCTTCCTTTCCACCTGTAGATATACTTCTCATAGCCTTGGCTGCACATCACCATAGCTTTCTACTATTATTTTTATACAGATTTCTCTTGTTTACTAAAATATTTAACTTAAGCTAATATTCGTATCTAACACTACTCATTTCTCCTACTCTACTTCACATTCTTCTCATGGGTGTCTATAGCATTTAAAGTCTTTTTCTATGTATCTCATCTGACCTTTGCAACTCTAGGAGCTAAAGAGGTAAGGAATTAAGACCACTATCTGACAACTTAAAAAAGGAATGAAGCTCCAATTACATGTTTACTCCAGGTGGAAAAGCTAATGGGAAGCATCGCCTGAGCAAAAATACTGAGTTCTAATTGTCAGTCCTGTTGTAGTACAATTTTAAAATGTTATTTTCTCACACCGCCATCAACTTCACCACAAGCAGGCTGTGAGCACCCCACCCAGGCAATCAGATGCACCAACTGTGATGTCACGGGTGGCTCCTATCAGGTGTTTCCCACCCTGCTGTCCCCTGACTATGACCCATTAACATTTAAACACAGTACTAAAATCCCCTCTCGCCTTCCCCTGTGTACCCCAGCCTGACCCCCATAAAGGCAATTGGTCCATGGGTATTTACCTTTCTGCTCCCCAATTTTATGGATGAGCCCACTCCCTTGGTGCTCTCTCAAATGTGACACTCTCAGATGTGCAGTGACTGTCTCTCTAGGACTAGTGACTATAATAAACTTTTTTCTTCCTGTGCTTTTCCTTTGTCTGTTGTGGCTGCACATGATTAATGATCACCTAAAAGACACAAAATACCAGTGCTCTAGGAAGTCTCTCAGTACATAGGTCTGTAGTAATAAAAAACTTATTACTACTTGAACTACACCTCTGATCAAGTATAGATAATTTCTATCCCTAACTTTATTACCATACTCAAGGAAAATGATCTTCATATATGTGAATTATCACTTTCTCCATTCAAAATAGTTTAAGATTTCAATTTTAAAAAAGAAACACCTATGTTCTAGAGATGCAGTCAAAAAGAAAGACATACTGGTGTGCTAACCACAGAAGGTAACTTAAAAAATTTGAACCTGTGTTTCCCAAAACTATACTCCATTAATTTTCCAGTTGCTGTCCAATTCCATTCAAGAAAAACAAATTATTGCTCATACTAAAGTAAAAGTATCAGAAATATGACTGTGGTTAAAGAGCTACTGAGATAAACTATCTCAACTACAATCAATGCTGGGCACTGACGTGTCTGTCTAAAATACTAAAGCCCAGATGACACACAGGAATAGCATCTAAGAACACAGCAAATCTAATAAGGAAGACTAGAAATCTATTCATTTATGAATTAACGTGTTAAAAGAATTGTTTAATAGAATTGTTTAATAGAATTCACCTAATTTTACTGCTTCTGTATTTTAAAAAGAGGACAATTATTACTTTCAAGCCCCCTCTCCACAGTCAATCATCTAAGTTTAAGATGTATAGTAACTCCCAATATGTCTGAAGGAAGTACCTAGAATAAGACCATGTGCTCAAATACTGCTTACAATGTAATATACTCAAATACTGACACAATGTCATGTACTCAAATACTGATAACAATGTAAAAATTCAGAATTAGAGAAGGCTCTCAAACTTTCTATACAACAGAAAAAATGTTGCCATTCTTCATTTCTGATTGATGGACATCCAGCCTGTAATGATGGGAAGATCACTACCTTATGAAACAAATCATCTCATTATTTATAGCTCTAGCCCAAGTGTACACACAAAATACATAATCCATTCCTTCCCACCCCACCTAGGTCAAACAAAACTATTTCAATTAAAAAAAAGCCATTCATATAGCTGAAGATAACACAGTTTTACCTTCTTTAACAATAAAAATCCACACTCTTCAATTACTGCTAGAATGAAATGTTTTCCTCATTTCTGATCTTGGGAATCCTTCTTGATATGCTTGCCAGTGTGTCAATGTCCCATTTAAAATGTGTCACCTAGTACTGCACACAATATTGCAGAAATGGTCTGACGAGCATAAAGTACAAGGAAAGCTTTACTTATTTCTTATTAAGTCAATAAACCCCAAATCATATCCACATGTATACTGCTGTCAAGTCAGATCTTTCATCTTGTTGTAACACAGTCCCCCTTTAAATAGAGCATCTGACCTATTGTATTCATCTTGCTAATTCTGGCTCAGCTTGCCAGCCTACTAAGGTCACAGAGAATCTCAATTCTGTCCCCTATCACAGTGTTAGCAACAAAGCTTTCCACCAACTTTATCTCATCTTTGAAGTCAGTAAACATGCCATCATTCAGTCTGGCATTTCAAAAAAAATCTCCAACAGAACTATATCAACGATTAAGATAATCAACATTTTTCCGTATAATTGAGCAACCAGGTATGAGTCGTTAAAGAAATCGTGACTATCAAACCTGAAATCAAGATACATTGTTCTGAGAATGTTATTTCCTTTGTATATTCATCTGGAAACACAAAAAAGAAAGAACTTAGCGTCTTAGTGAACCCACACTGCCACCCAATGATCCTGCATTATTTCTTTAAATGCTCAAAGGTCAATCACCAAATAATTTATTCAAGGACTTTGTTAAGGATGGTTATCAAGCTCATTTGTAGTTTAGGAAATTTTGAAAAAGTGAAAAATTCTTGTGCATGCTCCATGTTGCATACTTTTTACATTACTGATAAGTGGTCTACAACTAAATCGGCAAGTTTCTACTGATCCTAGGAGAGCATCCATGCGGATCATCCTGGCTTCCAAAAGGCAAGGAAAGGTCCTTTATCTCCTTGAACAAATATCTCAAAATGAGTCACGGCTCTAGTCATTTCGGCTAGAATTGCATTTTCCTTGCTAGTTAGAAGGAGGATAGAGAAGGAGGTGCCTTTCCTCTGTTCTCTTTGCACTAAACCATCTCTCTTTTTATCTGTTCTATTTACATCATACCTTGGGCAAGTAAGTGTCTTCTTGCCTTGATTTAAAGCTTTACAGTTGTTTAAAATAATTTTAAAAGCCTACATTTATTATGAGTTTCTGCTTTCCCGACTTAATCCTTAAAACATCATGCTACCTTTTGCTTTCATTTTTGCTTTCATTTTTAATTCTGCGCTCCTTCTATCTTCCACAAACAGTTGTTTAAAATCTGGTACAGATGTCTCCAAGCAGTCATAATACTTTCTACTCACTTTTCTTATTTTTGGTAATAATTGTCTGCAAATACCTCAGATGTTAGTACTAGAAGAAATCTTAACCAAATAGTCAATAGTTCAATTTTCAAAATCACCTTTATTGGTAGATTGATTCTTTTACCTTGTGTCACATGAACAAGTCTTGGAATCAAAAGTGACTTTAAAACATGGCTCTGCCACTTACTGGAGGGCAGGTTTTCTTTTAAGAAATTAAAACTCAATGAGGTTATCTGTAAAACTGACAATCATAATGTCAACCTTACAAGGATATCATGGATTTTAGATAGTGTGGATTTGAGATAATGTAAATACCAAGCGCATCACCTAATATACAATAGGTAAACAATAAATGTTTGTTTTCTTTCTTCACAAGTATCATTTTTAAAATACCATTTCTAACTATAGTTTAGGAAAAGAGACAATATTTCAACAGCACTAAACACAGAATTTACTCATCTCTTTAGTCTTGAATTTGCTCTTTCAAGAAAGGACAAAATAGTATCACTGAAGTTCCACCATTATCTTCAAAAACATGGAGGCCTTTTCACTAATACTGTATTATTACTGAGGCTGAATATCCAGTGAAAACAGGCACAGTTTATCTAGCAGAGGACAAAGTCAACCTGGATATTCTCCTTGTCTGGTTCCTACACCATTGCTACATCGGCATATTTGCTAGTAAAAGATAACAAAGCTAGAAATACAGTAGACACACAACTGGAGCAAAAGTCAAAATACTAACCCTCATCCTTTACCATAAAGCACAAGAAAATCATTCAACCTTTCTGTGCTCTAGTTTCTTCATTTCTAAAATACCACTCAAGAATGAGAAAGAGATGCTCAATTATCCTGAAGTTACCTTAGTTAACTACAATTTCATTAAAGACTTTATCTCACCACATACTTACATAAGCAATTTGTGGTTCGATAGGTTTCCTTTGCCACAATGTGCTCTCTCACCAGGCAGCAAAATGACAAGTATTATGAACATCCAATCTTATCGCACACCTAGATCAAGAGTATAGAAGAGCATGCACACCTGTACAGTCTGATACCAGGCCAGGTTCCCCTTTCACAGTCGATTCTTACTATGTCGTTCCCAAGTACTTAATGTGTATCACAGCAGAACCTCTGAGCTATATATTTTGGCTTTTACTTATAACAGTTAAAACACAAAAATTCTTTATTAATAGACTTCAGGAGCAATTCCAAAAGGTCACAACTAGTGAGCAATAATCTGGAAGGTACTTTCAAAATGAAAATTCTATCATTTTGTAAATCTGTTATTTCTACAAAATCTATACATAGCACCTTTCCTCTCTTCCCTCCTTTTCTTTTTTCTCTTCAACTTGCTTTCATGCCTGCTCCAAAATTCCTCGAGTATTACTCAGATTTGCAATGCAGATGACTAAAATTCTATTTTCTCTTGCTCCTCTTCTCCATTCTGAAATTGTTCTCCAAAAATGCCCCTTTTAAAAAGTGATGTGGTCTTTACATTGAGTACATTCTCATCTTCCATGAAAAACTTAAAAATAGGCAATATTGTTAAGTCATCACCAACAGATCTTAAAGGCCATACTATATTATCATCTAATGGGTAAAACCAATTTGGTAGTTCAGAGGCTAAATAAATTATTCGCATGGGGCCTAAGCTTTAAGGACTTCATAATGAATTCCAATCTAAAACAGTAATAGATGACTTTGGAGAAACAAAATTACATGATTAAGCTTAACTGCTCCGAAAAAAGAAAAAACTACACACAGGAGCACATGTACATGCGCTGTACATAAACATGTATACAGGTGACATATATATGTATGACATGTTATTATAAGGTGCCTAATAGGAGAATACAAATTAACAGAAGACACATGGCAAAGGGAAACATGTTTGTATTGAACTTCATCAGTTTTCTTCTTATAGAAGTTCTGGGGAAAAGTCTGGTATAAGAGAACAATTCCAGTGGATTAAGTTAGGTTTTAAAATTAATGTAAATAGGCCGCCCTAGTGACACAGGAGTTAAAGCCACCCATATGAAGCTATCAGCAACCACTGCAACATGAGTTTGATCTCCAGACAGGGAGCTGACCCACATGGTGCAGCAGACCTCTCTTGTCTCATCTGCTGCTCCCCTCAACAGTGTATTTCAGTTAATCTGCCTGTTCTGCTCCCCACTCTGTCTCCGGTGAATCCTCTCACCCCTACACCTCTGACCTACACCCTAGTTCTTGTATGTATAAATAAATCTTAAAAAAATATTAAATGTAAATGTCAATTATTTTGTTGGGTCCCCATTTTCAACAACATGGTGACAAGAGCAGGGCCAAAACCAAATCAAATAGCTGGCCACTGTAAGTTAATTATAGATTTAGGTATCAATGGTTCTTACAGTAAGTTCTAAATTCTTTAAGGAGAGAGATTTTAACCCCTGAAGAGTCCTTTATCTAGGGCTCTTTAGCTATCAGAGTACAACATGGGGAAAAAAGTAGTTCTTTTTCAGGAAATCATCTTCCATGTTCCTCATCTTTGTTTCCAAAACATCTTTCACTTAGTAAAACAAAAGAGGTGAGGAAAAAAACAAAAAGATAGCATTTTTTAAAATGATAGATGAAAAAACAAAGTAAGACAAAGGATGTTCTTAAACCAGCAGTACAATTACATAGTTGCTCTCAACTTAAAATAGGATTTATTCTTTTCCTTCAGTCAAAGTCAAACTCTGAATCCCAAAAAAGGAAACAAAATGTATGTAGGTGATACATGTATTTAGATTCTACTACAATTTCAAGAAATTAAATGCTAGTTACTCAGGATTCTGAGACCAAAGCACAGAACCATATCACACTGAATATACTGCCAAGGAACGAGGTCCCCGCTACATTGTCACTAACACTGTCATTTCAAATAAAATCAAGTATGAAGAATACCAGGTTCAAAAATTGGTTTCATTTCATTTACCTTGTATGGTTTTTTTTTCTTGTTTTTTTTTTTTTTTAACCACATCATCAGATCCTTCCCCTACAGCCTAAAGAGTAAACAGAGGATGGACTGCGAAGAACTTTTAACCACACACCCAACCCATGTTCTTCAGCTAGCCATTATTTTCTATCAAAGCTGACTAGCAATTTTTTTTCAAACCCTGGTAATATAGCTGTCATGATGTTTAGAGCAAAGCTTGTCCCATAAATTCAAAAATACCACTCTCTTGGGGAGGGAGGAACCAATATAAAATAAGCAAAAAAGTACTGAACAGTAAATGAAGACACAAAGTAAATGATCTGAAATTCCAGAGTTCATTTACAAAAGAGACATACAGGTCCTTATTCCTCATTGTTTCCCTTCCAGAGGATACCAGAGACCTGGTATCATACTCTTAAATGTCTTAAAAGCAAAACGCCAGAAATTAATGAAAACAGATTTATTTCATTTGCCTCTTAAAACTACTCTTGGGGCATTGTCCCCAATTCCAAATTATTATTTTCTACATTACCTTCTACAATTTAATTTAGAAAACTTCTGTCAAGAACCTACCACGCTAGACACCAGGGTAAACGCTACAAACAACTGGGCCCAGATTAACTGTGCTTATTGGCAGAAATTGGTGTATTTCTGGTCTTTGTAACATGGTTATCTTAAAATTACTGAGCGTACCTAATGAGAAAATAAACTCTTAAACATCAACACAATTTAAGATCTTCATTTTCAGGGAAGAAAAATCAACTGTAAAGTTAAAATTTCCTCAATTAAGTGCCCCCAGATCACGTGAACTCCTTAAGAAAAAAACCTATCCCTGAAAATGGACTAAAGATTCCTATTGGGCTCAACAGGTATAGCTGGACAGTACCGGTGAAATAAAAGTTTAAGTAGTATTTACCACTGAATCCATTCTCTAATGCACACCTGACACCCATCTTTTTCACCTTTGCCTCCAGGATCACTGCTGAAAACTAGACTCTTGGTTCTGAAATTTCCATATTTAGGATCACCTAATTTGTTTGACAGGCAAATATCTTGACCACACCCCCCAAAAACTACTGTTCCAGAAGTTAGAGCTTACACATTTGTAATAGCCACCATTCATGTGAATCTGCGTTAAGTTCTCAAAAGATCAAACTCTTGGTAACAATGGCTTCCCCTCAAAGAGGGCAAGGAAAAAACCCTGGATTGTAATGGACATCAATTAGAGAACAAAATTGACTATTTTGAACCTAAATTATAGGTTAATTTTCTTACTCATAATTCACTTATGTTTAATAGGCAAGACAAAATATAAGTAAAAGAACTTTCGCTTGCACAGTGCAAACATTCCACGCATCAAAAACAGACACGTTTCTGAAATACTCAAGTTATTGGTCAACATTTAGGAAAGAAGCAAGCTAAGGAATGTAATCTTGACAAACACAAATTGTGCTGCAACAGCTTTAGAGGGGAAAAAAAAAACCCACACTTAGAATATTCTCTGACTAGGTTACTACTGTGTTGTCGACCCAGGACCCACTGGTCCCATGTGGCTATTTAAATTAAATCAAAATCAGGGAAGGGATTAAAAATAATAAATTAAAATCAAATCAAATTAAAAATTCGTGCCTCAGTTGCACTAGCCACATTTTAAGTGTTCAACTGTCCCAAGTGGCTAGTGGTTAACATACTGGATAAAATGGATGCAGGGTATTTCCATCATCACAGGAGATTCTATTGGACAGCACTGGTTTGGAGGTAATGCTTACCTGAGTAAAAAATGTAATCTCTGTTCTGAATCAGAAGACTCTACTTGGCATTTCCAATTTTAAGTCTATACATCTATTTTAGGTATTAAATGTAAAACAAGAACACTACCATAATTTTTCTAAACGCTTTTTCAAGAAAGGTCATTTTTAATGACACGCTTATTCATTGCAGACTGTCAAAATAAAAATATTTATCCAAAGAGGTCTGAAAGTATCAAAGACACTAAAACCAGCACTAGATTTTCATCAATCAGAACCAATGAAAACTAATCAAAGTACTAGAAGAAAAACGGTATTAAGACAGGTGCAGAAAGGTTAAAATACTTTATAGGACTAGTTTTTCAAATACTTCAGAGCCACAGAACCATCCATTTATCTGCATATTATAACAACAACTTTTAATTGGTTTTAAAATGACCTTGATGCAATTAAGTAAAATGAGTGACATTTTACTAACTTCATTTTTAATTGCTTTCACCACCTTGACATTAAAAAAACACCAGATTTACTTAATTTTATAAAGCACTATTAAGTCAAAATCCTGTCAAGTCAAAATCCTGAGCAATCCTTGTGTTACAGCAACTTAAGATGTAAAAATTGATCAAGTGATTATTCGCAACTTAAAATGTTAAGTTTTCACTTTATCAATATCTAGCTTAAAACAACCCAATGCAATAAAACATAAAAGCATAGGCAACAAGAAGCTGAAGTAATGAGAAGTAACTCTGAATTTAAGAAAAAGCTAGCCTTATTACACAGAAGGAAAAAACCTTCAAATAACTTGCAATTCTACACTTAGTAAGCTTTAAACCTACTGTCCCTTAAAAATACAAACATCGTTTTATAGTTTTAAAGAGTTCAAGAGTATTCAAACATGGCCTCTAAATTACAAGACAATTATGATTCTAATCAGGAATTTTGCTCATGAAAGAACAACTTTATATATAAAACTGTCTTAACAAATTTAAACCATAAAACTCAATACTGAAACACGCAAACATGAAGGGTTCACCCTGACCATTCCAGAGTTACGGTACTTAGCATACTATTCCCGTATAAACTCCTAATGATCATGTTTGCTTTTGAGGTCTAGGTTAAACCTAGTAAGAATCAGCAAAGCAAAACAATAATCAATCATTATTCAAAACTATTTCAAAGGTTCTTAGAGGAAAGATTGTAGGAACTTACCTGCAACACTAGTGATTGTAACTGGAACTCCTTGCACTTGAACACCTGCAGCACCCAGGTTGGCAACACTCACTGTCTGAAGGTTAGGCACTGATGCAAGCTGGGCAGTATTCAAAGTTATTGGGGCACCAGCAACAGCCACAGGAGCAATCTGAGCAAGAGTTGTGCCACCACTTGAAGACACTGGGGTGATGGTTAACTGTTGGGATAACCCAGCATTCTGAACTTGCAAATTTGAAAGACTCTGAATATTCTGAACCTGTACAGTCTGCCAACTGATTTGCCCTGAAGGTGTTAAAGTTGGAGCCCTAATAAGCACCTGAGTCGGATTTACTGCTTGAAGTTGAACATTCTGCAAAGGCTGCTGCTGGATGGCCTGAATTGTCTGCCCTGACTGGAGTTGAAATGACTGTGGTGGAAGTGCCTGAATAATCTGTTGCTGAGGCTGTTGGATCTGGATCTGTTGCAAGATAGGCTGGCCTACAATTTGCACCTGCTGAAGAGAATTTGATTGCTCCTGTGCATTCTGTATTCCATTGGGCTGAAGCTGACTAGAACTCTGGGCTTCAGACTCAGTAGCAGCAGGTGTTTGCGATTCTTCAATAGTTCTTTCAGAACTACTGGTTGAAGTGCTTGCATACTGGCCCGTGTCTGCTGAGCTCACTAACGTGTCACTGCTCGTCAGAGATGTTGAAGCAGTGGTTGTGCACGTAGTGGAGGATGAGGGAGATTCCGGCATAGTACTGGCAGAAGCAGTGGTGGTGGTGGGTGTAGAAACTAACTGACTCCCATTGGAAGTCCCACTATCAGTAGTTGTTGTAGGCTGGCCAGCCTGTCCAGTCCCTCCTCCAGCAGCCACGTTGTTTATCACTGGCAAAGCTAAAGTCACTCCTCCAATGTTAATAGGTAGAGTTGTTACAACTTGAGCCTGAGTACCAGGAAGGGTCTGTAATTGCAGTGGTATTGAAACACCAGGTCTAATTTGGACTGGAACTGTCTGATTTGCCAGGTTTTGAGCAAGAATATTACCAGAAGCTGTCCTGTTAGCAGCAGTGAGTATAGCTTGATTATTACCTGCAGAAATGAGTTGAATTTGACCCTGCAAATCCTGTAGAGATGAACTACTAGTTGGATTGATTTGAATTTGCTGGCCTTCCACTGTCTGAAGCTGTGGAATCACTTGGTACTGTACACTACCACTTGGATTTTGTACTTGTATGACTTGAAATTGACCAGGGGTGGAAGAATTACCTGATTTAGTTTTTGTAGGAGATGCACTCCCGTTATTACTGTTGGAAGAACTAGACGAACTAGAAGCTGGCTGAGAAACGTTACTTTCTTTTGAAGCAGGAGGAGTGGAGGCAACAAGTTGCCAAGCGTTTCCAGCAAGTTGTGTTGTTACCAGTTCTAGCTGTTGTGGTTGATTTTGAAGTTGCACCAATCCTTGGCTTGGATCTATAATAATTTGTTGTTGTCCAGTTGCTTGATTTTCACCAGGAGTCCCTATTTTGCTGCAAGTAGCTGCCAGTAAAGCCAGAGGAGAGGGCTGAGAGTCCTACCCAAAATGGGTGGGTAAAGGAGAGGAGGGAAAAAAAAGTGGGCGGATTTAGTGGAGGCCAGTAGTTGAGAGGGGGTTATTTATTTATTTTGACAGCTCTACATTTCAGAACTTACTCAGGATGTGCAGAAATCAAAAGGAAATATGAACAAAAGTAGTAAGACATAAGAGTAAGGAAGCAGACCCTGTAACACAAAGTTTAAATAAAAGGAAATTTCTAACCAACTTTCTTAAAAGTGTTATTTTCCTGAACCCAAAATGTCCTTGGGAAAATACACACCATTGTTGTTATTATTATTTTTTTTAATCGTCTGAGCGCCTGATGTAATTTTAAGCAACGGTATCCCTCACACACGTGAGATCTTTTTGCATTTACAATTTAAGTTCCTCACTCTCAGAAAGATGCTTTCGAGTGGATAAACGTTTTTATTCTGGCCGTCACTTTGGGGCATTTAAAGGGCACACTCCCTCTCTCTCCCCTCACGTCTCGTGACGGATTTTTTTCCTGTTTGTTTTTACCTGGGAGCCTGAGGTTTTGGGTTTTTTATTGTTATTCTCGGGCTCAGAGGGTTTCCCTCCTTCTGCAGCCATCGCCGCCGCCGCCGCCTCCTCCTCCTCCTCCTTCTTCTGATCTGCAACAAGCCCCCCGCGCCCGTCCCCGACAACAGGTTATTAGGATTATTAGCATTCGTCTGCCCCCTCCCCGCGCCCCCTCCCCCCGAACATCCATCTCCATAAACCCGAGCTCCACGCACGCCGGCAGGGGTGGGGGAGAGGGAGGGCGGGGAGGAGGGGGATCGCACAAAACGTGGTTTGAAACCCGACCCATCGGCTCCAGAGCAACACCCAGAAGGAGGTTGTTCTCGCTCAGACATTAAGACAAAACACAGCCCTCCTTCCCTCCCTCGATTCCCTCCCTCCTCCTCCTCCTCCCCTTAAAGCATCTCGGCGGCCCCGGGGGAGGGGGAGAACCGAGCGGGGTCCGGGCGGGCGGCGGGCGGGAGGCGGCGGAGGAGACCGAGGGGGGTGGAGAATACGTACCGCTCATCCCGCATTAACAGGACAAACCCTCAGACGGAGACACTGGGATAGAGGTGGGTGGGGGTGGGGGCGAGGCGGGAGGAGAGGCCGGTCCCGCCCGCCCGCGGTGGCTCGGAGGAGGCAGTAGCTGGCACAGGCTCTGCCTCTTTTTCCGCGAATGGCCGCCGCTGGGCTGTGGCGTAGCAGCTCCTCTCTCCGCCCGAGCCCGGCTGACTCGCCCTTGATTGACAGCGGCGGCGCGCGGCGCGGGCGGCGGCGCGGGCCGGGGGCGGGGCCAGGGCGGCGCGAGCCCGGCCGACTCCCCACCCCCCTCGGCCTCTCTCCTCCGGAGCCGCCGACTCTCCACCCCTTCCCCCAGCGGATTGGCCGCCGACCTGCCGGGGGCCGGGGCGCTGGGGCCGCCTCCTCTCCACCCCCTTTCTCGGGTTATTCCTTTCGCTGCTTTTCTTCTCCTTCCTCGGCTCCTCTGCGCGCTTTCTCGCGGCGTCCTAGCTCAGCGCGCGGCCGGCAGGCCCTCCATACAGCCAAACTTGTTGTCTCAGGATATCCCGCCCCCTACTCATTTCCCGGCGCCCTCCCCTCAAAGACCCCCCGCAGCAGCCCTCGCAACGACCACGCAACACATGAGTAGGGCCGTCTCTCCAGGGAAGAGAGAGGGGCGAGGGCGAGGGCGCGCGGAGCGCCCGACGACCCGCAGCGCCCGGCGAACGGCCCGCTGCCCCCGCGCAGGGAGCATGGCTTTCCTGAGGCGCATCCGGACCCGGGCGCCCTTTTTCCCTGGCTCGGTTCCCATTGGCTGAGCCCTCGGTGACGCGCGCTGAGTGGTGGGAGAAAGGGGGCGGGACGCTGCCGCAAAGGATGGCGGCCCTCGTAGTTTCTGGCGGCCGCGGCGGCCCTCGCGAAGCACCGCCTTTCTTCCCGCCCCCGACCGAGGCCCGGCTGCCGAGCGGAAAGCTGCCCGAGGGGGCGGCGGCAGCAGGGCGTGGCCGGGGCCGAGTGGGAGTTGAACTGAGCGGGAGGGAGGGAGAATGGGTGTTGTTTGCCTGGGCCTATCCGCCGCTCGGGGCTGCCCAAACCACCGCTGCCACCGCCTCCTCGGTTCCAAGCCGCTCCCCGCGGGGCGAGCTCACACCCGGAGCGCGCGGCGATTGAGCGGGCGGCGGCGTGGGGAGGCGGGGTTTGCTGTCCTCAGGGTTTGAATGAACCGGGCGACTTGGGGCAGCCCCTCGCTTTGCTTTTCTTTGCTCGCCTCCTCGCTCAGGCCCCTCGCTTCAAATCCAAGGCCTGTTTTCCCACGGAGGAGCTTCCATTTTATCTGTTGTTTCTGGCTGATTTTGCTCTTTTTCTCCCAGACTTGTCTGGCTGTTTATGACCCTTTTCTCTGGGTTCCCTGCTGGAACGTGCTTTAGACTTGTGGCAGGCTTTGGGGCCTTGCTCTGGGCCAATCCTGTCGATGGAGAACACTAGATGCTTGATTTAGAAACTATATTCTTTGTCTTTTCTGTATTGCACACTAATTGTATTAAAGTTCCTTTCCATGAAAGGTCTTACATGTTTTGTCCTGATGCGGTGGATGGCAGAACCTCTTTAGAGCAGATAGGTTTGGGGGTTCTGGAGTGCCCCTCACTGCCTTGTAACATAATGATCACTCGGCTGGTACACTGCCAGCATACTCCCTATCATAACTTAAGGAAGAGCTTTAGTTTATCTACAGATAGTACACCCTCCCCTCCCCTTCCCCTTAAAGGATTTTAGTTACAATCCTTTGTTTCAAAACCAGTACCCTATGGACTATTTTCCTTCCTCCCATCTCTGGAGTGGAAATTTCATATATATATTTTTAAAAGATATATTTATACATGACAGAGCTGGGGTACAGGCCAGAGGTGTGGGGGGTGAGAGGATTCACCAGAGACAGAGTGGGGAACAGAACAGGCAGACTGACAGAAGTACACTGCTGAGGGGAGCAGCAGGCGAGTCAGGAGAGGTCTGCTGCGCCATGTGGGTTGCTCCCTGGACAGCTGGGGGTATCGAACTCGAGCTGCAGAGGCTACAGACTGCTTCATGGTGCAGTACTTAACCCCTTGTGCCACCAGGAAGGCCCGGAAAGTTCCTATTTTTTAGTTGTGCAGAGCAAATGTAATACTCATGTAGCTTTCCCATGCACTGCTCTGTACACCTAAATCAATTCTTAGCCTACATTTGGATAAATGATGCTGGGACTTTTCACAGGTCTTTTTTAGATATAAAATTTCTGCTGGTCACCACGACTTTCTAGGAAGGACCTAGCATTTCTCAACTATTAATTCAGTCAACAAGTCTTGAATGCTACATATAATTATACTAAAATCACGACTCCTCCCCTCCCCCCAGTTGAAGTCCTTTGAGAGCAAAGGTCAGGGCATTAATACCCCTATAGTGCATTTAGTTACATTTAGTAATACTTTAGTACATAAGCATTTGGATGAATGTAAAAGAAGTAGCTCCAAAGGAAACTTTATAATACAGCTGAGGAAACTGAAGCCTGGACATGTCAGATGATTTAAATGACTAAAAGAAACTGTTTTTGAGCATCATCAGGGAGCAACTTGCTGAAATGTGTTAAACTGCTTCCCTTTTGTCTTTGGGAAGCACAAGGTAAAAAGGTATTGTGAGGCTACAAGCCAGAGAAAGGTCAAAATGCAACATCCACCTCTGCTCCACAGTGAATTAACTGAGAGTGTAATTAGGAATTATATACAAGCTCAGTGAGCATATTTTGATAGAACAACAAGCTTCATTTTTTTCCCTAAAGATTTATTTATTTATGCATATAAGAACTGGGGTACAGGCCAGAGGTGTGGGGATTCACCAGAGACAGAGTGGGGAGCAGATCAGGCAGAATGACTGAAATACACTGCTGAGGGGAGTGGCAGGCAAGACAGGAGAGGTCTGCTTAACCATGTGGGTTTCTTCCTGGAGGGCCAGGGATAGAACTTGGGTGCTGCAGTGGCTGCAGATAGCTTCATAAATTGCGTCTTAACCCCTTGCGCCACCAGGAAGGCCCAACTAGCTTCATTATTACATCTGGACACCATGTATAGCCTGTATTGTAATAAAACCCTAGTAGTATACAAAATTACATTAAAAAATAAGTTCCTTCAGTGACAACAGTAATTTTTTCAGGACATAGAGAAAGTTTTAGAAACTTAAGTAATGTAATTGGGACCTGAATATAGAACACTCACATGGAAATAGTAAGAGAGATGACCTCTTAATAGTTATAAATAAATAAAATATAAATATAAATAAATAATATTTATAAATGACCTTCTCAAATAGAGAATAAAAACAGAGCCTGAGACTGTCTGCATTTCTCCAGCAATGGTGGTACCATCACTATTCCTTGGCCCTTTCATGGATTGTTCATGTACAAATTGGCCCTTTCATGGATTGTTCATGTACAAATTCAGAACATTTGATTCATAATTTTAACTGAGCAAAGCTTATGACTTTAACGCAGTTACAATTATTGTTAATTACTAGAACACAATTAGTAGTCATTGATAGTTAATAGAACATCAAACATCACATAAACATTTATTCAATGTTTTATATCAATTTATATGTGCAAAGGAATATAATGAGGCTCTTTGTTGCCGCAAGAGATTTAGTCAATATGGCAATTAGATATAAATTAATTTTCTTAAGATTATATAAAATTGATGATTAAACACCATGATAATATAAATGTTGATTGTATTTGCAATTTTAACTTTCCAAAGCACTGAAATCAAACTAGTTGATTTAAATTCTGGCCTGCCTATTACTAAATGTATAGCTTTGGGCAAGTCACTTTAAATCCTCTGAGTCTCATTTTCATCTATAAAATGTTGATGATGATAATATTGCCACTTCATGAATTTGTTTCAAGAATCTAATGAGATTAAAAACTCCTCGGATTGGGGGGCCTCCCTGGTGACACAAGGGGTTAAGCACTGC
Source organism: Talpa europaea (assembly GCF_964194135.1). Classification (NCBI taxonomy): domain Eukaryota; kingdom Metazoa; phylum Chordata; class Mammalia; order Eulipotyphla; family Talpidae; genus Talpa; species Talpa europaea. The sequence goes on along the minus strand of NC_140069.1, from coordinate 95,792,251 downwards.
ACCATGAAGCAGTCCACAGCCTCTGCAGCACAGAGTTCCATCCGCAGCCGGCCAGAGAGCAACCCACATGGGGCAGCAGAACTCTCCTGTCTCCCCTGCTGCTCCCTTCAGCAGTGTATTTCAGCAGTATATTTCAGTCAGTCTGCCTGTTCTGTTCCCCACTCTGTCTCTGGTGAATCCTCTCACCCCCCACATCTCTGGCCTATACCCCAGCTCTTGTATGCATAAATAAATAAATCTTTAAAAAAAAAATTCCTTGCATAATCTCTGTTACAATGTGGTTAATGCTCATTAAATGTTACCTGTATCTTTTGCGTTACTATTAATATCACTAAGCTGTACTAGTTGAAACAAGTGAAACACAGAGGTTTATAAGTAGAAATCTTTATTTTCCATCCACCTTGATTCCAAACATTAAGTTCACTGGTGTTAACTGACAAATTTCTTCTCACTTTTGACTTACACAAAATGTGTGTGTGTGTGTGTGTGTGATTTTTCAATGCTCATACACTTGTACATAGAGACTTACTATTCCATAGTATGAATGTATTTTTTTTTAATAAAAATATCCCTATTGATAGCCAGTCAACCTGTTTGTGTTTTTACTCTCCTGAAAATAATTTGCAATTGAATTTAGTTGTATTGGTACTTGCGAAGATATTCTTTTATGTTGGTATTTTTATTTTAGTAGAAAGATTTCCAACAGTAGAATTACTGTCAGAAAATGTACACAGATCTAAAACTTTAAAGTTTACATTAAGGTTATTGTACAAAGTTACTTTATTTTGCATACTCACCTGCTAAGTATGAGAGTACTCATTTCTTTATAATTTCACCAGTACTAATCATTCCCAGCATTGCAAATTATTGCAAATCCTTTGAGGGAAGACTATTTACCTGGCTGTTAGACTGAACATCTTTGCATTTGTTTAGGGACCACATACATTTCCATTGCCTATTCATATCTGTCTTCTTAATTTCCTGTAATATTAATTGTCTTATCAACTAGGAATTGAATGTATATGACAATATTAAATCTTTGCTTATCATTTCTGAAAGGTTCGGCGCGGTAAAGAAAAGGAGAGCCAGGCTACATTTCTCAAAGGGAGGGAAAGTTTATTGCGCCCCGGGCGGACCTCACGCACCCAAGGTGGGGGTCAGTGAAGCCACCCACGTTGTTAGGGGGAAGCAGGGTTTTATAGGGTGAGGAGAGGTCAGGTGGGTAGTTGGGCTCGTATGGCGGGAAAAGTTTGTGGGGCAGGTAGAGGTTTTTTGTCTGAGAAGAGACTCGCAGGGGGAGGGGGGAGGCTCATTGTCCTCCAGGCAGGTATCCGCATTCCTGCCCCCCAGGTGGGCTTCCTGGTTGGCTCCTGCATTCCGGCCCCCTGCATGGACCTTTCAATTTCTTTTTTTAAAGATGTATTTATTTATGCATACAAAAGCTGGGGTGTAGTCCAGAAGTGGAGAGTGGGTGAGAGGATTCACCAGAGACACAGTAGGGAGCAGGACAGGAAGATTTACTGAAATACACTAAGCAGCTATTCTTATAATAGCAACACACATTGGTTTTTTAATGATGGTTATCATTAATAAATCTCTCAACTATTCCAAGGGCAAATAGTTATAATAATATTGCTAAATTCAGATTCTAATTCCATATTTATTTTCATTGATAATAATTTTCTTTTCACAATGAACTCAGTCATACATAATAAAATAGTAAAATATGAGTTGAAATAGAAAACCAGTTACAATGAAAAAAAGAAAAATGTGACCACCAGAAGTATTGACATGTCTGTTTTATCTGAACTATAAGTTTAACTCAAAACTTCCTAGTAGAGCAAATAAAGAAACATGATTGGTTGTGTAGTTCTCATTATTAGAAAGGAGAAAAATGCCACTTTCTCAAGGAAAGCAAAACTCAGCCTAGCTCCAAAGATGTATAGCAAATTTGTAAATGCCATTTGCATGATAGGGCTGTGAGTCTGCCATTTTGGGCATTTAAAATGCTTGGAAGATTCAATTATATTAAATTTAAGAATGTGGTTTGAAATAGTTAATAAGTTTAGTTCCTATATGAGATTATTTAGAAAATATTATGTTTATTTTGAGACTAGTAGAGCATTACTCAAATTAAAGGGTAAAGGTAAATTTTAAATTTTATTTAAATACTTCTAGACTTGACCTAGAAGATTTGAAAATTGGACTTAAAGGCTTGAGAAAATACATTGTGACTTTAGTAAGGTGAATGTTAATATAAAACTCAAGAATCTATAAACTTGTTGTTCTAAACTGTCTAAAAGTTTCCCTTGAACATTTAAAAAATTCACAGTAAATGAATCAACTCAAAACTAGATATTTAAGAATTTCCACTAAAGCTAATGGTTTTTGTTTAGGTTTTAGACTCAATCCTTCTCTCTAATATCAGGAACAATTCTCTGCTGAGGCTACTGCATTTTGTGATAATACCAAATCTTTAGTCTATGCATGTTAGCCAAACAGGACTCAGGGGAATAAATAGCCAGTTCATCTAAGAGCAAATTCAGTTCAAAGATATGAAATACTACTCTTCCTGCCTACCCAGATTCTTGAGGGGTTATGAAAATGCAGGGTTTTTTTAAAGGTTTATTTATTTATGCGTACATAACTGGGGTGGAGGCCAGAGGTGCAGGGGGTGAGAGGATTCACCAGAGACAGAGTGGGGAGCAGAACAGGCAGATCCAATGAAATCCACTGCTGAGGGGAGCAGCAGGAGTCAGGAGAGGTCTGCTGTACCATGTGGGTAGCTCCCTGGCCAGGGTATGGAGCTCATGCTGCAGTGGCTGCGGACAGCTTCACAGTGCTGTGCTTAACCCCTTGAGCCACCAGGGAGGCCCAAAAATGCAGGTATATTAAGGGCATCCATAATGAAATTCATGCAGCTTGGCTTCTGGCCATTCTAGAAAGAGTGAGGTAAAGTCCAATGAACATAAGCTGCTCCCAGGCAAGAAGGGCTCCCTTCTCAGTTACCAGGCAGATTACTTATCTGCTCCATGTTTCCTCATCTATATGTAAAATCTTAATAATTTCTGCCATATATGTTATTAGGAAGATTACCTGAGGTAATCTTTGGGGCAGGCATTTAGTAGTTAATTTGGATTTCTTCTCTTTCTGGTTCATAGTGTTTTTATTATCTTTTAAGAAAATTGCTTTAATTTTGTTATTTTCCTATCTAAAACTTAGCAGTCTGAGTTAAAGTGCTTTCTATGTGCAAATAGCTTCTGAGGTTATTGGGGGCTTTTTTGATTCTCAAGATCTATCTGTATTTAATTTTTTAAAGCAATTTACTATAAAGCTTACACAAAGCAACTTCATTAAAATTTAATGGGGAAAAGATTTCTCCTTTTATCTCCCAAAGAATTTAAACTCTGAAGTTTATTAATTTCTCTACCTAAAAGACCTAATTGTTCAACAACAACAAAAAAGGCATGAAGGTAACATGAGGGACTCTTCAGTGTATGCAAGGCAAGATGAAAGAAAGGGTGGAGGTCAAGGACTGAGATGTAGGAGAACAAAGGTGAAACCTGTAAAGAATATTATTTGGCTTCCCTCTAACAGAACTTAATACCTTAGTGTGATAGATATACTTGCTAGTGTAGAAGATGCATGGGCTTGGGGGATTTCTCTTCCCTATATCACCACAGATTAATTAATTAATCTGGGGCCTCCCTGGTGGCCTAGGGGTTAAGTCTCAGTGTTATCCCCGCTAGGACTTGAGTTCAATCCCTGGCCAGGGAGCTAACCTACACATGACACAGCAGACCTCTCTTGTCTCACCTGCTGCTCCCCTCAGTGGTGTATTTCAGTAGATCTGCCTGTTCTGCTCCCAACTCTGTCTCTGGTGACTCCTCTCACCCGCCCACACCCCAGTTCTACGCGTAAATAAATAAAATAAATCTTAAAAAAAAAAAAAAGAGACGATGAGTCTCCAGATAAGACAAAGGGGAAACTATAAACAATAAAGCAGAAAGCAAAAGGGTTGAGACAAATTTACACAGAAAAGTACATGAATGGCAAATGTAACCCTTCAATATCATAATTATCCCATTTGATGAGCTTTTCCTATAGAGATTTGTTTTCCAAATGTCATAAGTAGCTTGAGAAAATCAAGATTAAGAATGTGATCACTCAGGGGTGGGGAAGAACACCTGCCAAGGCGTAAAGTCCTGGTCGTATTATATGCAAGGACAGCTGTGGAGCTGTGAGTTTGCTGTCTTCCCAGAATGTGTCAGGAATGTGCCAGGAAGCCTTGCTAAATCCTGCCAACTCCTTGACCTTTACCAACTCCTAACGGATCATATAATATGAATGACATCACAAGAAAAGTAGGAAGCTACTCACAGAACTATGAAGTCTGAGGTAGGAAACCAAAGTAGGGTACAACACGATTCGACAATCTACAGAAATGAGTCAAATACAACGGCATTGCTCAATATCCACAGTGAAAAATGCAAAGTCGTCAACAGACAAATACAGCAAAGGGGTTGTTTTGTTCTCTGTCAACCATGCCAAACCTGGAATGCTTTTTAAGAAGGACATCCACAACTGGAAGAGACGTTGGGCCAGATGGCAAGAGATGAGGAGTGGTTATAAGTATTGAGGATGGTTTGGGAAAGGAAACAATAACACCCTGGAAATACTTTCAGATCTATCAGATGGAGTGGGATAAGGTTTACTTTCTGGAGTATCAGAGGGCTTGAATTTCAATCAATAGGTGGATGTTGATTTTGGCATGGTATAAAAAGAAGTTCTGAGGAATTAGAACTATGTGAAATGAGACAAACTCTCTGTGAGGTTATGAGCTGCTGTAAATTGGAGGTACTCAAGTACAAGCTGAACTACTACTTACTAAAAGTGTTGTAAGAGAGGGTTTATGTATTTGGGAGCAAGAGAAGGCAGGTTCAGATTTTGTGCAACCCAACATTTTAAAATTTGGGGAGCCTTTTTAAGAACAAGAATGCAAAATTATGAATAAAAATTAAAGAGCCTTGGAAGGCACCTTTATAATGGAGGAGTTCTGGAAATGTAGGCCTCATTAGCTTTATGATAAATTCATATCAAGGGAGTCAGTTGATATCAAATAAAGTGAGATTTGAATTTGTTTTAAAATAATGAATAAGTCTTCTGAATTTTAATAAGTAGTCTGTTATCTACAGGATGGCATGTAGGTAATAAAAGGAGAGGAGTAAAATTAAACTCACCTGGGTTGCCAGCCTGCATCTGTGTTTTCATAGCTGGGTAACCTTGGGAAAATTACTTAACCTCTCTTAGCCGCAGTTCCTTCATATATAAATTGGAGATAATGATCTCTATCTTAAAATATTGTTTGGGAAGAATTAAATAAAATTACCTATGTAAAACACTGGCATGTAGATGTGTCAATGATGACAGCTAAATTGAAGGACTAATATGATTTAGGTAGTCATAAGGAAAAGATTTTTAAAAGTGCCATTTGGAGTTATCTGTCACCCTGATGGGAATAAATGACATTGTTCCGCAGCCCCCAATTTAAGACATAAGCCAAGAGTTCATAAAATGTCACCAAGTTGTAATAGGCACATTAGGCTTACTGCAACCAACCCTGAGAAGAGACTGGAAAAATCACTCACGGAACTGGTTGGCCAAGATAAACACATTTGTCCTCCTTGTCTCCCTTCACTTGTTCAAAAGTTTGGGGTCAAGATTAAGGATTAGATAATTTCTGTTCTCTCCATACCCAAGATACAGACTGGCTAAGTTCAAGTGTTCACAATTGGGCAATATCACAAGGCATTTTGGGCATCACACAACTCCAGGTTACCAAAACTCTTGCTACTCTTAAGTGAGGGCCTCAGACATCAGCAATGAAATTACCTGTAGACTTGTTAACAATGCAGGATTTGAGGCTACCTTTGCACTTTAACAAGAGCGCCATGTCATGTGATGCTGGTCTAGACTACCATGTGCTGGTCTAGGCTACAGTGTTCTCGGGTCCCATTCTTTGGGCTCTTGCAATGCATTTTCTTTTATGAGGTTGGAAAGGTGAAAAGGAGTGAGGGGCCACCTGCTGTTCCTTGGGCGAAGGCCCAGTCCCCCTGCTATGTGTTGACCTTTCTTTCTTCAGATTGTCTATCTTTCATGCAACTCATGAGATGGAACACTTCCCATCTTCAGGGAGTAAGTTATACTTGGCAGAAAACCCAGTCATCTCTCTCTGGTTACCACCTTTCTTTCTCAGAGGTAGAAGTGAAAAGATGGGGCCAGGAGTTGGCTCCCACTTCAGAGGGATGCCCAGTTTTCCCCTATCTCCCACTTCCTTATCCTTCTGTTCCTTTTGCTTTCCCCTCCTCCTCCCTCTTCTCCATTAGCTAGGCAAAATAAGCCAGGAAGAAAAATATTTGGGAATGACTCCTCTTGTTCTGGGAGGAACAACCAGATGGGCGCTCAGATCTAGGTTCGAGGAACAACCAGATGGTGGCTCGGATCTACCTGATTGGTGTGTTCTAGATCCACCTTTCCTGAACTTGGCTGTGACCTTACAACAAATGGGAAAGAGAAGGAGAAAACTACTAGGCCATATTACTTAAACCTCCAGCCTACACAGAATGAGTGTTCCCTCTGTCATGTCATAGCTTCCTGGAGAGCATTAGCTTTTGGGAAGGTTCATTTAATGCTGAAGGAAATGCCTTTCCTGGCCTGAACACCGTGCATATATTAATAGCAAAAACTTCGGGTATACTCACATAAATCACATATATCAACTCATATCCTAGTAACCCTAGAAGGTAGATAACTGTAGTTCCAGTTTTATGGATGTGGGAATAGTCACTCAGTTTTAATAATTTGCAAGGTTGCCCTGAAATGAAGTGGAAGAGCTGGGATTTGAACCCACATGACCCCCACCAGAGACCTTGCTCTAACCTGCCTCTGATAATATTTTTCTCAGGAATCCTGTAGGAAGGCTTGGGTGTTCTTACTTGCCCCAAGTCAGTTACTTACCATCCTAATCGCATTACCATTCCCTACAGAGCTCCTTTGTCACTGCTCAGCAACAGATTTTAAACCACAAAGATGCATATTATTTTGGTGAATGTGGTGGTTTGTTTAGTAGATCAACCAGATTTAAAATGAGAAAAGGAAGCATGTCATGGGCTCAGAAAGATTTTCCCTAGCACTAAGAGTTTTTTTGTTTTGTTTTGTTTATAATGAAGGCAACAGAAGATAATCAGGATAATCTAATCAAAGTGAGACAAAGAGTCTCTCTTTTCCTGTAGTGAATTTTCTAAGGGTAAGATTTTCAAAACAGAGGCAATTAAATTTGTTTCTGTTCTCAACCACAGTTCCTTGCTTTCGGTAAAGCAAACACTCTGTTTACAAATGCTTTCACAGATGTTTACTCTCTGATCTTTATAGCACCCCAAAGATGTTGAGTGTCTTGCCTAAAATAACGAAGTGGCAGTTTAGACTGCAGCCTGTTCCCCTGAGGTAGAGACCAGAGCATTCTAGCTTCCCGGCCTGCTCTCTGCTCCTTACTAGTAACAGTCAGGAGGAAAGAGGTATGAGAACCTTGTACTTTATGCTTGAGTTGCCCAGTATTTTTAGTCACCCAAAAATACAGCTAACAAGTATTGAAAGCTTTATGATGCACCAAATGCCAACCTAAAGTATGTCAGAAACATGATATCATAACCGCCATTTTTCAGATGAAGAAGCTGACGCCTGAAAAAGTTAAATCATTTGCTCAAACTCGCACTTCTAGCAAGCAGCAGGATATCTGAGTCCAGAAGCTCTTATCCATTGAGCTCTCCTCTCTCTGTGGAAAAATTAAGTTCAAATGTTCTGACAGAGAGCCCAACAGCATCAGTCCTCTGAAGTATCTGTACAGGAGGGTAAGGGAGTTCTAGACAGAGAAAAATGCAAGCATAGGTGTGGAGGCAAGAAATGCCTGGAAGTGTGCATCTGAGGTGGGGACAGTAAACAAAGTCTGACAGGACCTAAATTATTCTCGTGTCAATCCCTCACCTTCAGGGTTGTTGCTGTGGAGAATTCTTGGTAAGGTGTCCTGGTACTAAACAATCTCTAAATATCCATCTGTTCCCTAACTTGCCAGGGAATCCTTGATAACATATCATCAATTGGATGGGTAACTCTTTCCAGCAAATCTGTGTTCCTCTCACACCCCAGTGGCTGCTGTTCTCTCATGTGGATTCCTTCAGGAGTGCAATCAATCCAGAGAAGGGCTGATGGTTCTAAGTCTGTTGGAAACTAAATCAGCAAATGTCATTACATCCTCATCCTTGGAGAATTCCTAAAAAGTTCCTCTGATCATCCATCATCACTGTCTTTGTGTCCCCATATTGCTTTGGGCTTCCTAAAAATGACCTCTGCCCACTGGTCTACTTCTCAGGGTTCCCACTGGATTCCATTACACGGCAACAACTTCCCTTCCTATATATATCCAAGCATTTCTCTCACATGCTTCACATTGTTAGGGTTAAGGTACTTTTATAGTGTACTGCCATTGCCTTCATTCAAGAAGACATTTATGCCTTCTATGGGATATAATGCAGAATTACAAAAAATCTTGCCTTTGCATACTTCCAGTCTTCAGAGTGGGTGCTGGCAGGTTACAGGGGAGGGTAAGGAGAAGTAAGTGTATATAAAGTTGGTTATGACTCCTGTGTAGAAAAATGAAGCAGGAATGTAGAATAAGGATTACCTGCAGGAGTGGGCAAAGGGGGAAATCAGAAATGCCTTGTGAAGCAGATGAGAGTTGAGCAGAGATCTGAAGGAGGTGAGGAAGTGGGCCACTTGGAGAAGAGTTTTCCAAGCATAGTAAAGAGCAGTGCAGGGGCCTCCCCGGTGGCGCAGTGGTTGAACGCTGGGTTGCGAAGCTGCCCGCAGCCTCTGCAGCACTGGTTCAATCCCCGGCTGCTCTCTGGCCACCAGAGGAGGGTCCCACATGGCGCGCAGACCTCTCCTGCCGCCCGCTGCTCCCCTCAGCAGTGTACTTCGGTCCTTCTGCCTGCTCTTCTTCCTGCTCTGGCTCTGGTGAATTCTCTCACCCTCCCGCGCTTCTGACTGTACCCAGTATGTGTATAAATAAATAAATAAATCTTAAAAAAAAAAAAAGAGTAGTGCAAGGTGAGGACACTTTTTTTCATGCTTGGGGATAACAAGGAAGTCAGTGTGGCTGGGCTAGGATAGGCAAAGATTAAAGTGCTAAATGAAGAAGTCAGAGAGGAAAGATAGGCAAGCCAGATAGTGAGATCATGGTGAAGATATTGGAAGTAGAAAGCATTAGCAGGTTTTGAGTAGAATAATAACATAAGAAATATATACCAAAAAAAACCCCAAAACAAAACAAACCAAAAAACCAAACTGCTGCTGTGTGGAGAATAAACAATAGAAGCAGCAAGATAGGTTCCACATCATTCTTCCATTCTTTTGTTGGAATTCTATCTTTGAGGTCATGTCATCCTCTTCCCTTGACCATCACCATTGTATCTCTTCTCTCCCTGTCATTCACCAGAGATGTTAACTCTTAGTCTTTTCCCTAAGACTTGCCATCCAACAGGCAAAGTTAATACACACATGGATGATCTATTCGACTCATTGGCTTTTCAGTTTATTTTTTTTAAAGATTTTTATGTATTTTTTCAATTTATACAAGAGCTGGGGTACAGGCCAGATGCGTGGGAGGGTGAGAGGATTCACCAGAGACAGAGCGGGGAACAGAACAGGCAGACTGATGAAATACACTGCTGAGGGGAGCAGCGGGCGAGACAGGAGAGATCTACTTGCCATGTGGGTTGCTCCAAGGCTGGCGGGAATTGAACCGGCACTGCAGAGGCTGCGGACAGCTTCACAGAGCTGCGCTCAACCGCCTGTGCCACCGGGGAGGCCTTTTTCAGTTTATTGACTTCTTACTTCTAATTATCATCACATCTTTTTCCCAATTAGCCACCTGGCCCCATTGCCAGGCCAAGATCTTATCATCACCTGGGACTGATATACTTCTGAAATTGTACAATAACACATCCATTCTCAAATTGCAAATTCCTGTCTTTGCAATTTTCTTACTTATTTACTCCTAATTTAGCTGAGCCCCAAATTCATGAGAAACACCAGTTCATTTGCTATCATAACTCAATCAGTTTATAGTCATTAAAACTATTTTAAACAATCCTCATACTCTACCCTATTTTTCTCTTGCTAACTTAGAAAATGAAATCTATAAAATTCCTGTCACCCTATCCACCACACTCATCCTTGCTTCTTCCTTCTAATTCTACAGAATGAAGTTAAAACCTTCATCTTGCTCAACTTCTCAGTCTCTCCCATATTGGGCACCTTGCTCCACCACTGTTCCACAAACTCCCTCTTAATTCTGGCTTCTTCCCTTCATCATTTAAATTTCTCATATCCTTCTTATCTTAGAAATACACAGAGAAACACTCCCCCAAAACATACACACCCATCTGTCTCTTGCCTTATCTTTTCTCCTTCACAGCTAAGCTTATTGGAAAAATGTTCTATCCCTTTTTGCATTCACTTTTTCACTCCCTACTCAATATGGCTCCTACTTTACTCACTGAAACTTCTCTGTCTTACATTCACCAGATTCTCTCTCTAAACCTCATATCTCTGCACTTGTCCTTCCTGACACCCACCTTACTGAGGGGATTCATAGAAAAGCCAAGCTCATGCTGGGACATCCTCTCCTCTAACTTCTGTTGATCTTGTTTCAGGAGCTCTTCTGGTTTCAAAAATTGTTTCTACCAAATTTCCCTCCTCACTCGCCCCCTCTCCTCCCACTTACTGGGTAAAATAACCTATTGTGCTGGCATAGAGGTTTATGCTTAAATCTTTATTTACATTTGTTGCATTGTATGAAAATTTCTTGTTTACTTCTGAGCTTCCCTTGCTAGACCATAAGTTAATTGACATCAATGTCTATATCACAATTCTTCATCTATGCATGGATTATTTTTGTCAGTATATGCTGTATTAAATTTGTGGTGAAAACCAGATTTAAGTAACAGCATATAGAGTTAGGGTTATCTCTGCACATGAAAGAATAACTAAAAGCTGTCAACCAAAGGAACAAGTTGATCAAAGGAGTAATTTATCCTATCCTCTCTCACTTCCCTGTTCTGTTTGTGTCTGTAAACGTTTTCATTTTCTTGTGCCCTATGAAATCCTTATTGCATTGTGTGCAAAACTGCTCTAACTCTCAAAGTCTTTCGGTTTTCCAAAAAAGGGTGTACAGGACAATAAAATGGATGAGGAAGGAGTGATGTTGGGCATTTGAGTTTGGGACACATGAGGGGCAATAGATGGAAAAGTCTGGTGGGCAGATGAATAACTGGGGTTGATGGTCAGGAAAAGTCTAAGCTGGGAATATATATATATATATATATATATATATATATATATATATATATATGCACTCAGAAGACCATACCTGGCAATTGCAACCTGGAAGAATGTGTGCTTACCAAGGGAGAGCACGTAAAGAAGAGTAGAAGCTGCCGCGTGGAGCCTTTAAGGAGATGGGCATTTGATGGATGAACAATGAAAGAAGGAAGGTGAGAGAAAGAAGACTATAGAAATGGTCAGAGAAGAAAGAACTGCAGAGAGGACAGATGGTGACCATGTCTGCCTTCTAATCTTTAGCCACTTTGTGCCCATTCACCTCCCTACTCTGCAGACTCTGGGCTGAAGAATTCTGCCTTTGCAGATCTGACACTCCTGCACATGCACAGAATCTAATTTTAATAGATTTTTCACCACTGGGCAGAAACAGTTTGCTATCTGTGACCAGTTCCTACCATATTACCCTAATAGGTGATACCACATTTGCCCTAATACTTAAAACTTCACTTTCCCAAGGATTCTAATCATTCTCAACTCTTATTCAATAATACCAGGCAAATCACCCATTTGTTTTTCAAATATATTTAGAGCTGTGCAACCATCACCAGAGTCCATTTTAGAACATTTTCTTACTACAAAAGGAAGTCCTATGTGCTTTAGATTTTACCACACAAACTCCATTACCCAGCCTTCTAGTCCTAGCAAGTTGACCAATAATCTATTTCCTGTCCCTACAGATGTGCCTGTTCTGAGCCTTTAATTTACTGGAATCACACAATATGTGGTCTTTGTGACTGACTTCTTTCACTTAGCATAATGTTTTCAAGGTTGATCCATGGGATATATATCTGAAAAAGATCCCACTGTGTAGACAGATCACATTTTGCTTATCCATTCAACAGGTGATAGATGTTTGGTCGTTTCTATCCTTTGGCTATTGTGAATAATGCTGTAATGAACATTCATGCACACATTTTTTGTGTGGACATGTTTTATTTCTTTTAGGTATATGTCTAACATTGGAATTGCCGTGTCATTTTGTAACTGTTTAACTGTTTGAAAAACTGCCAGACTGTTTTCCATGTGTCTTCCCCAACTTTAATTCTCACGATCAGTGTATTATGGTCCCAGTTTTTCCACATCTTTGCCAACCATTGTCTATCTTTTTGTTTTCAGCCTTTCAAGCACTTGTGAGAGGATATCTCAATGTGGTTTTGATTTGCATTTTCCTGATGAGGAATGATATTGAGCATGTTTTCATGTGTTTATTAGCCATTTACTTATCTTCTTTGGGGAAATGTATATTCAGATGCTTTGCCTATTTTTTAAATTGGATTATTTGTCTTTTTATTATTGAGTAGTATATTAAGTATTCTCCAGCTACTATAACAAAATACCATAAACTCCATGGTTTAAACAACATACATTTATTTTCTCACAGTTCTGGAGCCTGGAAAGTCCAAGATTATGGTCTAGCCAGGTCTAGTTCTGGTGAAAATAGTTCTTTATGTATTCTAGATTTGAGGCTCTTATCAGATATGAAATTAAAAAAATATTTTCTCCCATTAAGTGAGTAGTTACTTTCTTGATGGTGTTCTTAGAAGCATAAAAGTTTTTAATTTTTATAAAGGGCAAGTTAGCTAGTTTTCTTTTTGGTTGCTTATGCTTTTTGTTCTATGTAAAATGGTACTGTCTAAGCCAAGATCATGAAGATTATGCCTATGTTTTCTCTTTTTTTAGAGATTTATTTATTTATGCATGCAAGAACTGGGGTACAGGCCAGAGGTGCAGGAGGTGAGCGGGGAGCGAGAGGATTCACCAGAGACAGAGTGGGGAACAGAACAGGCAGACTGACTGAAATACACTTCTGAGGGGAGCAGCTGGTGAGACAGAGAGGTCTGCTGCTCCATGTGGGTAGCTCCCTGGCCGGCCGGGGATGGAACTCGTGCTGCAGAGTGTGAAGCTACTGTGGATAGCTTCACAGTATTGTGCTTAACCCCTTGCACCACCAGGGAGGCCCTATGCCTATGTTTTCTTATGAATTATTCTAATTCATATTTTGGTAGTTAGGAGTTGGCTATAATGAAGCACTGGGTTTGAGCTAAGATTCCTCATTCACCAGTTGTCTAACTCTTGGCAAATTTTTATATTTAACTTTTTGAAGCCTTGTTACCTCTTCTCTGAAGTGGAGTGAGTTAATTCTCAGGAGTATAATAACTGCACAAGAATATTTTAAGACTCTATTAAGTTAGTGTTTGTCAAAGCTTCTAACATAATATATGGCACATGTAAGTACTCTAATGATATTAGCTGTTAGAGACCTGCAAGTGTAGCTTCTCATTATTTTCTCACCTTCATCTTAATACTTTTTTCTTTCACTTCTCTATCAGAACAAATAGTGTGATTGACTTTCAAGCTATTTATTACTAATAACATATACACAATTGCATTTTTTAAAAAACTATGATCAAAACTTTCCAAGAATGAACTTTTGGATGCATTCCTATATTTCTGCAAAACAGGGTGTCACATTATATTGATCACTTTAGCATTACCGTACAAGCTATGTTTTTCATGAAATACAATTATGGCAATTTTATATTGCATTATATAAATCAGAAAGTATTACCACTATTAATTTGGATAATAACAACAGCTATATAGACTGGATGAAGAAAAAAGTCTACCATAACATTTTGTTTTCATATAATTATATAGTTCATTTATTAACAGAATAAATAACTAGTCAACAGTATAATCCACAGTTAAGCTATGATAATTCTTTAAGAATTTGGTTAGGAGTTATTCAAGTATCCTTTGGGAGTAATTTGGAATCAGAATACCTACTCTTAAGGGTGTCTTAAGAGTCTGGTTGGTGAACTTCATTTCCAGTATGCTTGGATCAATAGTTCTCAAACTTTAGTTGTACCAGAATCACTGGAGGGTTTGTTACACAGATTCTGGGCTCTATCCCCAGAGTTTCTGCTTCAGAAGTTCTAGAGTAAGAGCCTAAGAATTTACATTTCTAACAAGTTCCTGGGAGTACATTTCTAAGTACATTACAAAGTTTGCCCAGCATCCAGGGAATTCAAGTGTCCTCAGGACACATTAAATCTACTGGGATTCCCTAGAGCCTCTATGGAACTCCGAAGATCTCAAAACTTCTTTGGACAGCTAGCTATGGGAATTTTGGAAAATTTTGGAAATTTTGGAAAATTTAATACTATGGTATAGTATTAAAATTTCTCAGAAAGCTTCAAGACCTTTGAGGTTCTGCTGAATTTTAGTCAGGCTTACCCTGCAGCCTAACTAAATAATGGTCCAATTGATTTTGTTTTGACTATTCTCCCCAGCAGAGTAGGACCTGTAATTGGTGTTAAAAATTTTACAAGTTCCAAGACAAAGATCTAATTGACTTTATTAAATGATTCATGAATCAGGCAGCATCCCATACAGGTAACTCCAAAGATTACATAAAATGGAGGGTATTTATAAGGCAGAAAGAAGGTGCAACAAGGTGATCAGTAAAAGAAAAGATAATTTCAGGTAAAGCCACCTTCCCTTGGGGGGCAGGCTTGGGGGGCAGGCTTGGGGGGGTTTCATCATACAGATTACCTCACTGGTGCTGATTAGGTAACTCCAGATTGAATGGTTTAGGATTCCATTTTTGGGAGTAGTTGAAACTGCAATAGGTAGTCGGCGGGGGGGGGGGTCTACAAGAAGGACTCCATTTTGAGCCTGATTTTCATATTTTCAAACACTGGTATCAAGCATCCCACCCTTGTCCAGTTATTCCCTTAAAATAGCATAGGTTAAATTACTGTATGCATACTCCTAAATTTATAGTCATTTCCACACTTTCTGGTCCCTCCCTACTAACATTTTGGGCCTTGGGCAATTTCCTTAGTCATGCTTTGTAGCTGTGTAACCATGTGATATCCACAGAAAGGAGAGGTTCCAGGTTCCCTGTCCCACCCAAGGAAGGATGGAGCTGGGCAGTGAGAGGAAGCTAAAAAGGACTGGGAAAAAGAACTGAGGGAAATAGAGAAGAAGCATAGAGAGAGGAAAGAAGAAGCGCTAGGTTAGAAGAAGACCTGGATGGGGCACATGGAGCAGAGACATGTGAAGAAGCGTATTTGCTTCTTGGCTTTTGACTTATACCAGGGACTTGGGGGACAAGGAAGGAGACACTTGAAAGAGATGGAGATGTGGGTGAGAGACCTATGGGGAGGCTGACAATGGCAGCCTTTCTCTTGACTTTGATTTTGTTCTTTTCCTCACAGATTTGCCTGGCCCCTTCTGCCCCTTTCCTATGGCTCTCCGTGAGAAGGTGCCTCAGACTTGTGGAAAGCTTTTGGGCCTCAGTGGCCCTGTTGTGGGCCAAGTCTATTTGGCTGGGCATTTACCCATTAGGGGATGGGTAACTTTGGGTGTTTAATTTGAAACTTTTAACTATATTCTTTCTCTTCTTCTTCTTTTTTAATATTTATTTATTTATATAAGAACCAGGGTACAGGCCAGATGCACGGGAGGATGAAAGGATTCACCAGAGACAGAACGGGGAATAGAACAGGCAGACTGATGAAATACACTGCTGAGGGGAGCAGCGGGTGAGACAAGAGAGGTCTGCTGCGCCATATGGGTTTCTCCCCAGCCGGTCAGGATTGAACCTAAGCTGCAGAGACTGTAGATAGCTTCATAGCACTGTGCTCAACCGTCTGCACCACCAGGGAGGCCCCTCTTTCTCTTCTATTTATTGCACACTAATTGTATTAAAGTTACTTTCTATTAAGGTCTTACACATAGAGTATGTTTTATCTTGATGTGGTGGATGGCAGAATCCATTTACAGAAGGGATGTTTGGGGGTCTCAGGGTTTCCTCATCTTGCCTGATAACAACTAGAATACAACCCACTCTATGCAAAATTAATAGAACAAGTTCATCTTTAGCATGGAGTTGAAATGTGGAAAGGCATAACTGTGGGACTATTACTAGCCATTATCTCTGCAACATGGAAAAGAAAATGCCAACTTAAAAAGAGAAATAGAATCAAGAGAAGGAAACTTAATATTGTTTGAACCTGGATTACAAACATACCCTTCTCATTCTGAATTATTTGTCAATAAATTTCTATTTTAAGTAGGCTACTTCATGTAAAATTGAGGGTTCCTGGGAGTAGGGGAAGGGTGGAGAGCAAAGTGGGGGAACAGTGGACTCTCATGGAGGATTATAGTGCCTTGGTGGTGGGTGTGGTATGGAAATGATGGAGGATAAGAACAGAAAAACTGGAAAGGAGGCGCCACAAGATCAGAAAGCTGGCTCACACAATGCCAAGAGTTGGAGGTGGAGGTAGGAGGGATTAACATAGCCATTAATCCAGTATAGAAACTATCAGAGTGCTGTAGTGAGTTTCAGGAGCACAGACCTGAAGGTGAAGATATGGAGATTAAGGAACAAACCATCCACCCACAAAGATGAGCCCCTCCTTACCGAAAGAAGATGATAAAACCTAACGCTGCTCCCACAAAGGGGCAGCAATCCTGCCTACTTGTGACTATGCAGGTACTTCTTTTCACCAGCTCTCTCCCTCTGCAGGGCAGCAGCCCTTCTGCCTGCCGGTGACCTGTACCATGCCGGGGCTTCTCTGCACTGACCTTCCTCAGCAGAGGCAGCTCTCCTAAGGCCGCCCGCCTGCAACCTTGCAGGCCTTTCTCAGCAAACCTGCCCCTCGGGGCAGCTCTTTCCACCCGCTTGTGTCTCTGCAAGTGTCCTTTACTCTTCTCTCCCTTTCTCTAATAAACCTGCTCTTTTAAAATATAACTGGTATCTCTGACTCATGGGGAAACTTGCAGCGTGCCACTGAAAGGGGAGCTCTGGTGAAACATTTCCCACTCTCAAAACCCATCAATTCCAAAAATGACATCAGTAACAAACGTCTCAAGAGATGTGAACCTATACTTCTAAATCATACACGGTGTTGTAAACCAATGCTACTTCAAAAACATTGGTTGTATTAATTAATAATAAAATAAGTAAGCTAGTTTCAGTTGGGTTTTTATATCATTACAATTAAGAAAATCCTAACTTCCTGAACTCAACTGCTCCATAGGGTAAAAAAAAATTACTCTTGTGTCTCTCACTATCTTAAGTAAGACTCTACTCACAGAATACTTCTCTTCTGACACTTCTGGCCACTAAATATATGGTAATTTTTTTTTGTCCGGAACCAAGGAATTCTCTAATTCTCCAGACCCCTGGGTGTTCTATAATTTAACTCGATTCTGACACTAGCTAATTGAAGTTAGTGTAAGATCCCACAGGTAAGGGTTAATTCCCACAAGACTACAATACCCTACCTTCAGAGGTACAATCCAAGTCCAGATGTGAAATTAGGGCTCCTGATCTTCTCACTGGCCATAAATTGAAGGTTTTCACGACTTCCTCCTAAGATTCCTAGAATGGCTCACAGAACTCAGGGAAACACTGTACATGCTATTGTCTACTTGTTACAAAGTTATTTGAAAGGATATAAATGAACATCCAAGTGGGAGAGACAGGATTGACAAGTTTTTTTTGCTTGACCAAACTTTAGCTGCCCTGATCCTTCTCTCCAATAAGACCCATCCATGTACTACCTTGTGGAATCCAGTTTCAGCAAAAATTTTATGTCAATTTATCAAGAATTCCCAACCCTCCATATCTGATCAAATTCCTCATCCCACAGGCCTCCTCTAGGTGGTATTTGATGAACCTGACCTGCCTTCAGTCAGAATCCTAGTAGGTCTGTTCCATCAGAGTCCCCCAGACTTACTGTTTTTTTTGGTAATTTTCCAGTCGTCAATGCCCCTCTCCCTCAACTTTCCCCTTTACTATAAATCTCTATTTGTTCTGGTTGTATGTAGAATTGAGTTCAATTCTATATTGGAATTTCTTTACCCTTGTTGCAATAGTTTTTTGAATAAAATCTTTATCTCTTCAATGTCCAGGTATTATTACTAACCTTAAAAACTAAGCCCCCACTGGGCCTCCCCGGTGGCGCAGTGGTTGAGCGCTGGGTTGCGAAGCTGCCCGCAGCCTCTGCAGCGCCGGTTCGATCCCCGGCTGCTCCCCGGCCACCGGAGGAGGGTCCCACATGGCGCGCAGACCTCTCCTGCCGCCCGCTGCTCCCCTCAGCAGTGTCCTTCAGTCCTTCTGCCTGCTCTGCTCCCCGCTCTGGCTCTGGTGAGTTCTCTCACCCTCCCGCGCTTCTGACTGTACCCAGTGCTTGTATAAACAAAACAAACAAACAAACAAACAAACAAATAAATAAACATGCCTCTATAAAATAAAAAAAAAAAAAAAACTAAGCCCCCACTCCTTGCCCACCAGTCAAGTTTGGGAGGCTTGAATAGATGAGGGGAATACATGAGGTTGCCATAGTAACCAGGCCTAAGACCAATTACCTAGACCAGGATCGCAGAACTCTAGGAATGTGGAAGCAGTCAGGACCCTTTCTGTGTGAAAGGTCAATGCCCAAGACCAGACATGCCAGCAGATCACTGGAGCAAAGTGATGCACAGCCAGGAGAGAGTATAAAGAGCCTTGAGCCCCCCTTCAAGTGCAGACCATATTTCCAGTCTTGCCCCCCTCTTTTGCAGGGTACTCAGTAAATCTGCCTTTTCTGTTCTCTACTGTCTCTGGTGAATGCTTTCACCCCCTGCACCTATGGGCAAAATCCTGATTTTCTCTGCACCATTTAACATCTGTCCAGCTAGGATTCTCTCTGTAAGAGGAAGCGTTCCCATGGCCTTTCCAGGGGCTCCACCCTCTCGCCACCTTCATGTGTTCAACAACCCAGATGCCCTCTGATCCCCATCTTTTTGCAGTTTTTTAAATGGCAGCTTCATTATGTAGGCCCCATTAATTAAATCTTGGCTTTTGATGATTAAGTTGACTTCCAGTCCTCCTCCCAAAGGATGGCGGGCAGGACAGAAAGTTTCAATCCTCTAGCCACAAGGTTGATTCTTCTGGGAAACAACTCCCATCCTTAGGGAAGTTCCAAAATTCACTTCATTAACATATATTCAGATATGACTGACAGGGACCTGTTATGATTAACAAAAGAGATCATTTAACCTCACTCACTCCAGAGCTATTTCAGGAAATGGAGGACAAACACCAAATATTTTAACACCAAATCCCATTGCTCTTATCACTTAAGAAATGTACATATAATACAAACACTCATAGTCTCCAAATAAAAGATTGGCCACCATACTTTGAGCTTTACTTAGCTATTCCTGCTATGAAAAACTGTTAAAGAAATTCAGTTTAACCATGGCAGTAAGAGTAATAAAGAAGCAAAAGATGTTAAGAGGATCACAGATTTATTCTCAAAATTGCTAGGATAAATATTAATAAGATTTTTCTGATATATCATTGACAATCAAACTAAGATAGTGTTGGTAATATGGAATTCCTCATAGTTAAAAATGTATATCCCCACAAGGCTCTCAAATTTATAAGTCACTGTTAAAAGCCAACATAAATTCATACTACCTTCCGGTCACTGGGGTATTTACATTTAACTTTGTAATAATTAATGTTTAACTATAATCTGAAGACATGAGTGAGTTAACCTACTTGGGACAGCTGCAATAACCAAAGAGTGGCTACAAGCGGTTCATTTAAGACTGATGATAGTGATAGCATGCAATCCAGGGGCACCTAGGGACTCCAGACTAGGGCCGTTCATGCACACAAACACAAAGAAAGCATACTCTAGTGTGAAAGTGAAAGATCTTTATAGAATTATTATGCATAAAGAGAGAAGAGAAAAAAGGATATTCCTAACAACACTTTCCCAATAAAAGCCCCAAATTACCCATCCCCTCACAGGCAAATGCCCTGCCAAACAGGGTTGGGTCAAAAATAGGGCATCTCCCTCCCTGGTGGCGTAAGGGGTTAAGTTACAGCACTATGAAGCTATCTGCAGCCACTGCAGAGTGAGTTCAATCCCTGGCCAGGTAGGTGACCCACATGGCACAACAGACCTCTCCTACCTCTCCTGCTATTCCCCTCAGCAGTGTACCTTGCTAGATCTACCTGTTCTGCTGCCCAGTCTGTCTCTGATGAATCCTCTGGCACCCCACCATCCCTGCACCTCTGGCCTACACATCAGCTCTTGTATGCATACATAAATAAATCTTTGAAAAAAAAAATAGGGCTTCTAAGGCCCAAAAGTGTAAGTTTAAGGTAGTTAAAGGCCCACAAGTTTAAGGCAGCTCCTAGTAGGGAATGATAAGAAAGGGGTAAGGCAGATCTGGGACAAAAAGAAGCAAAATCAAAGTACAAATCAAAATAACAGTTGCCATTGTCAGCCTCCCCTCATGTCTCTCACACACTTGTCTCCTTCAAATATCTCTTTCAAGTCTCTACTCCACATATTTCCTCTAAGTCCTCTCCTACCCCAGCAGTACCAGAGTATAAGTCAGGCTACTGACTGTCCAGTTGGGGCACCACAGTCCCACTGCCCCCTGAGCAGCAAGGACTCTTGAGTGTGACAGGACAAGGGCGACAGGAGCAGGGCCATTTCCCGGACATGGACTATGGAGGCAGGGCCGCCAGGAGAGAAGGTACAGAAGTGAGAGAGTGCTGGAGAAGAAGAGACGCCAGAGCCTGCCTGTGTTCAGTTATGAGCCAACCATGGCTGCTTAACCCCACCCCCTCGGGCCCCATAGCTCCCCTGATCAGGAAGTCTGGTTCATGGTTATGCTGGGACTTGTAATCCAAGGTGGCTGAATGTAAAGGTATAGGGGGAAGTGGCATCAACCTCCCCCTTCATAGAGGTATAGTTTATAACAATTACATCTACATTTGAATCTTGGCTTTTTAAGTGCTTTTACATGGGTTATCAATATTGTATCTTACATAGTCACATAAAAGAAATCAATCAAAATGTTTGTAGAGTTTAGGCATTAAACTTTTTGCTTTGTGAACGCATCCTTTCATTTTGGCCTGCAGATCCTCATATCCAGTCCTAATCTCCTACCTCACAGACAGCTGTATATGGAGCCCAGCACGTCCCATGCTCCCTCCTTGATGCTGTCATAACTTGGCCATTTGCCTTGTCCACTCAGCAGCTCTTAACATTTCCAAGAAAAAGACTTCCCCCTTATTCCTCCTTCATGGAGCTTCTGCTATTCAGTTAACCACCATCAGGGGTAGTATATGGAGTGGGATTGAGGACACAGCATGTCATAATCCACACACTGTTGTAAATTTTCAGTGATAGGCTTATATTTAGCCAGAAACTGGCAAATCAGATTAGGAAACACATTATTTGAACTTGTTAAAAAAATTCATTAAAATAACTTTAGAGCTGTAATTAGTTATAACAGGTAAGAAAGTCTCTAAGCAATTTATACAAAATCAAAGGCACTTTTAGTCAGCAGAGTGGAACAAGATTGTTAACAAGAGAAAAGAAACATTTCAGGTAAACTCACTTTCCTTTAGCGGTATAGGGAGTGGTGTCTTATTATAATTTTAATTTTGGGCCTTCCTAGTGGTGCAAGGGGTTAAGTCTCAGCATTGTGAAGCTACTGGCAACCACTGAAGCAACAAGTTCAATCTCCAGCCAGGGAGCTAACCCACATGGCACAGCAGACCTCTCCTGTCATTCCCGCTGATCCCCTCAGCAGTGTATTTCAGTCAGTCTGCCTGTTCTGTTCCCTGCTCTGTCTCTGGGGAATCCTCTCACAGCTGCCCCCCACCACCCCGCACCTCTGGCCTACACCCCAGCTCTTGTATGCATAAATAAATAAAATAAATCTTTAAAAATTAATTAATTAATTAATTAATTAATTAATTTATGAGTAATGACCAGGAGTCTCTAGATTGATTGGTTTAAACTTCCATTTTTGGGAGAGGCTGAAACTGTAATTGGGTTGGTACTAGATCTGGCTGAGGTTCATCATAAAAGAATTCATTTTGGGCCTGTTGTTCCTTTTACTAACAAACAAAAATTCAATTCAAATGTCTTGTATTAAATTAATTAAACAAGGAAGTCATTTGACATGGGTGGTTCTAAGTCCTTGGTGGCATATATAAACAAACTTAAACACAAGACAGTAAGTGCCTCAAGATTAAGAAATCAAAACCTCAGGACAAGCAATCACAAACACTCTACTAGAATTTTTTTTAAGATTTATTTTTTACTTATTTATGCATACAAGAACTGGGGTGCAGGGTGTAGAGATGGGGGGTGAGAAGATTCACCAGAGACAGAGTGGGGAGCATAACAGGCAGATCTACTGAAATATACTGCTGAGGGGATCAGCAGGTGGGACAGGAGAGGTCTGCTACGCCATGTGGGAGGAAAAGGTAATAATTTTGGTCTTTTAAGTTTCTGACTACTTCATAAATACACTATTAATTTGGTACTCTTATGACTATCTAGTTGTCAATAATACTGTCATTTAATCTTAGTGTTTCAATTCCCTTTGTTTTAGGTTGATGATTTGCTTAATTCAGCTGAAATTATCGAAGCTAGTTTGTGTATTACTTATATAACAAGTGGGTGCATTAAAGGTCAAAGAAAGAAGGCAATCCATTCAATTACAGGTACAAGGCAATCCATTCAATTTATTGTACTATTACAAAGTCATTTAGATAAGTAAAGTAGGTCTAATGCAAGTAACAGCTAAGGTGGTCAAAGAATAAGTAGGTGCTAAGAAACTAGCTAAGGGCAACTATTTAAGCTTAGTGTTAAACTTGATGGAAAATGGAATTATGACGTGTTAAAGATTATGGCAGTGTATCAAGGTAAAAATCTATTCCCTATCTTGTACTTGTACAGGAATCTTGACTAGCACAATAAAGGCATTCAAAAGTTTTTTTTAAGGGAAGGATCATTTTTATCTTAGTAAAACTGAAATCCGACTAATGAAAAACAAAGTGTTAACTCATGGTTCTGCGGAATTTCTATGGGGAACTAAAGTGCCATGCAGGTTGACAGATTACTGATGAATTATCTTGTATAGGTGAAAAACTTAGAGAATCTAGGAAATTGGTCTTCAGTTTTTGTCTTCATATACCTCCTAAAATAATTTTGAAAACTCCTATGTCCCCATCAACATTTTAAAGTTAATATCTAAAATTTTCTATCAGAAATCTAAAAGGTTAAAGGATGTAATTTTCAGCATACTTTAACTATGGCATTTAAAAATTGAAAGTAATACAGCACATTTAAAAATATAAGGAGATAATTTAAATACCATATAGATCCGATACCTTCATTATCCATTTAAAATACATGCACAAGATTTACTTCAGTAGTCAGAAATTCACATTGTTTCTTATTCTTTTTGAATTCATTTCCATTTAATTTCCACTATAGAGCTGTCTTTGGGGATAAATTATCCTTGAAATAACTACTGACTTTCAACTGTCAAAAAATTGCAATTGTATACATTTCTAAAAATTTATAATTGGTTAATTGTCTCTTTCCATTCGGACTTCCCTCTTTCACACTTCCCTTTTTTGTTGGCTATTTTGGGGGTTACTGTTGGCATTTTTGGGGAACCACCTAAAAGGAAGTTGGAGACTCAAAGACAAATTTGGTGTGTGTTTATTGGGTTACATATTTATGAAATTGACAGACACTTCTGCATATTTTTAAGTAACAACCATCTCAGCATAGGAGTGACACCTATACAAGTAAGTCAGCTCACCCGAAATCTTGACACGAAGCTGCAGGGTTAGAGGTTGAAGGTTGATATGAATGTGTCCTATAGAACAGGCACTAGAAGCAGAGAGGTGGTAGAGAAGAAACAAAGCTTATTTGGAGATGGAAGCTATTCTATGGGAAATTGTCAGTGAATGATTTACTTTTTACAAACTTCTGGTCAAAATAGAAGTTCTCAAATTTCAGAAATATTCTTGATGGTGCAGTGCATATAATTTTGTTTTTTCCCTTTTTGATAGACTTTACACAAAATAGAATTTGGCAGTCACAGATCTATAGCAATACCACAAACAGTATTTATATGTGTGAGTAAAGTCACATGCTTCTACACTATCAATAATAACTAACTATTGATCAAAGGGAAATAATACTGTCATAATCTTATTCTTTCCTTAAAATTGACATCTTGGAATCATTATTATATGAATATGCTATCAAAGTGTATGAAGGCAAACAATTTTTTGAAGTAAGTTAGAGATGCGTCAGGCATTATTATGGTCTGAGTGTGTCTCCCCAAAATTCATATGCTGAAATCTTAATGCTCAATGTGATGGTATCAGGAGATGAGGTTGTTGGGAGGTGCTTAGGTCCTGAAGGTGGAACCTTAAGAATGGGTTGGGCCTCCCCTGGTGGAGGAGGTGGTTGAGCGCCACGCTGTGAGGCTGTCCACAGCCTCTGCAGTGCCTGTTCAATCCCAGCCATTAGGTCAGGGTCCCACATAGCTGGCAGACCTCTCCTATCTCATCTGTTGCTCCCCTCAGCAGTGTATTTTGTCAGTCTACCTGTTCTGTTCCCTGCTCTGTCTCTGGTGAGTCCTCTCACCCTTCTGTGAATCTGGCCTGTACCCCGATTCTTGTATAAATAAATAAATCTTTAAAAAAAATGGGTTAAGTATTCTTATAAAAGAGACCCCACAGAATTCCCTTCCCACAATTGCACCTTATGTCCATTACCTTTTCTCACGTACATTTGCAAGATTGTTGAGTGTGGTGAAAATCGCCAGCATTCCCCCAGTATCTTTTTCCTGTTTCTTTGCAGTGAGACTAATCTATCTGGGTTGAGTACAAAGTGCTTAGTTTAAGACATTTCTCAGCTTATCTACACAACTATGGATATATGACTAAATTTCAGCTAAGGGATATGTGTGATAAAGAAAAATGCAGCTTCTGGGTCAACTTTTTGAAAACAAAGCTTGCTGTTGCAGACATTTTCTTTCTCCTTTCTATAGGTTGGAATCCAATCTGGACTTTTTGGTATTCTTTGCTCCATCCACCAAACCATGTGTTCTGTCCACCCAGCAGAAAAGATACCTTTTTCTTGATACAAAATACACTTTCCCTTAGCCATGGTCCCATGGAGCTGCCTCCTCCATAATAGGGTGTTGTTTTTTAATTTATCTGTGTACTCTTTTTCTTGCAAAGTTACCTTCCATTTGATGTGAAATGCATGTCTGAAGAAGACATCCTTTAACATTTGCAAAGAGGCATTTTATAGCCTGCAAAACTATAAAATTTGCATAGGGGCAAAGAGACAGACTGGCAGTAAGTCAACTTTAACCACATAGATGAGGATCTCTTAGAGAATGACGGTGCAAAAGTTGGAATGTGCCTGGTTCTTTGAAACACTGTGGAGCAGAGCAACCCTGGAGACAAGACCACCTACCTCCAGACCACTATACGAGAGAGAAATAAATTTTTATCCTATTTAATCCATTGCATGTTTAGGTCCCCCTTCCCCGTCCATCTCCCCCCTTGTTATAACTAAGCAGATTAGTTGCAATATTTACATTTTGGTCCTTTAAGACCAAAAAGTGGTCTTCTGTGCTTTATCCTTAGGCTGGTTGTAAAAGCTGAAACAGTGCTTACATTTTTTTGACTACATGATTGCTGCTTAACAGAGGGTGGAACTGTTAGCCAGGATTCTATATATATATGTATATATTTTTTTAATCAGTGAATGTCACAAGTGCCTAAGTCACTTGAAAAATAGTTATAGTATCAAGATCAAATGGATTCTTCATTATTATATTCCATCATTTTCATTTCTCAAAAGACAAAATTCTCCTCCCTTGGATTTTTTTTTAAACCTTGTTTACTATTACTATGTCAATCAATCAAATAAATTTTCCTCCTATCAATATTTCCTCCCTCCCTCCCTCCTCTTCCCTTCCATTGCTCTCTGTCTTCCCTTCTCTCGCTTAACTTGGAGAAAACTCTCCTCTATTCTTGTTTTGGTAATTTCCTGTAAAAGATGTCCTTCGAGCTTCCTTTCTGAGAATACTTTCTATTAAGTTGAATGCTATTCCTTCTGGGTTGATTTTCTTGATTTCTCTCTTTTTCACTATCAGATCTTTTTGGTTATTTCCCTATCTTTGTATTCTATTTTTTCATTTTAGAAATGATTTTTAATCTCTAAGAGTACTTGTTCTGATCATTCATTTCTTTTTCTTTTACTTTTTAACATCTATTTCTTATTTTATGAAATGTTACTGAGGTTCTGTGTACATGTTAATTAGAGCATTTATACTAAACCTGACACCACATTGCAATTATCTGCAGAGTCTTAAAAAGTGCTGACGCATGGGGTCCCATAATCGAAGATTCTCCATTTATTGGTCTGGGGTCAGCCTGGGTATCAAGACTTCTTTTTTCTTTTTTTTTAACCCCCAGGTAATTCTTCTATTCAACAAGTTTGGAAAACACTGTTTCAGACTGCACCTCCCCTGAAAGTTTTATTCTTTTACCTAAATTATCTGATTCTTTCATGGCCCACTTTTTGTTATCTTGTTTCTCTTAGTCTGTCTTTTATAATGCTAATTCTGACAAGCCTTGGCATAGGAGGTTGGCCATCATATTTAAGAGAGGACAATAGATGAAGTGGCTTGGGTTTCTTCTCCTTCTTATAAATTGGATCATTTTTTGCCCTCATCTCTCACTTGAGAGGGATTTCTGACTCTGTGTTCTGGTTGGGCCTGGGCTGGGAGGAATGCTTGAGTTGATTTCGCCTCTGGTGAGAGGGCAAGATGAAGATGTCAAAATGTGGCATCAGGAATGCCAGACAGGGGCATTACTCTGAGGGAACCAACATAGAAGCTCTGCTTTTCCGATTGTTCACTCAGTTTTTAGGAAAACATGCCTGACAGTGAATGCAGATTCCCTGTACTCTGTGTTGAGGGAGTAAAAGTGGTAGCAGGTGCTACCACACTTTAAACTGAATTATAATCAATTCTCCTCTTGTCAGCCTGGCTTCTACTTCTCTTGACATTCATGCAGACTCTGTGGTCAGAACTTTATAAAGCCAAAGAATTTCCTTGAGCAGATTGGTTTCTATTTCCGCTGAATCACTTGGGGAATTTTTTTCACTAATATGGATGCTTAGGCCTCACTCCCTTACTAGATCAGAAATTCCAAGGAAAATCCTAGTGCAATTATCTAGCATTAACTTAAGGATTATTGTTTGGAAACCAATAATGAAGACTAACTTTTAAGAGTACAGCAGGGAACCAGCTTGAAACTCACTTGAACTTGCATGCAGATTCATTATTCCATAAAGATATCTCATTTGGATTGTAAGTCAAGAATAAGCCAGCCAGTTCCTTTTCTTAATTCTTATTTTTTCCATGTAACAGAAATCTAACTCATAATCATGGGTCTTTGAGAGTGGCATTAAATGCTTTATCCTTTCTCAGATAGTTCTGGATATTTGCATCAAGCATGGATCCAGAAATTATGAAGTTTTCTCATTGTAACTACTTTCAGCATTTTCTAGATACTGGAAGGTCAAATATTACAATTAGAGAGTTATTAGAAAAAGAGTTCCTAGCCTACCACTAGGGAAGCTCTTGGCTCTGAAATATATATTTATGCTTTAATTGCAGGATTTAAACATGATTTAAAAATATGTCCCCGACTTTTTTTTTTTTTATTCCCCTAGCCCATTTCACCACATGGGGAAAAATACCCACATATTAGAAAAGAATCAAACTCTTGCTGAAACCATAAACCACAGTTTGGTTTTCCTGAGAAACTGAAAAATCTTATCTTTACCATTAAAATTAGAATATTTCAGAATGAAATCAAAATACCACATGTATTGCAGAAATACACCACTTAACCAAGACTGTAAGATCACAGAAATGGACTTTATTGGCTTCGGAAAGGGGAGGGGAGGGGAGGGGAGGGGAGGGGAGGGGAGGGGAGGGGAGGGGAGGGGAGGGGAAGGGAGAGGAAAGGAAATGTTCACCTCATCTTTTATTTCCTTTCAAAAACTAAATTAAATGTGAAAAAGCAGAACCTTAAACATGCTATCCATCTCTACTCAGCATGTTGAACAGATCTTATTTACAACTTTCACTACTTTTTTTTTTAACCCTGAATTAAGATCTGATGACACATTCTACCTTCCTGCCGTTCTTTATTGAAACAGAAGGCTGGGGGTTGGCATTTGGGTAAAGCTCCCATTTATTCATGTACTGATGTCCTTTCTTGTTGCACATACCATGGGTGCTGTCAGTACCAATCCCGGCACACACTTTCTAGTTCATATCACGGTTCACAGGTAGGATGCCTTTGAATCATCCTTCATCCAGAGAAGTTAAACTTGCACACAAGGAAAAGGGGGAACTATAAGATTTGACTGCAATTTCCTCACTAAGGGATAATTTATATATGTTACAAGAGTCTTGAACAAATGTAGGAGGGGGTTTGCATGCATTATCTTATGTGACAAGACATTTTCATACAAATTGCTTTGTAAAATTTCTAGTAAAGAACATAGGGAATATGTCTGTTGGTGCCCCAAATGGGAAAGAAAAGTAATTGGTGTTAATCTTTGCCAGTCATCTCAGATACAAAAGGGAGACAGGTCATTAAACAGGAGAAAATCTAACTTAAGTTCGTGAAGTTTGACACAAATTTTTTTGTCAAAAGAAAGGGCAACTCTTCTGTCAGAAACTTGAACAGTTCGAATAAAGGGACCCTATAGCAGACACTAGAGAAAATGAGGTGGGTAAAAAACTAATTGTGAACTTAAAATTATTTTGAGTAGAATACACAGGATACCATGAAGAACACCTCTGCAAATACCTATCTCTTAAAGTTCTGGTTCTTTCACCTAGCTATTGACTTGTTGAATCTGTCAAGAAGACTCTCTAGATTAATCTTGTCCATAACTTCTCCTAAGTAGAACACCAAGATTTTAAATGATAAAGGGAAAACATGGTCAAGTACATATCCTTCACCTGAATATCAGACAATTGCCAAGAACTGATTCAAATTGTGCACAGAGGTAAAGTTGCATATTTGCTTGTAAGCAAGTTCACACACATCTATAATCCTATATTTACTTACAGTGGGCATCTGTTCTGATTGGTTGGTGTCTGTGCCTTATCAGTTAAATATTTTGGATACTGAACCTGGCCACTTCACCAAATGACAGTGCTCTTTAAATTTTTATGCTATTTATGTTATGCTATTATCTACTAGTGTCATTTGGTAGCGGGTTGTTGCCAAAGGTTGCTCTGTTTTGTTACTGAGCAAAATGTATATTATTAATATCTGTGGCTAATTTTCCCAGCCTGTTAGCAATAGTACTACTTGTCCCTACTTTGCTTTGAAGTGTGCAGTATTAAATAAAGTCTTGATAGTTGGGGAGAAGTGATACAATTTATCAACATTACATTGGAAATACAGTTTTTTGATTGTTTTGGAAAAACTAAATTGCTTTACTGAGAGAAAATGTACCTTTTTGGGAAATGGAGCAGAAGCACAAAAATTTCATATTATTTGACAAAATTTCAAATTTATTGGGGTGTGGGGTAAGTGGATTGACAGTAGAATCATATACAAGAGTTAGATATTATAATGGCATTTTCTATCTGTACTTTTCTTTTTCAGTTCCTTGTATAAAACCATTCCACTCCATATTCATTTTTCCCTGACCAGAAAGAGTCATATTTAGATTTCACAGTAGGGATAGGCTATTCATCTTTCTTTATTAAATTATTCTGTGTTGTAGAGTTTGTTATTCTTTACCATCTTAACTTGATGCTTCCATAAGTAACTACTGGGTCATTTTTGTGACTTGGGGGATAAGGTACACTAGCATTAATTAAAATGCAAAATAATAGATATAAAAAATGAAAATATTTTCTAAGATAAGCTTACAAATGCAGTTTTTTTTTTGAGAACTCAAAGCAACAATTATTAAAGACATAATAGAATTTCTTTGAGGCTAATATTTAATCTGAAAACAATGTTTTAAATAACAATCTCAATTTTGTGAGATGCATGTGAATAGTTTCCTTCCATTTTTTACTTTCATAAGGACAGATTGCCTGTGAACCATTGTAGATCAGCCAGAGGTCTCAAATAAAAATCTGTTCATTCTCAAAAGGAACTACACTGGTTTACATTCCCAAAAGGATTAACCAGTATTAATAATGTTTATAATAACCAGGGTGTGGAAATTTATTTATATAATCTGAATATTTTGATTAGTGTTTGAAATGATATGTCTTTAAAGTAGATGTCTTTATAATCAAAATGAGGTTCTTACAGAAAACCCATAGTTGAGTCTTGGTTTTTCAATCTAATCTAACAATCTGTCCTCAATGTTGTTTAAGCCATTAAACCATATTTAAAGTATTGATATGGTTAAGTTAAGATCTGATATCTTGCTAATCAATTGTCTGTTCTTTTTTTCTATTTTATTTCTTTTTCCTCTTGTGCTCGTTAGATTAGTAGAACTCCTTTTATATTCCCTCTTTATCTACACTATGTATGTTCCTAAGCTTGTTTGTGAGCATCAAACACAAGTCTGTGAAGAAGAGCCACAATGGGTGGATTTCTCTGTATCTGCAATTTACATGGGTTTTGTAATATCATGCTAGCCAATAGACAGCATTTTGTTAGAAATTGCTTATGAATTCTCCTTACCTACTTACATGGCAGTCACATATTCCTTTTGTGCTCTGCCCAGTAGAGTCGGTCTTTGGATTCTGTCTTTTTTTTTATTTTCCTATCTTTCTTTTTTTTTAAAAAAAGATTTATTTTATTTATTCATACAAGCACTGGGTACAGTCAGAAGCGTGGGAGGGTGAGGGAATTCACCAGAGCCAGAGTGGGGAACAGAACAGGCAGACTAACTAAGGACACTGCTGAGGGGAGCAGCGGGTGGCAGGAGAGGTCTGTGCGCCATGTGGGACCCTCACCCGGTGGCCGAGGATCGAAACGGCGCTGCAGAGGCTGCGGGCAGCTTCGCAACCCAGTGCTCAACCGCTGCGCCACCGGGGACACTCTGGATTTTCCTATCTTTCCTTAGGACAATTGGTGGTTCTGAGACTGTAGTTTTAGAAAAATTATAATTTTGAAACATTTCCAGCTTTGGGGGGGTGAATGTTATGGAGATAAAGAGTGATGCCCTGTCTATCTTTCAACATCCAAATCTGAAGTACAATAATAAAGATATTTTGTATAGAGAAATGAGTATCCCAAACAGAAAAGGATTTAATAATTTAGATTTTTTCATTGATGAGAAGTAAAGGATCTACTTAAAGAGTGCCAACTTTATGAAAGTGCTATAAACTTAATTTTAAATAAATTTCTGAAGAAAAATTTCCTTATGAATTATATTATTTTAAGTTTAGAGTTCTATAAACTATTAGTATTTTTATTAATATTTAATTTTTTAAAAGCAAATATCCAATCTCTGATGTTCATAATCTGGTTGATTGGATTACAGTATTTGTATGTGTATTAATGTGAGGTTTTCAAATAAATATCTGTAAATTACACACTAATAGTAATCATTAACATAAATTTTAGGGAAAGATATGTAAAAAAATCCTGAAATAATAAGAAATTTCTTTTCAGCATTGCTACAGCTACTTTATTAAATGTAATTTTTTCCATTATAGGATATTGTAACACTTTCTATGTGAATAACTATCTAAAACCTTTCTATTAATAAATTAATTAAATAAATGAATGTTGCATAGTGGTACATAATTTTTGAAGTCTAGCCTATTTAACATTTCTTCTGTGTTATATGATAGATCAATGAAGATTCTATACCTAAACACAACTGTACATATTTTGGGTAAAAGAACTTTTTAAAAAAATAATCCTTTTACATGCTAATACACATTAAAAATAACATGAACTATAATGTCAAGTGTATCCAAAATTTAGTGATTGCCAAACATTTTTGGAATTGCTAATTTCTAAATTAAATTAAATTATTAAATAGAAAAATGTCAAAGGATAGCCACTGAGTGCCAGGCTGTTTTTTAGATCCTGGAGATCTTTGTGAATAAAATAGTCATTATTTTTGCTCTCATGGAACAAATATATATTTTAAAACAGATTCTATTTCTTAAAAGAAAGGTAGAGAATCATTATTTAGAATATTTTTATATACTTTGTCATAGAAATTAAAATAAATATCTTTAATATGTATATAAAATATAAGAAAACTTTAACAGAAAACAGTTTGTATGAGTACCAATAGGTTAACAGTACATGAATAATTAATTTGAATTTTCAAGACAAATAGCAAACACTAATAATAAATGACCAAAGGTTAGAAATAGATAAATCATATATTGTAAAATAGCAACCAGCAAACATATTATAACAAAACTGCTGTTTCCAGTAATCAAAACAACATTTTAGTGCCACTGAATAGCTATGAACTTGCCCATATTAAATAATATCCAAACAAAACAAGTGAGTATAATACCTAAGAATAGCCAAAACTACATCTATCTGCTCACTGAGTAATACTACTATTGGGAACTTTTTTCCTAAGGAAATAACCTAACAGAACTATAAAACTATGTTCATGATCAAATACATGTTCACAGTGACTTCATTTATAATATTAAACATTGGAAACAACTTCATTACCATGGTAGGCAATGGTAAATATTGTTATGCTATTTTGGTGGGTAATTATAATTTCTATTATGCACCTAACCTAGACAGTTTAGACTTTCTGAAAATAATGATAAAAATGAGGCTACTTAGGTATGCTGCAGGGGGTTTATAAACTCCTGTAATTATTAGAAGAAAAAATTCATGGTTGTGTAGAGATGGTCGTTATTATATGATTAATTTGGGAGGGCTATCCTTAAGGGTTGGTGACCTGATAAACCAGCTGCCCCTAAATTGTCACCTAAATGTAATTTAACATGGAAACAATGATTTACTGTGCTAGAATAAAGATTTAAAGCAATCTATAAACATTTTGCATATATCTACATAACCTACAAATAACCTATTATGTAATTAATAAAATGACTATGAAACAGTCAAGAAGCAAGATGATGAGTAACATATTAAAAGGGTGTCATAACCAGGGAGGTACAAAATTCAATTAATGCTAATTGAAGACAATTGGGGTGCTAATATGTGAGATACTGAATTCCATCTACCTAAATCAGTCAATAAAAACCTGAAAAAATTTGCATAAAGGTGAAATTAAAAATATATCCAAGGAACATGTTTTGTGGATATAAAATGGCATGAAAGTTAAGAGCATGCTTTTGAGTTCCCCTGTCGATATAGCAAGCAGCACTGGATTGGAAAAAGAAGCACAAATCTGATCTCACAGTCTAGTCTCTAAATTCAGACTACACAGATCCTGTGCTGTGTCTTAGTTTTGAATCATAAGTCAAGGAAACTGGTACTACTGGAGATAGTGTTTTTCACTCTTTATTTAGATAAATGACTTCGCAAACCCAGAAAGTTGTAGAAATAAGTATGGCGATAATGAAGTAAGTCTACAGAAAAGTATTAATACTCTAATAGTCAGTTTATGTGGAATATATTTTAAGTCAATGATAATTTATGCTTCTTATATGCAATTTTGAAATGTCCCAGAGATGGCATGTTAGAAAATGTCTGACATGTTAGAGGATCTAATTATTTGCCTTGTACTTTTAATTAGAAATGCCTGATTGGTACTTGTGACTTAAATTTGACATGCATTAGAGAATGTAATTAACTAAGCTTATAAATAATGTTTGAATGCTTACTAAAGTTGTAAATTCAATTTGCTATATTTTAAAAAGCTGCTCAAGAAGTAATAAAGATTATTTTAGTTTGTAAGCCTTATTAGGGATGTGATGTATTTGAGAAAATAAATAAATATTTGAATTTGTATGCATACTTTAAAATGTTTAAGGGAATTCAGTGAAATGTCATTTGAAAAGGATTTAATAATGATATAAGATCATCAAATATATAAAATTATTAGTTAAGATGAATCAAACATAAGTAAAAGTGATTGTGCTTATTTTAATACAAATTATTTATTCATAAATCAACTAGCAAAAATTATAAGTTGAATTTAGAGGCTTAAGAAAAATTCAGTCTTTTAATTAACTACAGTTACAAATTGCATATTTAGACAGCTCTAAGTGGTTCATTTTGCATATAAAAGCCCTCCCTTGGACATTAAAATATTCACCGACATGCTAAGTCCAATGATAATTGTCAATTGAACATGACAACATGACAAATGTATAAGTCACTCTAGAAAAGCCAGTCCATTATACTATTTGCATTTAAATAGTGCATTTAAATTTAAAATTTCTTGCATTTAAAGTAAACAAGTATTAAATTTAAAAGTATCATGTTTATTATGGAAAATTTGTAAGACAAAGAAAAGTATAAAAAGCAAGTAAACATTGGCAGTAAGAGAAGCACTGCTTACATTTTGGATCACTAGTTCTGTCTTTTAATATATTTTTAAGCATTAAATAAATTTGTGACCTACTGTATATATTTTATTTTATTATTAAAGATTTATTTATTTTTATACAAGAACCGGGGTACAGGCCAGATGCGCGGGAGGGTGAGAGGATTCACCGGAGACAGAGTGGGGAACAGAATAGGCAGATTGATGAAATACACTGCTGAGGGGAGCAGCAGGCGAGACAGGAGAAGTCTGCTTTGCCATGTGGGATTCTCGCTGGCCGGCTGGAATCGAACCAGCGCTGAGAGGCTGCAGACAGCTTCACAGTGCTGCGCTCAACAGCCTGCGCCACCAGGGAGGTCCTGTATATATTTTATATGTTTTTTTTGTGTATTGATTTAGGACTTTTAATCTTTTTACTCTTGGAATATTCACAGATTTTTACATATCCAGAAGAGAGAGCTAGGAATTTGAGTGACACTTATGCCATGTAACGGAGGGAGCATGGGATTTGATGAAAGCGAAATCCTGATTTCAATGTGTACTAGCAGGGAGGAATTTAGACAAGTTTCTTAATATGCCCTAGCCTCAGTTTCCATACCTGTGAAGTGGAGATGAGATTATTGCTCCCTAATCTTCTCCTTGGGCTGATGAAATATCTATTGTATATTTGAATTACAAAGGGCAGCACCTGATAGTCAATGGTAATGGTTATTTTTATGTTTAGAATTGTAGAGATTGTTTTCAGAGGTGATTTTTTTTTTTATTAAATCTATGCTCTTAATCTGAGGCTAGGGGATGTCAGAGATGCGGAAGGATTCTTTGTTCTCCCTGCAGTTCCACATGTAAGGACTCAGAGCTGCTGGGCATGACTACCTGCAGGGTGGGGAGTGTATTGTAAGAGCTACACAAGGAGTGCACTGGAGAACTCACAGTTAGAAGTTGAAAATCAAGAAAACAGCCAAAGAAAAAAATGCTCAGGCAGGAAAATAACACCTGGACGTATATAAAAGTATTTGTTCTAATTTCTTTTATGCATAGTCAGAGACAAATAATTAAAAAGGACAAAAACGGGAACAGGTACTTTGGAAAGCTCAGCAAGCATTTCGGGCCCTGGAGAGTAATAGTTATGAAGAAAAAAATACCAAGAGGGTGGCCCTTGATTTTCAATAGGAAAATTGGAGGTTGTATTTGTATGCGTCCAATTAGTGCAGCCAGTCAAATTTTGTCAAATGGAAGAATTCTAAGTCACTTTTTAAAAAGAAATCATGTATGTACCCCTAACAATTGTCCATGTTCTGGCATGGTTGGAAACCACCCCTTTCTTGAATGTGTCTTCTCAGAAAAGAAGCATTTCACTTTATGTGTGGGATATGCTATCTTTTTAAAAGACAATGAGCTTCATAGAAGACCCAGAAATGATCAGAAGTCAGCTTATTCTCAACATAACGTTCTGATTTCCAAGCGTCCGCAGCCACCACCTTTGTTCAGAAATGCACTTGTGCTTAGCCGAGGCTCCACTCATTCCTGAACCTGACAAGCTCTTTGCTCTTACTTATCATTGTACTGATATCCAGTGTCAGAACATTGTGGATTGTGCTGGAAACACTATGTAATTACATGGGCTTTCTGTGCTCAAAGTTACTTCGCCTATTTCATCACTACCTTTCTAAATGGGAAAAAGAAACCCAAGATATAAGACATCAGTAGGAAATTGGCACCGTGGATACTGGAGAACCAATGACACTATATTAAACTTCAAAATGAAAGAAGGATACTGATGGCAAAATTCACTTGCTTCCACTTTCAAAGGTCAACAGGTAACATGCCGGAAACTAGAGTGATTTTTCAAGCGATCTGTAAATACTTCATGGGCTTAGAAATGAATGTGGTAACCTAATCATTTTGGAGACTATAAATTTGCAGCCATCATTGCTCTCTGTCTTCCTCCTTATAGCTGAGAATCTGCACAATGTGTAGACGAAATGGGTTTACAGTTAAAGCAGACCTTCAAGTGAAACTTCTACATTTTTATCTTATTAAATATGTTATGCAATTTTAATATTACATTACTTAAATATATTTAATATTGCATTTAATACTGCAGATTCAAGGTATTTAAAGAAAGCAGAGTTTTCAATACAAAGATACTCTTCTTTTTGATTTGGAAACAACATTTATCCTCAGAAAGTCCAATAAGTTGTTTATAATCAGTGTTTTATTGCTAGCAGGGACAAGTGTTGAAAGAAAAAAAGGAGGAATGGTCATTAAAAATTTAAAACAATCTCTTTTGCTTTCAAATGACTGTTGAGGTTATTTGATGTCTATGCTTTTGAAACTTCTAAATTCAATGTTTTTTTCCCTATGGACATGAAAAGACTCATTATAGAAATTAGGGAAAAGACAAAAGCACTAAAAAATGTACAAGTGTGCAAGTGATAGGATTTTCTAGTCTTTTATGCAGATAATAAGGGTGCTTTAAAAATGTTGCATGATTAGTAACAAAAAGACAAGTTTTTTAAAGGCAAAAATCCTTTGGAAATCAAGAATCCTATCTTAGATCAGTAAAATTTGTTCACTTCATTAGTTAAAAATAGAAAAAAATTATTCTTACTATTGTGACTTTGTTCTTGGTACCTTGCTCAAATCTCACCACTTTTGGTGAAGTAGACTCTAAAATAAATGAGTGATTCTAATTTTAAAAGGTATCAATAGACTGGAGCGGTCTACTTAAAGTGATCAAATACTAGTGCTACCACTACTACTACTACTACAACTACTGGCAATGGTAATAGATTTTCATACATTCATTTAAAAAATATGCTCCCTTTTAAAATCTGAGCATTTCTTTGTTTTTGTTTTTATTTTTGAGGAATCAGGTTTGCTTGAGAGCTCAAGCAGTCATCATTGTCTTCCAAAGATGATTAACTCAAGGCCAATTTACCTAATTGATTAAAGCGGAGTGATGAGTTAGGCCACAGGTCTACCTGTGCAAAAGCCAACAACCTTCATGGAGAGAGACGTTCTGTTGCCAGCCTAACACTAGCACCCTAAGCAATGCCATTGGCCACCAAGAAACCTGGGAAAATGAAGGCTTTGTAGACTCCCACCAGCAAAAGTGAACATCAGCTCAGGCTTATCCCCAGATGTATTTGTATTATTATGATAATTGGAGATGCACAGAATAGTACACTTGTATTTATGGCTCTAGATCTGCATCTACTAATGTTGTGGCCTTCAGGATGGAGTACCTCTAGAAAGAAAGGTAGCTCCCAGTGTATGCAAACAGTTTTTCTTCCCTTTGCACACGAAGGCAACATTTTGGTTACATGGCATAATGAAGGAATGAAACAAAGAGCAGCAGCAGCTATTTCAACAACAGCAAAGACTTACTAAGGCAAAGAAAGATGCATAGTTAGCAGGACAAAGGATAGTTTAGATCACGGTTGGCAAACTACAGTCTGAAGGCAAACTGCCCAATTTTATAAAATAAAGTTTAAAAAACTTGTGGTAAATATGTATAACATAAAGTTTACCCCTTTAACCATTTTAAGTGTATAAATCAGGGACAATTCACTACATTTACAGTGTTGTGCAAACATTACCATTATCCATTTCCAGTCCCTTTTCATCATCCCAAACTGAAACTCTGTACCTATTAAACATTGACTTCTCTTCTTCCCTCCTGGCAGCCTCTAGTAATCACTATTCTGCATTGTGTTCTTATGAATTTATCTATTCCAGATACTCTACATGCAAGCATACAGTACTTGTTCTTTTTCATTTAGCACAATGCTTCTCAGTTCCATCCATGCTGTAGCATGTACAAGTAAAGTTTTTTGGGAATCCAGCCAAGTATACTAGCTTACATATTGTCTATGGGTAATTTCACATTACAATGGCAGAACTGAGTAGTTGCGACAAAGAGTTTGTGGCCAGCAAGAACCAAGTTCTCTACTATCTGACCCTTTGTAGAAGTCAAAAGCCCTAGTTTAGATTAAAGAATCATAAACCCCTCTTTACTTGTGAATCTGTATGAAAGTTTATGTAACATGTGAAGATAAAAAGTATATGATTTTGTTTAAAAGTCTGAAAATCATCTACTTAAACTACTTAGAATAGCTATTTTATTTTATTAATAATGCTCAGGACTCCTTTGATTATAAATGCCACTAAATTATATATTGACAAATGGAGACTAAACAGAGAAGGATGGTTTTTCTTTGTATCAAAGAAACCAGGAAATGCACATTGTGGTTGTAGATACAGATGAATCGACAGGTAATGCTATTTCCCAGGAGGTCAGGTTTAGATGGCCAGTCCAGGTTAATAAAATGTAATGTACATGGCAAATACTCCAGAACACCATGCCGAGGTGCCTTGAATATAGCTCTCAATGGGTGTGGTCACTCACCAAACACTACAAAAACAGCATCTGTTCATACACCAAAATAGTATCCTAACAAAATAAAGACATATCCTGGGAAACATTTCCATTTAAAAATATGATACAAAAGGAGTAGAGACAGAATGGACCTAGAAC
Source organism: Talpa europaea (assembly GCF_964194135.1). Taxonomy (NCBI): domain Eukaryota; kingdom Metazoa; phylum Chordata; class Mammalia; order Eulipotyphla; family Talpidae; genus Talpa; species Talpa europaea. The sequence continues at coordinate 95,752,888 of NC_140069.1, read as the reverse complement.
ACCAGAGAGGTAATATTTTTCAGGAATAAGGTCAGCAATGTCCATGCCATAAGAAACAAAGATTTTAAAGTGAGACAAAACATAGGACAAAGATTTTAAAGTGCCTGTTGACTTGGGTTATCAGGTCCCTGTCAACCTTGTATCTGGGGAGGCAACATGGAATACAGAATCAAAGAGATAGGAGTTTCCATCCTAACTCCACTCCCTATTCAGTACATGTATATCCCTGGACAAAATTCTTAGTCTCTCATCTACAAACTTCTCTTTAAAATGACATTTAAAAAAATTTTTATTATAATTTTGGGGTTACATTTTTACTCCTTTGTATGTGCTCGTGCTTTACTCCCCCTCCACCAAACCTCTTGGTCAATGACCTCTCCCTTCCCTCATCTCCTCCTCTCTCCCCTGTTTCCTTTGTAACCAATAAATTTTTCACTAAGTCTAAGATTTGGTTTTGCTTGGTTTTTTTGTAAGATTTATTTATTCATGCATACAAGAACTGGGGTACAGGCCAGGTATGCAGGAGGGTGAGAGGATTCACCAGAGACAGAGAGGGGAACAGAACAGGCCGACTGACTGAAATACACTGCTGAGGGGCGAAGCGAGCATGACAGGAGAGGTCTGCCTCCCCTGGCAGGGGCTGAAGACAGTTTCACAGTGCTGTGCTCAGCCACCTGTGCCACCAGGGAGGCCCTGTTTTTGCTTTATTTTGCCAGTTTATGCTTTTTGGTTATTTATGTTCCACACATAAGTGAAACTATCCATCATCTTCATTTTTTGACCTTTTTACTTAGCACAATCACCTTAAGGTCGATCCATTTTTGGCCAAAAGGTGTCTAAAATGACATTTAAAATGCCTTCTCTAGGGCAGTTATTGTCAAAGTGCAGTCCAGAGAACAGAAGTATCAGCATTACCTAGAAACCTATTCAAAATGCAGTTCTTTAAATTCTGGGGATGGGCCCAGAAATCTGTTTTACCATGACTTCCAGGCATCTGTGATCCACACGTCTGAGAACCATAGCTCTATAAAATTGGTGCAATAGGTAAAAGAAAGAGTGTGAAGAAGGATGGATGGTAATACACAGGAGATCTTAAAAGAGACTCTGCCCATCATCTTTATACCTCCATTCCTACTCTCACTCTGACCTTCCTTGGCTAACCTGCTAATTCTTATTTCTCAGCAATCTTTTCCCTCCCTTTATTCTCCATTCCATCATACACAAAAACCCACTCCAATGTACTTAACTCTCCTAGGCCAATTACTGATAATGTGGTCCACATGGTGATGAAAGAGCCAATTAGTCCAAATGCATTCTCTTTTTACTGAATGAAAAAGAACTAACTGGTTATTTAAAGTCATGCAGGAACCTCCACACACAAAGCCCAATTATTTGGCTGAATTTTTCACTTTCCAATTGCTTATGTTGGTGTTGTGTAGACAAAATCTAAATTCATTACTCGGTAGGTTTCAGGCTCCAACTGTATCAACAGAATGTAGAAGTCACATATTTGAAGATGCAGCCAAATGGGGTTCCCTGGGAAGAACAAATAAGCAATGGCTTTCCCCTAAATTTGTTTCCGTATTTATTTCTAGTAAAAGCTCCTAATGAAAATTGCTATGTGCACTTGCTGACAGACACATTGAAATGAACAGAGCATCATTACTTGGCACAAGTTTTTGCTTCATAGCTCTGTTTGTATAGCATTTTCATCATTTACCAGAACTTTGTTTTTCTAATCACTAGATTGATAGAAGTAAATGTGGAGTATCAAGAAGAAAGAAAAAGCCTGAAAACAAATAGCCAAGTGCAGCATTTTTATCAATCCCATTGCTTAATTGATAATCAGTGCATTTCCATTCAGTTTAAAACCAATTATGTGATTTAGCTGTACAAAAGAAAATTCTCCTTTCAAGCTACTTGAGGTACTAGAAACAACTTTTAAAAATGTCACAATTTAAATAGATTTTATTAGGCAGATTATGTGCAATCAAATATCAATTCTATTTGGGAAATTGTCAAGGAGCATCAAAGATACTATCAGGAGAGTTTTGTACCATGATGAGTTTTGTACCCTGTCAACGTTTCTATGGTTTAAAGCATTGATGGACTTATAAATCTTTATCTCACTTCTATAGATCTATTTTCTAAATCCCCTCAGAGGAGCTGACATCCCTTCTTGAAAGGCAGCCTTGCCCCCATTTCCTGGGTCATTCCTGACACAAGCAAAGAGAATTTAAATAGTCTAGCATCTCAGGACTGATTACTGGGTTCCTGTGGCTCTCCTGAATTAAAACCCTGGCTTTGGGAAAATAGAAGAGGGCGTTCTCCTAAATTTGGGTCCATATTTATGAACTAAGGACTGGCTAGATTCCTGCTAAATTTGCTTTCTTCTTTTTTCCTTTTAAGTGCTATTATCACGACCATTGTACATTTAATAAGGTTTGCAGAAAAATCCCCAAAAACATAGTAAATAAAGGTTTACAATGTTGTAGTCATTGGTGAATAAATTCCTAACATAGATTATAAGTGGGGTCCTGAAAAGTCAACCATGTGAAATTTGAATTTCTTTATCACCAGGTTGGTGAAATCTAAGCCAGCCCTCCCCACAGTCAGACAGCTGCAGTTCCAGGGCATGGACTGATTACCAATTGCATTATACTGACATCTGTATTGTTACAGGGCTTTCTTACCTTTTTGCATATATTATCTCATATAATTTTCACAAAAACCTATGAGAAAGTTATGACTATTACTCTAATACAATGTAAAGAGGATATGGACCTTGCCTGTGGACACAAATCACTGTTATTTTCATCTCTATCCTAGACATGGCTTGCTAAGCGCCCTATCTCTTATGCTATAACTCTGCTATGACTTCCTGTCTTTGTCACACTCCTAGAAGGCTGAAAGCCTTTCCCTGAACTCCAGCCCCCAGTAGGCTGAAGACAGATTTTCCTGATGAGACCAGCGAACAAAAAACCCCACAACACTGCTTGCCCCTTCACCCTACTGTCAAGATCTGGCTGCCTGGTGGAAACCACACAACTTTCTGGACTGGGTGGGGCTGCCACTTTAACCATGTGACCTTAGCAGAATAACCTCTTTGACCTCAGCTTCCTCTTATGCAAAATGAATGATAATGGTCTTGCACTTTTGTCATGTAAGTGACAGAGAATATATATGTGAAGCCTTTCTCAACGCCTAGGTACTTACATGCTCAATTAGTAAATAGTTTCACCTTTTTTTTTTTTTTTTTGGCCAGTATGCCTACCAGCTACTTGTGCACAGTTCATAGGACCTGACCCCCAGCTCTCAATTGCGAATATCATGCAAACCTCGAGTTTTTTTCCTTCACTGTGTTTTTTCTCTGCTACTAAGAAAAAGTATCACCCAGCTTCTGCTAAGATGCTATATTAGGCAGTAATTGTTAAGACTGGTTTCTACTTTCTAAATATCATATTAATAATTTTTTTTTTATGTTTATTTATTTATTTATTACATTTGTTTGTTTGTTTTGTTTATACATGCACTGGGTACAGTCAGAAGCGCGGGAGGGCGAGAGAATTCACCAGAGCCAGAGTGGGGAGCAGAGCAGGCAGAAGGACCGAAGTACACTGCTGAGGGCAGCAGCGGGCGGCAGGAGAGGTCTGCGCACCATGTGGGATCCTCCTCCGGTGGCCGGGGAGCAGCCGGGGATCGAACTGGCGCCGCAGAGGCCGCGGGCAGCTTCGCAACCCAGCGCTCAACCGCTGCGCCACCGGGGAGGCCTTAATAATTTTTTAACATTCCATTTTGGGAGAACCAATTTCCTATGAAGTACTTTTTAATAGCTTTAATGTAAGTGACCCAAAATTTAGCCAAGTCTTTAAGTGCTTAACTGACAGGAAAGTCTTCCCTTATCTCCCCCTTTCTATACCTCTCTGGTTTCCTCTTTGTTCTTTTGGTACATCTGACCCTTTGAGAACCGCCCCCTCCCCACCCAGGCCACACACACACAGACTTAAACGGGCTAGGAAGATTCTAAAATGTTAAAGAATCAATTTTTTTCCCCTATGTTCAGAAAGGTCCATTTGATCCCTCCAGGGATCAAAACTGTAACTTTTTAAATTAAGGAGATGTAGAGTTAGAGGTCCTTTATGGACTCTAAGAGATGATAGTACAGTGATATGAATGAATAGATGTTTCTCTGTAGTTCTGCTAAGCCCTGAAAATCCTTCAGCATCTAGAATGCATTTTCCAACTCAGAGACAGAGAACTGGGCTCTGATCATGTGAGGGAGAGAATATTCAACTAGAAGTGAGGGATTAAGGTTCTAATCTTAGCTCACTACCTATATTCCCCAGATTAACCCTCATTTTTCTCATTTGCATTGTGAGATTCGAATCAGAACTTTTCCATGATCCTTTGGAAACATGATGTGTGAGTCTATGACTTCACAGAAGTCACAGACTTCCACAGAGGGAAAGGGGAAAGGGGATTGGGAAAATGGAGACAGGAGTCCAGAATTGGGGGAATTGATGCAGAAAGAGTGAATCCTAAGCATTCAGTTACTAGAACATTGCCCAAAGCAAGGCCTGAGTTCTTAAAGCAAGGCAGTGTGGTATATCAGAACGAGGCTCACAAATCAGACAAATTCAGGTATAAATCCAATTTGTACCCCACATTTGCTTGTGATTTTGGAAGAGCTGGTTAGCCTAGCTGAGTCTTAGAGCTACAATCCATGAAGAAGGGATAGTAATGTTTATCACATGGAGCTGTTGTTACTTACATGAGAAACTCATGTAAAATGCTGATGGCATTTCTATTGCTCAAAAACCATGTGATCTCCTGCCTTTCCTTCACTTCTAGTCACAAGAAGTGAAGTAGGGACAACCTGAAAGAGCATCCAGGGGTCAAAATGGGAAACATTTGAGCAGTAAAATAACAAAAGTGTTGGATCATAACCCACAGAACACAACAAATACCCATGGTCCATGCCAATACAAATAAATAATTAAATGTATAAATAAAGTACACAGGAAAGCTCTTCTGTATGGAAACTTTTCAATTAATAATATGTAATAATTGTCATAGACATGATCCTCTCATGGATACTAAGGTATGTGAACAAAATTGGAGGATTAATAGGATATTTTCATAGTCTTAAAATATTTATAAATTATACTGGGAAAAAAACAGTAACTTTATAGTATGGAAGGCCAGTAGATACCAATGTAACCAACTAATTAAGGCTAACATCATGAGAATTAAGATATTGGCATCACATGCTCTGTTTATTGGGAAAAGAAATCTTTTGGTGCATCCTTCCCCAGACTACATCCCCATAATCTACTCATGAGGAAACAACAGATAAACCCAAATTGAGGGACAGCCTACAAAACTGCTAACCAGTTCTTTTCAAAAATGTCTGGATCATAAAATACAAGAAAAAAATTGAGGCATGAACACAGATTGGAGGAAACTAAGGAGATGTGACAATAAAATGAAATATGGATTCTTTGATTGGATCTGAGACAAAAGTAGGACATTAGATGGAAAACTGGTATGTCCAAAGTCTATAGTTCACTTAATAGTGTTATACCAATGTTGATTTCCTAGTTTTGATTCCTATACTATAATTATATATATGATGTTAACATTGGAGTAAGCTGGGTGACAGGTATATGGAATATTTATACATTTGTATTTCACATCAACGTGAAATAGAAACTTTGCCCTCTAGGTAAAGAAACAAAGCCAAGTATTGATTAATCCCACCAATCTGAACAGAGTCCAGAAATTAGACTTCTGGGAATCTGTAGATTTCTCTGCATAAAACATTTGCCTTCCTGTTCTGTTAGAAGAACCCCTCTTCATGTGGAGAACAGGGAACCAATCTTCCTGTTCAGGGATGGGAAAGTGACCCATCCCTGGCCAATCAGGATCATTCCCAGGACTTGTGCTACAACCAGTGTCTTTCTCTGAAATTATAGGCTATAAAGCAGAATGTATTCTGGAGCACTATAGTTACCATCTGTTCTACTAGTGCAAAAAAATTTCCATAATTGAAGATAACATGGGAAAAGCAGATTTGAAACATGGGAGAGAGAAAGAAAAAAAGAGATTGAAGGGTGTAGGAGTTGAGAAGGAATGAAAGAAGTTAGAGATGGAGAGGAAGAAATAGAACCAGACAAAGAGGAGAGGTCTCTATTAACTTTTGACACAAGAAATCACCTATCCACCATATCTGAAATCTGCAGACTTCTGGAGTCTTCAATTATATGACCAAAAATATTCCTATTTTTCTTAAGAAATGAAGTTGTCATTCACCACCTCAGAAAGTCTTAATTTTCCATTATAGCTCAAAAAACTGGGGAAAATATGATTTATAATCGTTAATATGGAAATAAAGGAATGATGTTGATGGGAAGAAAAATATTTAAGAAATGTTTCATTTTTAAATCTGTTTTAATCATCCATGTAAAAGAGAATATAACCAATTTATGTATCTAATAAGGGAGCAAATTTCTTTGCCTCGACATTTGAGCATGCCTTTGACCATGCAGTAGTAGATCAGGTTGTAAAAATCTAAATTAGAACTTAATTACAATCTTCCATCCAGGGCTTACACTATAGAGAATAACAAAATCAGTTTACTTTGATATTAGTTTCACTTGCTTGTTCTCCTATCCAAACAGATTTTCTCTCCCTTGCATATGAGCAATGAGAACCAGATATATAATATTTAAAAGTTAATGAACTTACATTTTATTCCTTTCAGTAATGTAGCTGCATTTCTTCAAGGTTAACATCAATGTGTACTCTAAAGAAACGAACTTCTAATGGTAAATTACAAGATCTGTAGTATGTGGGTGAGGAAGATATTTTTTGTTATTTATCCTGCTGTTTACATGGGAAACCATAAAGATTTCAGACATTTGGGTATCTCTTACATTATTCAAAATTCAGATATATGGTCATGTAAAGGATCAACTCAACTTTAGTTTCTTAAGGTAGAACAAGGCATATAATTTCACAAAAAAATAATTCAGAATTATTTCTGCCAAGTTCCTTCAAAATCCAGACAAATTAATATCACTTACTGCCCACAGGGACTTTTGCCAGAAGGCCATTCTTTACTACCTGGGTGCATAAAAGATCAGAAATGTTCAAACTTTAAATTTTAACTATTTTTAATTAAAATAAAATCCATTTATGATTTCTGTTCACTCAAGTCACAAAGCATGCCATTAAAACAATAAACAAATGTCTAGTTTACACAATTAAATAATTAAAACATCTAGTGAAAATAAAAGGTGGATTGACTAGCGTGAACTTTTGGAGAAGTTGAAGGATAATGTAGACTTTTGGGGATACATGTTCACCATGTTTTCAGTGAAACTCCTTTTTAAGCACTCTCCCCTACTCTAGATCTCTTTTATCACTTCCTCCCCCTCTATTTCCGTTCTTTTTTTTCATTTAAAAAATTTTCCTTCCTTTGATCTTCATTCCATCTTCCCTTCTTCCTACCTCCTTTCTCCATCAATTATTTGATTAGTTCTTAGTGGGGAGCTAATCAATTCCAGGTACTGAGTTAAACAATGGGGATTAAATATGAAAAGACAGAGTGCCTGCTTTAGTACTTTTCTATTGCTGAGTGACAAATTACCCCAAATTAGTTACTTAACCAAGACCCCATTTATTAATCTCCAACTCTGTGTGTCAGAAATTCAGCATGGTGTGTCAGGAAATCTCTCTCGGCTCAAGATCTCACCTGTGTCAGCCAGGCTAAGAACTCAGGTATAGTTCTGAGACAAATCTATTTCCAAGTTCATTCATGTTGTTGGTGAATTTAGTTTCTTGTATTTCTAGGACTGAGATCCCTGTATCTTTGCATCTGTCAGCTCTTTCAGATGTGTAAGGCATTCCTTATTACATGGTTCTCCATCTTCAAGCCAGCAATAGTGTGTGGAATCCTCCTCTTACTTTGATCTTCCTGCTTTCTCTTTAGCCCCAGTCAGAAAAAATGTGCTGCTAGAGATTTTTATGATTATATTGAAAACATCTAATCCAGGTTAATTTCAGGAGAGATATCATATGCACAGGTCCCAGGGATTTAGGAAGAAGATTTATGGGGGTCGATTTTAGAAATTCTACTTAATACATCTACCTTCAAGGTGCTCACAGTTTTGGACCAAACAATAGCATTGCAACATGATTATTGTGGGATAAACGAATTGTGATAGCCACACAAAATGGACCATTACTCTGTCATAAAAAGGAAGGAAATACTGACTTACACCACTGCTTGGACGAACCTTGAAGTAAATCAGCCACAGAAAAACAAATATTATATGATTCCACTTAGATAAATTATCTAGAAGAGACAAATTCATAATACAGAAAGTAGAACAGAGGTTACCAGGGACTGAGGTAAAGGGAAAGGGAGGGTTTTTACTGTTTAATGGATACAGAATTTTTGATTGGGATGATGAAAACATTCTGGAAATATATCAGGTGATGGTTGAACAGCACTGTCAATGTATTTAATAGTACTGAATTGCATAGTTATAAGTGATCTAAATAGTAAATTTCATATTATGTATATTTTACTGAAATAAAGTTAAAATGTTGAAAAAGAATAGAGTCTGGGCTTGGGTAAAGAATAGCATAAACTGCCTCCTGAAAGATCAAGAATAGCATAAACTGCCACTGGGCAAGAGATGAGATTGGATGGAGTGCGGGCAGGAGGGTGTAGACTGTGAGGAAGGCAGGGGTAGTGTCATAATTTCAGTTCTCTCTCTTTTTTTAATTAAAGATTTATTTATTTATGCATACAAGAGCTGGGGTACAGGCCAGAGATGTGGGGGGTGAGAGGATTCACTAGGGACAGAAAGGGGAAGAGAACAGGAAGACCGACTGAAACACACTGCTGAGGGGAGCAGCAGGCGAGACAGGAGAGGTCCGCCTTGCCGTGTGGGTTTCTCCCTGGCTGGCTGGGGATCGAACTAGTGCTGCAGAGGCTGTGGACTGCTTCATAGTGTGGTGTTTTAATCGCTTGCGCCACCAGGGAGGCCCTCAGTTCTCTTTTTAGTCATCTCAAGTCTAAATTAACTTGAGATTTTGTTAACTTGAGTTAACAAAATTAACTCATTTTGTTCTGATGTGGACTTCCTTTGTCACAGAGCTACCTGGAAAGCAAGCCTCACTTAGCAGACATTGCTGGTTGTAGGGTCTCGAGTTTCAGTGGCAGAAGTGTGAATTAAGAAACTGCTATGAATTAAGTGGCAAACTGGTGACCCTGAGTTCACCTTGCTTATTAGGAAATAAAAGAAAACAGAAAGTGAACACTACCCCAGGCAGGGCACTGTACTTCCTCACGGTGCTTCAGTTCATACTAGAAGGCTTGATTTGACCAATGAAATAGTTGTGGTTTTGAGAGATAGATAATTTCCCCTTATATCAGGTAGCTAAGAAGGTGAAGCTCTATCTTACATCAGGATCTTTTTGGTTTGTTTTATATAGTTGTTCAATTTTGTACAGTATTTAATTTCTCCCCCCAGGTGTAGTCTCCCTAATTCTCCCACTGTGTGACCCATCACCACAGTCCCTTGCATTCTTCCCTTCCCTATTAAGCCCTCTTTTTCTCCCCTCTCCTGCTGCACCATGTCAAGATCTTGTAATGTGCTGTCTCCTCTACATGGAATGTTTATCTTCTTTTTTAACACTATCACCAGGTGTACCCACACACAATCTGCTTAATACTATTCATCTAATTCCTATCCATAATTCGGTAGGGCTACCATGTTCAACTGTATGTACTGTGCTTTGCAAAAGACTGAGGAACAACATTTATACAGAATACAATGGGAAAGCAGCCCCTGGGCTTGTACAGTGCCCAACCTGCACAAACACACATGGCAAGCAAATTAAGGTTTCGGACTAGGTGCTGTTTCATCTCTGGTGTCTGGTTAGATCTTGACTCATATTCTCCTTCAAAGTATCTACTATAAGCTACTTAAACAGTTATTTGCATAGTAAGTGTTTTATATGACTTTCCTGCTAAACTGCAAATTCAATAAAGGGAGAAAACATACTTGCTTTAAATCTTTTTGAACCAATGAGATAGAGCTGGATTTATGTGAGTTCAAAGCAAAGTTTTTTCAATGGTAACTTCCTGATTAGTGCCTGTGACTGAAGCACAGTGCGATGTGGAATGCAAATAATAGCATATTAGCTCTCTAATCCTTAACTTTTGCCTTATTCATTTTTTCTATAGCATAGTAGCTTAACATTTTTTTTGTAATTTTACTAAATATGTCAATCAAGGCTTAACATGCCTATATTATCTGTTAAAGGGGGTATTCCATAGCACTATTTTGTACTAGATTACTGTTCTCTCTCTCTCTCTCTCTCTCTCTCTCTCTCTCTCTCTCTCTCTCTCTCTCTCTCTCTTTCTTCAACCACTGGGTACAGTCAGAAGCGCGGGAGGGTGAGAGAATTCACCAGAGCCAGAGTGGGGAACAGAACAGGCAGACTTATAAAATACACTGCTGAGGGGAGCAGCAGGGGTGGCAGGAGAGGTCTGTCGCACCATGTGGGACCCTCGCCGGCAGCCAGGGATCGAAATGGCGCCACAGAGGCTGAGGGTGGCTTTGCAGCCCAGTGCTCAACCGCTGCGCCACCAGGGGAGGTCCTAGATTACTGTTCTGATTGAATAGTGTCTCTTAAAGATTGTTGTCCATCTGTAACCTCAGAAAGTGACCTTATTTGGGTATAGGATCTTTGCAATACAAGTGAAGTTTTTAAGATCTTTTGGGGTATAATTGGTTAAGACAAGGTTACACTGGATAAAGGTGAGCTCACAAATTCAATGACCCATATCCTTATAGGAGAAAGGAGAGGGAGATTCAGACAGAGAGATGCAGAGTAGACATAGGAGGGAAAAAGATCATGTGACAGCAGGGGCAGAGATGGGTAGGACACAGCTGCAGTCCAAGGGAAGCCAAGGATTACCAGCAATTCACCAGAAGCTATGAAAAGGCAAGGAAAGATTCTTCTCAAAAGCCTTTGGAAGGAGTATGACTCTGTCACGCCCTGACTTCAGAATTCTTGACAACTCTGGTTTGCTGGACCATTCTGCTTCTTTGGAAAAGCTCTATATTAGCTAGCGTTCATGGCCAACTAGAGCTTATTCAAGATTCTCAGTTGCAGATAACAGGATTTACTCTGGCTATCTTGAGCTGAAAGATTTATTACAGGATATTAAGCAGTGATCAAAACTTGTAGGATGTAAACAAAGTTTGGACCCAGCTAGCAGAAATGATCAACCATTCAGAGAGATTGTTCTAGCAAGTGCTTAGCACCTATAATACTGAGAATGGGAAAGAAGACAATTCACAACAGCTGTCCCACAGCCAAACCCCTCCTGCCATCTTGTTTACCTGAACATCTGATTCCCCAAAGTGTGACTGCCTCCTTGTGTTGCTCTCTTCTGCTGGCAAGTTTCTTGTCAGCAAAACCTAGATTACAAGCAGAAATTCAGTAATTAGTATGGGAAATGCATATTTTAACTTTCTAGTCTTTGTAGTGTAAGAGGGCAAGTGGAATTGCAATGTATCCCAACTCCTAAAATTGAGCTATTTGAGGAGAACTTTTTCTATAGATCCAACCATGGCGTGTGGTAGAAATACTAGTCCAGATGGGATGTTGAGTGAGAGAACCCTCATGCTTGATCTAGGAAGACAGGAGACTGAGTGAGACCAGATCTTCTGAGTTTAGCAGAATCACTGATTTAAAGGACTTTGACAGTAATATTATTGACTCACCATCTTTTAGCGTTAGATAGCGAACAGTGATCACCAACACCAATCATACCTCTAGAGGCCAGTGTAAATATTTGAAAATAATTTTTAAAAAAGATTTATTTACTTGTGTGTAGACAAAATGGGGTGCAGGCCAGAGGTGTGTGGTTGAGAGGATTCACCAGAGACAGAGTGGGCGCAGAACAGGCAGATTTACTGAAATACACTGCTGAGGGGAGCACTGGACAAGACAGGAGAGGAGAGGTCTGCCACACCATATGTGGGTTAGCTCTCTGGCTGGGGATCGAACTCAGGCTGTGATAGTGATAGCGGTGATACTTAACCCTTACACCACCAGAGAGGCCCTAATATTTGAAAATAATTTGATATTTAATCCTAGAACTTCATTGATTATCAGAAGAAAATATACAAAATCAAAAACTAGTAAGATAACTCAACTCAGACAATTTTGAGAATCATTGATATTCTAAGATTCTAAGATTAATAAAGGAGGGAGTGGCCTCCCTGGTGGCACAAGGGGTTAAGTTGCAACCTATAAAGCTATCTGCAGCCACTGCAGCACAAGTTCTATCCCTGGCCAGGGAGCTACCCACATGGCACAGCAGGCCTCTCCTGACTTGCCCACTGCTCCCCTCAGCAGTGTACTTTGGTCATTCAGCCTGTTCTGTTCCCCACTCTGTCTCTGGTGAATACTCTCACCCCCTGGACCTCTGGCCTGTAAATAAATAAATCTTTATGCATAAATAAGTATGCATAAATAAATAAATATTTTAAAAAAAGAAAGGAGGGAGGATAGACACCCCAATTATCTTAGTTAATATCTAAGAATGAAAAATATGGGTGGTAAATGTGAATTACTATTCGTGAGTAGTCAACTCTGATTTTTTAAGCTAAAGGACAGACTATTCAATTGGAAAATAAAAACAACAGTAGATAATTCTCTCAGGACCTTCTTTAAGCACGTTCATCTCTAAAATGAAGATGCATAGTCCACACTACATGCCACCATCAAATCCATCTTTCTAACACATTTTTTTAATCATGTCACTCTCCAGAAACTTAAACAGCTTTTTAATGTCAGAAAAAAAAAATTTCTAGCAGTTGGGGTCCTCCACATTCTGGGACTAAGCTAGCTCTATAGTATACATAGATTTTATATTTTGTTTTCAGGTTGGTCTCTTGCCTGTCACCCACAACACATGGCAGAAGCCCACTGCTGTATGTTTATTCATGTTGCTTTCTCTGATAAAATCACCTCTGACTCCGAATGTTATACTTTCTCTGTATGAGACTCCTGCGACCAGCTTCTTCTACAAGCTTTCCTAGAACATTCTAGCAAGAGTAACCTCCTCATCCCTGACAACCTATTACATGCTCTCTTGCCATGTTCTCTTATGTTATAGTGTTGGGTATATATAGCTTTGCTGCAATTTCTTCTCAAGTCCTTGGGGCCAGGGACTGTATCTGTTTTATCTTTATACCCCACAAAGTACTGTCCCAATGATTTACACATAGTAAGGATTTAATACATATTAGCTGTGTGCATGTACATTTGTATGAATGAGTTAGGAAGCATTATGAGTAAAGAGCTATGGTATGTATAATATGCCTTTTTCCCCTTTCTTTTCCTTTTTTTGGTAATTGAATATAAGTGATCAAATTGACCACACTTAACAGCAGTTTGAAAACATAGATCTCTTTTTTGTATTTGTAAAGAAAATTTCCCCGCTTGTAAAGAAAATAATGACCTGGTCTTAATTCTCAGTGTTTGGCCATGCTCTGTCTACATTCAATAGTGCAGGAGGAAGATGTGTCAGAGAAAGGGCTGGCTCTCAAAGTACATGCAACTTACGCAGGATTTTGTGTGATGGTTTGTCATTTGTCAATGTTAACACATTCCCCAGCAAAAAAGCCACATCAGATGAATTATGGTTTCCTTTTTGCTCTCAGAGCAGCAGTAACCCATGGCCACGTCTTGTTAGAGCAGAGTCGTTAACCACCATTACAAGAGACTCAGCCTTGACGTAGAAACACTTCAGCAGCTATTTGGCAGAAGGCTGAAATATCTGGGTTATTTACTCAATGTCAAATCCATTTTGTGCACTTCTGTGGGACTGCTTAAAGCAAAGTGAAGTTATTGGGGCCTGCTAGGTACAGTAAATTGACTCCTAGAAAACCTCGTTCAATGTCAGGCAACTGGGTATGTGTGTGCAATGAAATTAAAAATATATGTGGATACACAGTTGTAAATCAAGGTGTATTCTTAGCTAGATTGAAGTCTGCTGTGTATCTGCTCTTTTCCCCACAAGCTTTGTTTGTTTTCCTCCCCTTAGGAATAGCAACCTTATGATGCCACATAATTTCAGGAGATATCAGAAAGTAATCTCCTCTATTCCCTCATGAGTTTCAAGAGCTAACCCCTGGGGGAAAGAAAAGAATTTTGTGATATATCAACTGCCTTGTTTAAACACTTCACAAGTGAATTATTGCAATCTGCATGAAACTCTCAAAATAACAACTCTGTCTAAATACTAACCATCATTCAATCACCAAATAAGAAGACAGGGAAATACGAGCATCATAAAATGGCAGTCCTTTTCCTGAAGCCAAGAAGAAATTCATAAAATCATTAAATTCTGCCAGAAGTCACTATATTAAAAGTGAAACACTTGATCAAAGAAGAGGCACACTAAAATGGAAGCATTTGACTTATTATTTTGCCCTTAGGATTGATAACTTTTAATAGAATTAGATGGTTGAGAATTTTTAAGAAATCTTTGAGCAGGAAAGGGAAAATTTGAGTTGCCATTCTTAGATATTTTTTGCTATTACCTTTATGCTTTAATTTATATCCAAGGTGAACCTAAAAGATAATATAAAATAGTCCTTAGTAGAACAATATGGTTGTCTATTGTTCTGTGCTACCTAGAAGGAATGAAATTTGCCCCTTCCTGCTTGGTAGAAGCAGCTCAAAATAAAAATGAGAAAACCCAGCCTTATTTAGTGACACAAGAGGAAATACACGGAAAAATTATCATAAATATAGCAAAATATAGTAAATTGCCTTGGAAGTATCACCTTGTACTCAATGAAAAAAGGAACATGGAGAATGACAGAATCTTGGGCTTCCCCGGAGGCGCAGTGGTTGAGCGCTGGGTTGCGAGGCTGCCCGCGGCCTCTGCGGCGCCGGTTCGATCCCCAGCTGCTTCCCGGCCACCGGAGGAGGGTCCCGCATGGCGCGCAGACCTCTCCTGCCACCCGCTGCTCCCCTCAGCAGCGTGCTTCGGTCCTTCTGCCTGTTCTGCTCCCCGCTCTGGCTCTGGTGGGTTCTCTCACCCTCCCGCGCTTCTGACTGTGCCCAGTGCATGTATAGACAAAAAACGGGCAAACAAACAAAGAAAGAAAGAAAACATGCCTCTATAAAAAAAAAAAAAAAAAAGACAGAATCTTTTGCCTACTTATTCCAAGAAAGAGAGCAAATAGTGCATTCAAACAACAAGACAATAATGAGTTTTGCAGTAAAGACAATTGCTTATGAGCTCTATGTATGTGTTAGGCACTATTTCAGATACTTTCTACAAATTATCACTAATAAGTACCAGTAACAGATAATAAGTATTATTATATTCTATTTTCATTTTACAGAAGAGGGAACTGTTGTTCAGTGAAGATCAGAAATGTTTCCAGAACATCACAGCTAATAATTTGTGTTCTCTCCAGTATATCACAGTAATTCCCAAAACACAATATTTGGGTATACCAAAGCTAATACTGCACAGAGCTAGACAGTATATGTGTTACAGACACACCTCCATGACTGGGGTAGGATCATAAAATGGGTGTCATTCTTTCCACCCCCACTTACAGGCAGTTGCCTTGGTCTACAAGGCCCAGCATGCCATGGAACAGACTTCCTGAATGGGGGGAAGCTGGGAAGGAGCAAGGTGAAGATATAAATGGAGGGAGAGGCACGTGTGAAGAGATCGAGGAGAGACATGGACAGACATCTGGAAGAGACATTTGTTAGAGACATATAGGCAAGAGACACATGGGAAAGCTGCAGAGATAATGGTTCTTGAGAGAGATAATGGCAGCCTAGTGGCTTGACTTTAGGATGGATTATACAGTATATTTTGAATTTTGAGTCTCTGCTTCTGTCACAGCTATCTAGACCTTGCCTGATGTCTTTATTGTGGTTTCCCACCAGAAGGTAATTTAGGATTGAGACAAGCTTTTAGGCCTCAGCAATTTCATATCAGGACAAGCTTTCTTGGCTGGGAATTTGCCCATGAGGGGATGGGTAATTTTTGGATTTTTATTGGAAAACTATTATTTGAAAGCTTTTATCTCTTTTTATGTGTGTATGTTTGTGTTTGTGTGTGTGTGTGTATCTACATATATCTATATAGACATATAGATATATCTCACTAAGAGTATACTTCCTTTGCCTTTGTGTGTTTGTGTGACCAAATTCCTTTCAGAGTGATCCCCCTTAACAGTCTGAGTACTAACTGGGATGTGTGCTAATATATGAAAGAAATTTTTGGACCTGTCTTTAGCTGTGTATGGGGTTCAGAATTTAAGAACCACCCTGTGACATGCAAAGTGATAGACCATATTTGAATAATTGTCTCATATACAAATTAAATTAATAAATAGGCAGTTGTCCCCAAGGCAGTTATCAGACTTTCCATTGTTGTACCATGGAAATGCAAAGTTTTCCTTTTAATACTGTCATTTATTTCTCTGTATTTATCTGTGGGTTCTTAACATGTCATTGAACCTCTCAGTGATAGTGTCTAGCTCTGTGGGACATAAACTATATGTATTCAACATACAGAGATGCAATGTAATTTACCCTGCTCTTTTTCTTGCAGTTCTACACACCTCTCACTTGTTTAGTTTCCTCCTTTTTCTCGTCTTCTCTTCCATTTGTGACTCTACCAACCCTGACATTTAAATAAATTTAAAGATTTCTCTTGGCGGCTCTGGAAACGTACTATTCGAGTATTCTTCTAAAATGTAGAGACTCTCCATTTGAAGTCTTTCTGTCTTCTTAATCATTTTTTTAGAATATGGTTTCTATTCTAGAAGACTTGACCTTTGTTACCAAGTGTTTTTTTATTCATGCTATCTACCTTATCCTTCCCTCACGTCTCAATGCTTTCTCATTTCCTGTTCTCAACTATTATTTTAGCATACCTCTATCTGCCATCTTGACTTTCTCTTTTACATGAACTTTCTATCAATTTATTCCATTATCTGCTTGCCCATATGCACTCTTACCTCTGTCAGACAGAACTATTCTCATAGATGCATGTAATTTGGAGATAACAATTTTACCATTATCATTGCCATTCAGAAGTTACCAAGTAGCCAACGAAAAATCCAGTTTTTAAAATGTTATTTTTTCATAGCACTTACTTGGCTGTTTTGAGGATCAGTACACAGAAATTTACACACAATTATTTATATCCCAAAAGTCTAAAAAGTCATAGTTAAGATTCTTTTCAAAACAGATTTTCCAGAGAGGTTTCAGCTTAAAATTTGGAGGTAAATTTTCCTTAACTGGATAACAAATACCAATATCTCCAAATATTAATAAGCTGTTATATCATAAGTCCCACTAATTCATAACTTAGTATCATATACACTACAATTCAATTTCAGTCTTTCATAGTACATAAACAAAGTTACTAGGAAAGCTGGCCTATCACCACCAAAAGTATTACAAAGTACAGAAAGTTCTGACAGGATAGCCAAAATAGAGGAGTGATTTTGTTTAGGAAATAATTATACCAAAAAAAACTGTGGGAATAGAAGTAATTTTAAACATTCAAGCCATTCAATGCACATCTGTGACTCCAAATTGTGTTTAGTAGCTTTGTAGAATAGGATATAAAAACTACCCCCATCTATGGAATGTCACACAGACACCCAGGACAATCAAAGCCTCCCATATTCAATATCTTACTATTTTCTGGTTGCTCCAAAAAAAATAAACAACCTATTTTTTTAAAAAAGGGGATGAAGAGCCTTCCCTAGTGGCACAGCGGTTGAGCGCCGGGCTGCAAAGCTGCCCTCAGCCTCTTCAGCACCGGTTTGATCCCCAGTTGCTAGCGAGGGTCCCACATGGCGCAACAGACATCTCCTGCCATGCCTGCTGCTCCCCTCAGCAGTATGTTTCATCAGTCTGCGTATTCTGTTCCCCGCTCTGGCTCTGGTGAATTCTCTCACCCTCCCACACTTCTGACTGTACCTGGTACTTGTATAAATAAATAAATAATATTAAAAAAAAGGGAGGGATGAAGTGGGTTTCCTTTTTTTTTTAAAGATTTATTTGTTTATACAAGAGCTGGGGTATAGGCCAGAGGCGCGGGAGAATGAGAGGATGTACCAGAGACAGAGAGGGGATTAGAACAGGCAGATGGACCGAAAGCACTGCTGAGGGGAGCAGCAGGTGAGACAGAAGAGTTCTGCCCGCACCATGTGGGTATCTCCCTGACTGGCTGGGAATCGAACCGGCGCTGCAGAGGCTGCGGACAGCTTCCCAGCACTATGCTCAACCCACTCGCCACCAGGGAGGCCCTCCTTCTTAAAAATGTTTCTAGAGCTAGTAAAAACTTGCATTTATGAAAATAGAAGATAAAAAAAATTCCTTTGGATTGTACAAGAAGGGAGAAGAGAGACAGGTACATGATATTCATCAGACTTGGCTTCTTTCTCTCCTGCAGCATCAGAGGCTGACACTCCTGGAGTTTCATCTCTCCATTCTCTGCAGGGAAATCTTCTTCAGTTTCTTGAAAAGCTACTTGGCTTTACTTTCCCTTTGCCCATTTTCCCTCTTGCTTGCCCTTTTTTTTTGTCTGAAGATTTATCCTTTCCTGCCCTTTTGGATTTCATTTCCAATTTGGCAAGAGCAAGATTACCTGACAACCTCACCAGTCTCCTCTTGGGCTCTACATGTTCACCTCCTCTGCCAAGCTGACCATCTCTTGAGCATTATGGCAGTAGGATCAACTATTTTTTTTTAATCCACAAACTTTGATATTGCTTATAACTTTTGCTGAAGGAAACCCTGATGTTAAATCTGATCACAAATCAGGCCTTTACTGGATATGGCTTTGTCTTCCTGTGTATGTATCAACTGCAGCATCTTCTTCCAACTGTCTCAACCAGGTTGTATTTGTTTCAATAAAGGGACCCTGGTAAGGGTAACTCTCTAATTGGTTTTTGTCCTTTTCCTTCTTTCCTCCTCCCTTCTTTTCTTGCTTTATTCACAAAGCATCTAATACCTAACAGTTGCTTCAAGTATCTTTTTATGTGTAAGTTATACCCCAACTAGACTGAAGATTCATTTAAAGCAGGATCCTCATGCCATAATCTTTATGCCCCCAACAATACCTAGAATAATAAGCAAAAGATAATTAAAAATATTCTTTAATTTTAATTTGCTCTGCAGGTATATTTATAGCCACTAGGTACATTTGATAATCTGAAGATGAGGAGACTCTGGACAATTTAAATTTTTCTTCATAGAATGGAATTTCTTTTAAGGAAAAGGGGAAAAAAAGGTCTGAGAAGAAAGGACATTTAAACTTTATCTACTGGCACCAAGTTAATATTTAGTTTCTGGAATTATTGATTTCATTTGGATTCCAGTTATTCTTGGTCTTTCATCAAAAAAAATTTGAATTCCAAAAACATCTGAAGTGGTCCACACCAATACTTCTGATTCATATACCACCAATATTGCCTCAATTTTTAAAAATGTGTATTCCTTTCTAGGATCATGCAGAAGAAACCCTATTTACTCATCTTTTTCCTAATTGGTTTCCCAAGCAAGTCATCATAGCGGAAAATTATCATTCTTAAGTTTTAGAAAACAAAGATCACATTGAACTAAAACTATATAAATGTTAAAGAGACTGTAAAACATACAATTTATGAACATGCAATAAATTTATCAAATTTTAAGAGCCTTGAGCTAAATGTTTGTATCCATCCAAAATTGACATGCTGGAATCCTTATACCCAATGTGATAATGTTAAAATGCATGACTTCATTTATCCTTCATATAAACCTATGAATTAAGTGCTGTTATCTGCCTCATTATTAAAGAGTAGATTCAAAGACTTTAAAAGGTTGAATAACCACAACGAAATACCACTTCACACCCACTGAGATGACTATAGTGAAAGGAAAAGACTAAAAAATTTACAAGTGTTGATGAGGATGTGGAGAAAATGAAACACTTATATATTGCTGGCAGGGATATAAAATGCTACAGACACTGTGGAAAAGAGTTTGTGGTCCCTGTACTAAAAACCAAAATTCACAAATTCAGAAATCTAATTGGCTTTATTAAACAACTCATGAGTTGGGCAGCATTCCACTTATATACAGCAGCAACTTATATAAAATGGAGGGTATTTATAAACAGAGGGAGGGTAGGACAAGGTTATTAGTAAAGAAAAGATTGTTTCAGGTAAAGCCACCTTCTCTTGGGGGCAGGCAGAGTTAGGAGGGCTCTAATAGTTAGGTGGGTTGGCTGAAACATGGACAAAAGGTAGTCCAAAAGGAATAAAGTTAGAAATGTCAAATCTGCCTGGGTTTAGTGCAAAGAAAAGGATTTAAAGGCCTCAGGAGATTGGAATGTTGGAGTGGATGTGTCATTTAAGAATTACTCATCTGCCCTTATAGGGTCCAAATGACATGCCTTTTACTGTGACCATGAGAAATAAATTTGTGGGGAGCCCAGCATCCTTGAAGAGCTCTGTGGTAGATCTCTGTAGGGCAGACCTTGTTGTGGGAACTATAGTCACTGAATTGGGAAACCTATATACAAGGGGTGATTGGATCCTGGGGAGCAGGAGCCAAATAATGGAACAGTGGTTCTTAGTGACCAAAGGCAAATAATGGACAGCAGAGTCAAAGAAGCAACCAGAATAATCTGATTCCTATAGGGTTGGCTAGTTGATCAATCATCATGTTCCTGGAAGCAAAGTGGATAGAAAGCCTACTAAATCCTTACTTGATCTATATAAGCAGAAAGTCGTAGGTTAAATGAACAAAAGTCTAACCTGATCAAAGAGTCATGGTCCCTCACAATTTCCACACTTGAACTCGTTCATAGACCCAGAATCCCTTGAAAGAAAGGCCAGTGCTCTTGAGGAATGACCCTGGCACAATGTCACAAGTTTGTTCTGTTAATCTTTCTCCCAGCCTTCCCCAAAGGGACCTATGGTCTTGTGCTATGATGAGCTTGTATTGGTGAAAAGGAAATAATTGGAGCTTTCAGGGCCAGCTGGACACCATGTCTGAAATGACACTAATTCTAGGAGACCCGGAAGGTCACTGTGGTTCACGAGTCAGGGGCTTAGGGATGTCAGGGGCTTAGGGATGTCAGATGAGCAATGGAGTCTTAGCCCAGGTCCCTCTCACTGTGGATCCAGTGGGTCCCTAAATGCATCCTGTGATTATTCCCCCAGTTCTGGAATGCCTAATTGGAATTGACACAATCAACAACAGGTAAAATTCCCTCATTGGTTCCCTCACCTGTGGAGTAATGGGTGTTACTAAGAAGATAGTAAATAAAAGCTACATTGAATTCCTGGAGAGACTGCAGAGGTTAGTGTCAACTCCAAGGACTTGGATGATGCACTTCCCACCACATGCCCATTCAACTCATCTATTGGTCCTGTGCAGAAGACAGAGGGATCTTGAAGAGTGTGGATTCTCATAGGCTTAACCAGTTAATAACTCTAATTGCAGCTGCTGTACCAGATGTGGTTTCATTGCTTGAGTTAATTAACATATTCTATAGTGCCTGTTATATAGATGTTGATCTGTTAATTAATAAAGACCACCCAGAAGCTGTTTGTTTTCAATGGGCCTGGCTAGCAAAACACATTCACTGTCCTATCTCAAGGGTATGTTAACTCTAGTTCTAGGTTGTAATTTTGTTTATAGGGATCCTGATCACTTTTCCCTTCAACAAGCTGTCACCTCATTCATTACATTGATAACTTTGTGCTTATTAGACCTTAGTCAGTGAAAAGTAGCAACTGCTCCAAAGGGTGGGAAATAATTCCAACAAAAATTCAGGGGCCTTCTACTTCAGTGAAATTTGTAGGGATCCAGTGGTGTGGGAGAATGTAGAGCAATTCCTTCTAAAGGGTAAGTTGCTATATCTGTCCTCCTACAGCCAGGAATAGGCACAGTGTCTAATGAATCCAAACAAGAGAGACACTGCAACAGGTCCAGGCTGCTATGCAAAATGTGGTGCTACTTGGGCCACAAGATCCAGCAGTTGAAATGATGCGTAGCGTCAGTGATTGATGGGGATTGCTGTTTTAATCCTTTACCATGTCCCTATAGGTGAACAACAGCAGACTTGGGATTTTGGAACAAAACACTGCTACCCTCCTCAGATAATTTCTCTCCCTTTGAGAAATTGCCTTGGCTTGCTACTAAGACTTATTAGAGATGGAACACTTAAGCATGGACCACCAAGTTACCATGCAACCTGAGCTGCCCATCATGAATTGGGTGTTATCTGACCCAGCAAATCATGAAGTTTGGTGTATATAGCAACACTCGATGATCAAATGGAATTGGTAAATATGTGACAGGGCCCAAGTAGGACCTGAAGGAATAAATAAGTTACCAAAATAAGTGGCCCCAAATTCCCACATTGACTTCTTTCTCCGAGTCTGCATCTAACACCCTGTGGGGAGTTACCAATGATCAGTTAACAGAAGAAGTAAAAACTCAGGCCAGGTTTATAAATAACTCTGTCTGATATGCTGACAAAACCAGAAGGATCAGACAGCCCCTCTCTGAAACATCCCTGAAAGACAGTGGGGAAGGGAAATCCTCTAAGGGGGCAGCTCTTCAAGCAGTGCAGCTGGTGGTTCACTTTGCTTGGAAGGAGAAATAACTAGACATGTGATCACACACTGAATCATGGACTGTGTCCAATGATTTTGAGTAGGTGGTCAGGGACTTGGAAAGAGTTAAGTTGAAAATTGGTGACAAGGAAATTTGGGGGAGAGGCCTATGGCTAACCCTCTCTGCATGGAATGAAAGAAGATATTTGTGGTCCGTGTGAATGATCACAAAAGGATTTTAATAATCAAGGAGAGGATGATCCATTTTGTGGGTATCAGTCAACCTCTCCCCATCTGCCCCTGCCATTGCTCAGTGGGCTCATGACCATGTGCCCATGTGTCAGAGATGTGGTTATGCACAAGTTCAGCAATGTGAATCTCTCTCACTATGGCTAATCTGGCACTGCTATGCCAGCAGCAGAGGCAACAATGAGTGCTCAGTATGGCACCATTCCTTGGAGGTAAATAGCCAGCTACCCATTGATTACAATGGACTACTTCCATCTTGAAAGGGACAGTGTTTTCTTTACTGGACTAAATACTCTGCATATGGATTTGCCTTTTATGAACACATCATTTTCCCTTAGCATGACAATTTGTTAGCTTATTTATTTATTTTTTTTAAGATTTATTTTTTATTTATACCAATAGCTGGGGTACAGGACAGAGGTGCAGGGGGTGAGAGGATTCACCAGAGACAGAGTAGGGAACAGAAGAGGCAGACTGGCCAAAGTACACTGCTTAGGGGAGCAGTGGGTGAGCCAGGAGAGGTCTGCCGTGCCAACCATGTGGGTTGCTCCCTGGCTGGCCGGGAATCGAACCCGCACTGCAGAGGCTGCGGACAGCCTCACAGCGCTGCGCTCAACCCGCTATGCCACCTGGGAGGCCCCTGTTTTAGCCTTTTTAAGTGCAGATCTGCTGATAAAGAATTCTGTTTCTGTTTATCTGACAATATATTTTATCTTCCTTGTGGAATATGTTCTCTCATCAAACTCTTCATGAAAAACTGGTCATCTTTTACTTTTATTAACAAACAAAAACAAATAACAAATTCTGGCACTGCACAAGAGGTTATTTAGGATAAAGCTAAGTAATTTAGAGATATCTGAGAATTAACACTAATCTTCATATATTCATTGGCTCCCGACACTATAAGCCTTATAAAAATGCCTGCTTTAGCACAGTAACTTCAATGTAGTGTTTATGAGGAAAGTTTACTAGTGGCTGTGTTCTACTCCATGTCCATTAAAGATAATTAATTTGTAGATCATTAGGTTTTAGAATATAAAACAATATCTTCCTTAATAGGGTTATCTATACTTTTTAAGAATTGGACTCTTGACTTTAACAATCAGCATATAGGTATACTATTACTTTTGGAAATCTCTCAGTTTCTTGAGCTCATATTTTCTATTTGCACAGAAATTGGCTGAGCCTTAGCAAACAGCCTTAAATGGATTGATAGGACTAGTCATTCATGGCTGACTGCTCTGGATGAACTGACCAGGAAAGCAGATTATAATAGTTGAGAGTAAAAGCTTTTATGGTAAGGAAAATTCTTCTGTATCATTCGAGTATTATTTTCCAATATACCAATCTATAGCCATTTAAACCACAGAATTCCAACACTGCTTTTGCTTTAGAGCTTTTCAATTTTCAGATTTTAAAGTTAGTATTGTAGAGGCCCATTTCTTATAAATTACTGCATCTGGGTATCATCTATGTGAAGTAACATTGAAATTACTGGAAAAAATACTGACTCCATACCCCATTCCACCCGTAGATAACGAAGTCAGTTTTGGAAGTCCTGTCACCAGATACAACACAATATATAACTAAAGTCAGGTTAATTATAAAATGTTAATAACTACCAAAAAGCTGTGTTAGTTGTAGTGTATGTTTCCTGGATAACTTTAAAAATCGAAACCCCAAGCATCCACAAGTTCTCCAGACTACAGAGGTCATTGTCCTTTTAAGATTTAAGTAACAGTAATCAGATGTCCTATAAACCATAGGTTATTAAAGTATAGATGTGTTCTCAAATGTTATCTGGATCTCCAGAAAGGGTACAGAAACACAATTAATCATATCAGGCTTGGAATATGGTTGCACTAGAGATGTATTAAAAAGAATCAAACATCAATAGGATGGTCTGCACAAAGCTTTGGAGAGGAGGGATTGGGGTCAAAATAAGGGGGGGTGCAATTGTATGGGGAATATAACCAAGATGAAAATGCACACATTGTGCAAAAATGAAAAATGATGTAAGAAATATATAAAAATAAAATAAAATAAAAAGTTAAAAAAAAAACCAATACTAGTTCTTTCCCAAGGTATGTCAACTGAGATACTGAGATTTATTTCTCATTTGTGAAAATACAAAGAAATGGTAGTAAACAACCAGCAGCTCATCATTTATGATTTCCAAGAAAAAAGACACTACGATTGTAGGTAGAGAAATAACTCTTAATAGAGATGCAATCTTTCTTAATGAATATTCAAGGAGCCTAAAGGACTCTGTTTCGCATCTCCGGGGAAAGAGAAGGCTTAAAAACAGCATGGTAAACTCGAAGTCATGATCTTCTGGATCAAGAGTGTATTTTAGCCCTTTACTCCTAATTTAAACAAGTGTTTCATTGAACAAATGACAGTACTAATTGCCATATTAACCTTGTGATACTCATTGCTTTACATGACATTTTGATTCAGAATCGAGTTGTGTGGGGAAATATCCATTTTGCTGGCACAGACTGTGGCAGAGGCAACATAACCCCTGAGTGGGCATCTGTGGTGGCTCATCATTTGGATTCAGCAGTTTCCTGAGCACAATAGGTACAGTGAAGCTTAGGGGAGAGGGTGTGACCTGTGGGATATGGTTCTGGGTATCATGGTTGCAACATCAGTCTCTAATGTCTTTCAAGTGTTCCCAGTGACTTTAAGGCTATCTATATTACACAATAAATCCTAATAATAATCCTAACTATAATCCTATATTATCTACAACTGAGAAACAGCTTATTACACTCGTCATTACTCAGCATGTCAGTTGGATCTGTTATTCATTTATAACCTTGACAGATATTATTGGAAATCATATAACAAGCTTGTCAAGGCAATAAGCTTAATATATATCATGACATCAAGTTTACTGAAGTGTCAGTTGTTTCTCTATTTCAGAGTAAAATGCATAGTTTTTTATATTATTTTTGTACTTTACTTGAAATACATTATTGGGGCACAGTTCAGGGGACTGTTGATTGAAGATGTCCAGAAAAGCAGAAATTACTTTAATACAAACTTTAGAATGGTGGAATACACACACTAAAATCTTCTCACTTTAAAAGATAAGGAAGTACTTATATGAAACAAAAAATTCAAAATGTCCAAACATATTCTCTAGATTCCAAATTTTTCTACATGATTTTAAAAATATATATATTTCTCACAGAAAATACAGTGCTATTTATGTTGTCACTCACAAATCTCATTTCAAGGAACTGCCCATAAGGGAAGTCATACATATGTTGGAATGTACACTATGGGGTGAATATTAATAATTATAATAATATTGTCATAACATTAATAATTACAAAAATAATAAAAGTTAATAGTCTGAGGAACCCAAGTCCTAAATATACTGGCATCCATAGCTCATTATAAAATTAAAGCTGTCTACAAAAACAGTGATTCAAAAGAGCACCTGCACACCTATGTTTATTGTAGCAATATTTACAATAGGTAAAACCTGGAAACAACCCAAATGCCCAAAAGTAGATGACTGGATCAAGAAGATGTGGCATATATACACAATGGAATACTATTCAGCAATCAAAAAGATAAACTCATGCCATATGCAGCAACATGGATGGAGCTAGAAGGAATTATGCTCAGTGAAATAAGCTAGAAGGAAAAAGGAAAATATCGGATGGTTTCACTTATAACAGGAATATAGGGGAACCCAATAAAATATCAGTGTAAAAAAAATAACAGTACAAAACACAACAAAGCAAAAACAGACAATTATAAACCAGAGATATACTGCAGGGGAGGAGGAGGGAGAGGGATCAGAGGTAGGGAGGGAGGGCAGGAAGGAGCACAGGGGACTGTGGTGATGGTGCATGGGTTCCTTGGGGAAGGAAATTCTCTGGGGACTCAATATGACGGGGTGGGGGGAAGCAAATATTGTCTAAAAAATTTTAAAAAAATGATAAATGTTAAAATAAAAAAAATAAAGCTGTCTAGATTTCTAATGTATGATTGAATTTGACTGAAGCAAAGTAAATATGGAAAACAACATGTGGTCACCATTTAACAACCAGTTTATAAAGTTAATAAAGATTAGATATGAGTATTATTAGCATTAAAACAAAAGAAACAGATAAATAGAAAATTACTATATAAAATGTTAAATCCTATGTAATTTTAGTTTTTTAAAGGAATACATCATTAATAATAAAAATATGCAAGGCACAGACAGCTACAATTAACAGTTATATTTTTAATTCAAGTATTTATTCAATAGTTTTTAATTATTCTGTGATATATAAGTACATAGGTATTCTAAGAATTATTTATTTTACTTAATTTTATAAGTGCATTTTTTTATACAATTCATACAACTTTATGAGTCTATAATATTCCCAGTTGGCATCCAAATGTTTAAGATATTCCCCTATTAATTATTACCAAACTTTGGGTTGTTTTATTTTAATGGTAATATAAAAAATTGCCTAGCAAATACCTTTGTGCTTGTACTTATTTTTCATTTTTAGGATTCTCTCCTTAGGAGATTCACAGAATAGTAATTAATAGCCTCTTGATTAAAATTAACTCAAGTTTTCTAAAATAAACAGTCCAAACTATATTTCATGTGAAGTACCAGGTATTTTA
Organism: Talpa europaea; assembly: GCF_964194135.1. Lineage (NCBI taxonomy): Eukaryota > Metazoa > Chordata > Mammalia > Eulipotyphla > Talpidae > Talpa > Talpa europaea. The sequence continues at coordinate 95,725,298 of NC_140069.1, read as the reverse complement.
TTTATATTTTTACAAAGATTTATTTTTATTTATTTATGCTTTCAAGAACTGGGGTGTAGGCCAGAAGTGCAAGGGTGGTGGTGAGAGGATTCACCAGAGACAGAGTGGGGAGCAGAAAAGGTGGCTCTACTGAGAGGAGCATCAGGCAAGACAGGAGAGGTCTGCTACACCATGTGGGTCAGCTCCCTGGCTGGGGATCAAACTCATGTTGCAGTGGCTGCTGATAGCTTGACAGCATTGAGACTTTAACACCTGTGCCACCAGGGAGGCCCCACCAGGTATTTTGTTTAAATCCCCAAACCATACCATCAGGAGTGAAATAGGGTGGTAGAGGGGCAAATTTACCTCGTTAAAAATTTAATGTAAATTTTATAATTACTAGTAAAATTGAATATTTTTCCATATATTTGCTAACTAGCAAAAGCTGTTCCTTCATACATTATGCTCTTTGTACATTTTTTAATTCAGGTCTTGGTGCTTTTTTTTTTTTTTTTTAAAAAAAACACTTTATGGAGAGAAAAATTTCAAAATGTGACTTTAGACAAGGTCATAGATAGTTGAGGGAGAGGCAGAAAACAGAGTCTAAGTAATGGCCAGAGACATATGTGCCAATTAAAATAGAAATCATAAAGTAGAGAGACCAAAGATATAAAAATGTGAGGAATGAACATCAATGTGAAAAGTTAGATTACTGGTATTCTTGTTACCTCATGAAAGATTTGGTTGAAGTAATTCATATTGTTGGGCACTTCATCTTAAAGTGGCAGTGCAGTGTGATGGAAAAAGTGTGGAAGTTGAAAGATAAAGTCCACTTTTATCTTTTAGTGAGTGTCTATATGTGGCAGACAGGATAAACTTCATTTCTGTAGATGCAACTTTTGCAATGTGCTTTTGCAGCAACTTCCACTAGAGATAGAGCCTCTCTTTCCCTTTTTTAAAAAGATTTATTTATTTATGCATATATAACTGGGGTACAGGCCGGAGGTGGGGGGTGGGAGGGTGAGAGGATTCACCAGAGAAAGAGTGGGAAACAGCACAGGCAGATTGACTGAAGTACACTGCTGAGGGGAGTAGCAGGTGAGACAGGAGAGGTCTGCTGCGACATGTGGGTTGCACCCTGGCCAGCCTGGGATCGAACTTGTGCTGCAGTGGCTGCAGATAGCTTCATAGGTTGCGTCTTAACCCCTTGCACCACGAGGGAGGCCCCTGGAGCTTCTATTTTTAACACTTGAATCAGTGCTTTGTCATGTGATTTGTTTGGCCACTAGGTCATTAACAAACAATCAAGGGCAGTGGGGGTCATTGTAAGTTTTCCAGCAGAATAGAAATGCTTGAACTATGTTTCTTAAGGCCACCCTGATAGTGTTATTAAGAGAAATTATGAAGTAAAGAGATTGGAGGCAGGGAGACCCATCAGGAGATATTGGAAGATAAGGAAGACGTGCAAACAGACAGTGCAGATGGCATTACCACTGAGGGCAGAGCTACAAGTTATTTTGGAAGTAGGATTGATGGTGACTAGACAGTGATCTGACATGTGGTATTAAGGAGAGAACTGAATAAAAGACAACAGTTTCTAAATGATGGCACTAGGAGGGTACTGCTGTAGGACTGGGATGCTGGCAGGCCATTCCTCTGAAAATAATCAGGAGACATTGAAGATGGTGCAATGGACAGATTATAACCTTTAGTCACAGTCTCCCAATTTTCAGCTGCCTTGCTTTATTTTGCTTCGTACCTTCTCCATGAATCTATTCTAGAACTCAAAATGTAGAAAAGAAGTTAGCACTATTAGTCCAAAGTACACTGAAAAAACAAAAAGTATAGTCTTAATGTATTCTATGGTTCTGCTATCATGGCTATTTTATTTCCTCATTACTGCAAAAATCTAGTTATCAAGACATTTCCTGTTTTAGCATTTATATGATAGAACAGAATAAAATAAATTGTAGGTATGCTTTCAAAGTTCTGACATTTTACTATTTATTGAATATCTACAAAAAAAGGAAAGTGAGTAAACCTGTAAGGACCGAGGTTAGGGTTGCCAGATTTAGCAAGTAAAAATACAGAGCACAAGTTAAAATTGAGTTTCAGATAAAATAAAAACAAAAACAAATACTTGTTCTATTTAAGTATGCCCCAAGCAATATTTGGGATTTACTAATAATTTTTTTTTTTTAAATCTGAAATCCAAATTTAACTGGGAGACATGTATTGATCAGGGCTACCAGAGATATCTTTTATGTAAAACAATGCTCTCTAAAATGCTGATGCATATTAAATGGAAAAAGTATACTATGGTCCAAATTTTTAGGGAATGCTAGAAAAAGCAAAGTGAAACACTTCAGGACTATCTCCATACCTTTAATCAGCTACCATACAGTAAAAGTCTCTACAGGAATATAGTATGAAGCATTTCCCACTTTTTGACTGTATGTCAAATGCTTTGTAGTTATTGGGTGGAGGATGGTGGTTAATCTATTTATGTATCCACCAGTATAAGTAATAGGTGTTGTGATGTGGTTGACATGGCATAAGACGTAGGTTCAAAAATCTAAGCACAATTCCCTGGCCCATGTGTCATTCAGTGCTCAAGCAAGTTGCCAAATTTGAGTAAGCTTCACTTACTCCTCAAGTGATAACAATGACACCGAAGTTTCAGGATTTTTCCAAGGCTTTGAAAACACAGCATATGAGAGAGCATTTTGCACACCAAAAAGCACAATCCATATGCCAAAAACATTTAACACGAGAGGAGAAACAAAGTAAAGGATTAGACCCCTGGAGGAATTTCCTAATTCTCAGAGCTACATATTTAGCAGCATACCTGTCCCTGGGGTCCCCTGACTATAAATTCTAAATGTCAGGCTATATGACCCAATGCATTTTATGCACATCACAAAGTCTCACCAATGCCTGATGCTGTTGGGTGTTGGCCGATTCTATGTCTATGGGAGCTTCCATCTCCTGCAAGTGGCTGAAAGTTGCTATCTGGTACAGATTTCATCCAGTTCTGCCCCTGAACACATAGCTGATCCTATGAGGATTGATAAGAACACAAAGGAACCTGTCTATCTGATTCTCTGAAAGCCAATTTAGCTAATTTACTTGTTTCCATTAATTATATAGTTTCAGCTGACTGCTTTTCTTGGTCATTACAACTATAGTTGCTTCTGTACTCATAATTTTGAGGAAAGTTTAATTTGTCTTAGCTTCCTATTGCAGCTAAAAGTTGGGAGGAACTGAAAAGGGAGAAAAAGGGGCTTACTTGAATGTGAGGGATCCTTATGAAACTGTTTTACTAATAAAAATTCTTCAAACCTAATACTGTTAAATCAGTCACTTGTAAGTGGCTTTTTAGGAAACTGATCTAGAACCAAACAGAAATATTAACAAAGATGTTTGGAGGTTTGTGTTTTCCTTTGTTGGAAAATCATTGAACCTTCCATTTTGGTTTTGTTGAACATTGAATAAAAGCTAGGGAGCCACCAGAGAAAGCTTCTTGGTCCTGAGATACAGTGAGTTATAGCAATTCAAATGTATGTACACTTTCTAAAAACTGAGATATTTATTAACATAGAATTGACATAGAACACTATATGTCATCTAGTACATGTTAGTTTCAGCTATACAAGATAAGATTCAAAATTTGCATGTATTGTGAAATGATCATCACAGTGAGTCTACCTTATATTCATAACCATACACAGATAATTCTTTTCTTGTGATGAGAACTTGTAAAAATTACTCCTAGAAAGAGGAGAGAAATCAAATATTGTACAAAAATGAACAATGTAAGAAAATAAAAAAATAAATAAAAATTACTCAGCAATTTTCAAATATACAATATAGTAATATTAATTATAATCTCTATGCTGTACAGTATATCTCCATAACTTTTTATACGTAGGAGTTTGTGCCATTTGACTCATTCCACTTATTTCACAGACTCCCACCCTCCTTTGACAACCACCAGTCTATTCTCTGTATCTATGAGCTTGTTTTTATTTATTTATTTATTTATCTATCTATCTATTTATTTATTTATTAGATTCCACATATAAATGAGATCATATGGCATTCATGTTTCTCTGATTTATTTCAGTTGCCATAGTGCCTTCAAGGTCCACCAGTATTGTTGCAAATGGCAAGATTTCATTCTTTTTATTTTTTATTTTTTAATTTTATTTATTTATTTATTTATACAAGCACTGGGTACAGTCAGAAGCGCCGGAGGGTGAGAGAATTCACCAGAGCCAGAGCGGGGAGCAGAGCAGGCAGAAGGACCAAAGTACACTGCTGAGGGGAGCAGCGGGCGGCAGGAGAGGTCTGCGCACCATGTGGGACCCTCCTCTGGTGGCCGGGGAGCAGCCGGGGATCGAACCGGCGCCGCAGAGGCCAGGGCAGATTCACAACCCAGCGCTCAACTGCTGCGCCACTGGGGAGGCCCAAGATTTCATTCTTTTTATGATTAAATAATATTTCATTATGTCTGTGTATTTGTACACTATAAATTCTTTATCCGTCCTTCGATAGTTTTTTTTTTTCCCATATGTTGGCTATGTAAATGATGCTGCAAAGAAGGGGGGAGATAAACATCCAGAAGTGGAATTACTGGATCATATGGGAGTTCTATTTTTAATTTTTTGAGGAACCTCCATACTCTCTTCCATAATGGCTTTATCAGTTTACATTCCCACCAACAGTGTGCAAAGTTTCCCTTCTCTCCATATCCTTGCCAATACTTGTTTCTTATCTAATTTGATAATAGCCATTCTAATAAGTATGAGGTGATATCTCATTATGCTTATGAATTCTGCTTCCCTGATGACGAGTGATGTTGAGTACCTTTTCATGTATCTATTGGCCATCTGTATGTCTGTTTTTAGGAAAATGTCTATTTACATCATCTGGCCACTTGTAAATTAGATTGTTTGGGTTTTTTGCTATTGATTATATTAGTGCTCTGTAAGTACATCCACAACCTTTTATATCTTCAAACAACACAAAATCAGGAAATTGGCAAGAAAATAAGATTCCCTAGTGTTATTTCTAAAGAGAAATGTAGGGCTGTGAGCCTTTAGTTTTTACTTAGGTTTATACTGCTTGTTTCTTGCAATTTGTCACTGGTAAACATCTTGCCTTTCCACCATCATTTAGTCTTGACTTCCAGATGATTTTGGGTCTGGTTCCATTGTCTGTGAAATGGTTTCTAATGCTGATACTCAGAAGGGCTTCCTTCTTAGAAGGAAGTTAGTAGCCAAACAAAAAAAAAAGGCGTCATTTAACTTGCAGCTAAATGCATAACTGTAGCTATGTAGAACAAATGAAGAGAACATATGCTATAAACTGATATTCAGGGGACCTTTAACACTTCAGCAATATATGGTATTGTGAATATAACTGAACTATAACCAAGAGAAAAGAATTTATCTTCTCTCTTCAAAGAATCATACTCCTGCGGCCTCCCCTGGTGGCACAGTGGTTGAGCGCTAGGCTGTGAGGCTGCCTGCAGCCTCTGCAGCGCTGGTTCGTTCCCTGGCCACGGGCGAGGGTCCCACAAAAAAAAAAAAAAAAAAGAATCATACTCCTAAAAGTATTATCTCACCCAATTTGTTAGCCGTAAGAGCTTATAGACGTAAGAACTTGCAAAAGGATGACAGAATGAGTTTTAATGTATCTTGCCAAAGGGAAATTTACCATCTGCCTGTCTTCATGAATCACATATGCTGAGAATAATATTTTAGAAGATTCTGACAACAAGATGCAGTAATTTGTAAATGAATATTACTGATGCTGCCCTTTTTAAAGCTATCTGTGGAATAAATCAGCACACCAATCTATAGGATTATAAGTCAAAGACTTGAATAGGAGAATAATAAACTATATCATTGGCTTTTTATAATTATAATAAAGATCCCAAATCTTTAAAGTGTAATTACTTTGATTCAAATTTTACTGTTCCCATATGCATCCTCTCAACCTGCCTCTAGATAGATAGGATAGGAAATACATCATTAAGCCAAAACTACAATAAAGTCTTATTAGCAAACATTGTCAGGCATGCAATTAAAGATCATAGAAATATGGCATTGACCAGCCTTATTTCTCAGGAAGTCTTCGCTGTAGCACAAATCTTGAAGATGTTATCAGTGGGAGACTTCTATTTTCAATGGGTATAGCTCTTTCAAAAGACACGACATTAACACTTAAGAAAAAGTGAAATAACTTAAAATTATAGAAATTCAGTTAGGAGATTGGAAATAAATACTTCTGGCAATGGTATAATGAATTTTATTTTTGCTTTACATATCTTGAATTTAGAATAAAAACAATTCAGTTGATGAAAATTAGGAAATAGGTATCCTCTCTTAAAAATTGGTTTAGAAAGGGTATTTCAAAAATGGAAGAAAAAAAGGGTTGTATAGACAGTGACAATTCTTCTATTGTAAGTCACATCATATATGCTTGATCATATGTGAACTGAGAAATCAAATTTTCAACTATTTTCTATTCTCTCACGATGGCAGTAGTGACACTGATAATGTCACACTGTCTTGCTGGCTTTTAAAAGATCTTAAAGATGATTTTCTAATAACAGAGATATTACATGAAAGACAAGTTTGTGTTCAGTGGGCAGGAGGCAGAGGACCAAGAGGAAAATTGCTATTTTCTGAAACAAGAAGAATATATTTTTCTTCTCTGCAAACTGAGTAAGAGGAAAGCCTCTGCAGAGGGAAATACACATTCTGGCAATACTTATGCATGTTTCTTCCATGAAGATAGGTGGAAATGACATTTATACATAAATTCAAAGAATTTTATTCTTCCACAGGTGTTTTTTCCCCAAATAAAAGGATATTAGTGAGGTACATTTATCTCTTGGATCTGGCAGGGAAAAAAAAGTTCTGCAGTTTCATAATGATCACAGTAATGATGTATATTTATCATATGTTATATAGGATATAATTGTTGTTTCTTTCTGAAAATAGACATTTGCATGACAATTAAGTGGCATTTTTAGGAGCTATTTTTGTTTTCTTAATCCCTTGAAATATAATGTTAAGTGATTTTTAAAAAGCACATTTTCATTTTGTTTCTCTTCTACCACCCCACTCTCTCTCTCCTCCCCAACTTTAAGGAGGAAAGATACTTAATAGCTCCTGGATGTGGAATTAAATCAGTGTGGATTCCAAGCTCTTAGAAGTTCTAAAAGGTGTCAAAGTGCCTTTGGGAACTTTTTGCTTTTTTTCCCTGAGAGTCAGAATTTCCAGATGAATGTTAATGGAAGCTTCTAGAATAAAAACACTTGGGGTTGGGAAAGCACTGTTCCCAGAGAAGAGTACAAATCCCAAATTACTATCTAAGATGCTGATCCAAAAAAAAAAAAAAAAAGAAAAGAAATCACAGGAACAGAGTTACAAGGAGACATAAGTAAATTCGCTTGTTGACTAAAACTGCAACCTCCCAATTTGGAGTGATTGGCTTTTTCTTCTGGGCTCTCCTCACCCTTTTTTGTACTGGACCAGTTTCAGATCATATCTGGGAAGTTCCTGAGGTTGTAACATACTATTGTCACCGCCAGTGATGTCTTCCATAAATTTTGACATTTTGCATTTTTATTTTCCTCTAATTTAAGCTATTCTATAATTTTCCTTGTGATTTTTTTCTATGATCCATGAATTATTTAGGAATGTATGGCTGACTTTTCAGTAATTTGGGGATTTCCCAATTGTCTGTCCATTTTTGGTTCCTAATCCCACTGTGCATTGAGAACATAGTTTATATGATATCAATTGTTTTAAATTCTCTTTTTTACAGCTTAGCACATGATCAATCTCAAAGAGCCAAATAATTCAATAGGAAAAAGCAAACCAAAAAATAAATGATTTGATTGAAAAATGGGTAGAATATTTGAATAAACATTTTCCCAAAGACATACAGATGGCCAACAGGCACATGAAAAGATACTCAACATCACTCATCAACAGGAAGTACATTAAAACCGCAATGAAACATTGCCTCATACTGTTATAGAATGACTGCCATGACAAAAACTAGAACTATCAGTTCTAGTGGCAAGGATATGGAGAAAGGGGAACCTTGTATATTATTGGTGGGAATGTAAATTGGTGCAATCACTATGAAAACTACAGAATTTCCTCAAAAAATTAAACATAGAACTACCATGTAACCCAGCAATTCTACTTCTGAGTATTTATTACAAGAAAACAAAAAAATTAACTTGAGAAGATATATTTACCCCCTTGTTCACTGCAGCATTATTTCCTATATCCAAAATATGGAAACAATGTAGGTGTTCATTGATAGATGAATGGGTAATGAAGTTGTGACACATATACACATAATGGAATATTTAGCCACAAGCAGAATGAAATCTTGCTATTTGTGACAACATGAATGGACCTTGAGTGCATTATGGTAAGTGAAATAAGTCAGGGAACCAAAAATAGGACTCTAAACAACAACAAACAAAAATAAAACCAAGCTCATAGATAACAGAGAACAGACTGGTAGTTCCCAGGGGTGGGGTTAGGAGGAATGGGTAAAATGAGTGAAAGAGGTCAAAAGGTATAAATTTCTGTTCATAAAAATAAGTATGGGCATCTAGTGTATAGCGTGGTAACTGATTAATACTACCAAATTGCCTATCTGAAAGCTAAAGAGAATAGATCTTAAAGTTCTCATCACAAGGAAAAATTACATATTGTAAATATATAGTGAGAAATGCTAATTAGACTAATTGTGGTGATCCTGTATAGATATATGTATGTACTTTTTTACTCATTATGCTACATATACCCGAGACTAAAATAATGTTATATGTCAATTATGCTTCAATAAAAAAATTTGGTTTTGGGCCTCCCTGGCGGTACAATGGGTTAAGCACCACACTATGAAGCAATTCACAGCCTCTGCAGCACGAGTTCAAATCCTGGCCGGCCAGGGAACAACCCACATGGTGAGGCAGACCTCTCCTGTCTCACCTGCTGCTCCCCTTAACAGTGTATTTAAGTTAGTCTGCCTGTTCTGTTCTCCACTCTGTCTCTGGTAAATCCTCTCATCCCCCGCATCTCTGGCCTGTACCCAAGCTCTTGTATGCATGAGTAAATAAATCTTTAAAATAATTTTGATTTAAAAATAGGAATAACAAGTTTCCTATCTGATAGGGTTGAGGTAACCCATGCAAAGTATCGAGTGTGTAATCTATTTTTCTGAAACTAGGAGTTTAATGATTGTTGGCCCACAAAACAAAAAAATGACATGAAGGTCAGATTACACTACTGGGTAAAAGTATGATACTCAAGACCTTAAAAGCCTTAAAATCCTGTGATCAGTGTATTAGGATATTATGCAACTGAGCTGCTTTCATTCTCTGCCCAGCTTGTATTTTCAATTGAGATAGATGAAGCAGGCAACTCAATTTTGGAAAAAGGCAGGAAAAGGAGAGTCTTGCAACTCCAGGATTTTTCTTGACCAATCTCCCCCATCATAATCATACATGAATCAGGCACCAGTCAATGGGGAGATTGTTAGAACAATGCTTAAGTCCTGCAAGTCCTAGATAGCCACAGGAGCCAGAACTGTTCCTATTGATATTTAGATCAGATTAAACCACTAATAGACAATCACCACCAGATTAATGTACCAGAGTGATGATTCATACCCCAGCAACTCTGAACAGGCTATGTGACAGATTTATTCCATTATTCCTTTAAAAAATGCAACTCTGGTGATGGTGCACGGGTGCACTGGTGAAGGAAACTCTATGGGGACTACACCCGAGGGGGTGGAGGGGAAGCAAATATTGTTTAAAAAGGAACAATGATGTAAAAAAATTTTAAAAATTAAAAAAAATGATGCCAAAGAAAAAACTATGTGCTTATAATGGGTGCCTTTTTCTGTACATGTGCTATACTTCAATAAAAGCTTACTAACAAAAATAAATAAATAAATAAAATGCAACTTCGAGTTTTATGCAATTTGAACTTTTGAACTTCTCATCATGTAATGTTTAGCAAATCCATTTATTAAAAATCATGAATAGATATTTACAATGTATTAATCACTTTATCAAATGAGTGTTTGGAAATACATTTAGCAGTGAGTCATTTAGCTGATATCTTTCTGTTTCAAAGCAGAAACCATTATGCAGCTTGGTGTTGTGAATACCTGTACATGTGCACCTTTTTTCTTTAAATATCAAGATATGCATATTGCACTCAAAATTAGAAAGATTGACATAGGATTTTTTTTTTCACAAGGAAAATGAAATGCAAATAAATGGTCCATTAGCACACAGATTAGTGCTTTTGACTCATGCATAGTGTTTCCACCTGCTTGGGTAATGTGTTCTCTGATATGAACCATCCAGGTATTGATAGATTTCCTACTCTCTATGAGTTTATCTGGATGTTTGGACATAACATGAATCTAGCCTTAAAGGGAGATGTTTGACTTGGAACTTAATTCTTAAAGAACAAATTAGCCAGATTATATGTTGCTAAAATAAGACAAATGAAGAGTGACTTAGATTTTCACCCAAGTGGCAAAATTAGGGGAGGAATAAATAAGTGACCAGGCTATTCTAGTTTCTAGAAGCAGAAGCCATAAATGATTAGATGGAGACTATCTAGGCATTAAGGAAGTCTCTATCCCCCCTCCTAGTGCTTTCTGATTTTTTTTTTCTAAAGTCATAGAGATTAAAGGCACTTAGCACATCTTTAGGCATTCTAATTTTAGCCACGTGATTGGTAGTAGAAGCCTACTGAAAGTTTATTCTCAAATGGTTGACAAATTGAAAGGATCAGCAAAATAAATCACTGACAACTGAAAATGTGTGTGTAAGTGAAGACCTGCAGTGTCATTCGTAGCATTCCTCATAGAAGGCTCAATCTGTTGTTGAACTTCACACTGTTGCATATGAAGTGGTATGCAAATTACACTTCACAGCACACCCTTCCCTTTTACATGCTAGGAGCAAAAACACATTCTCCAAGTCTCAGTGAGACATAAGTGAGAGAAGGCAAAACTGAGCCCTGGTAGGTCTCTTATTTTTGCCTGCCTGACACAAAACACAGTGTTTAGAAAGGCATTTGAGGAGGGCAAAAAAAAAAAAGCATGATGGATAATTTTGTATATTGATACACCACTTGACTTTTGATTTGTGCTTGCAGTATTGCAATTAGTGTATTAATGCAACAAGACAACAGTGCATTCTTTTAATGGAAAGTATATCTCTGTGTGTGTATTTCCAAGAGCGTGTATGACTCCTCGCAAAGCCCATAGCCTAAAACTTTCCGGTTTACACTAAGGGATACTTGATCATCTTTGTCTAATGTGGGAAGCATCTTAGCTCAGATAATCCAAAATTTCATGATTTGAAAGAAGGCAATGCGAAGTTTGACCTGAATTAAATCACTTGTTTCAACTGTTTTTGACCTAAAAAATAGTAATATATATGTTTCAACTTAATACTGTTGCAAGGTCAAGAGTGGAGGGAGAGTCATTTGCTGATCTATTTTTCCTTTTTCTTTGAGAACATTTGGTTCAGAATCATATTAATGATTTTAAGCATGAAGGTGTTTTCTCTTTCTATCTCAATTAAAGAATTTGATAAACTACAATATATTCTGTTTTGGATGTCTTTCCTAATTTCCACCTAAAGAAACAAACCAAAACCTGATTTATAATATTTACATTTTCTTAGGATTGGCCAACTTTTCTTTTTGTTTTATAGGCTCTGAACCCACTAAATGAAGGTACACTAATGTATCTGAAAGTACTCTACCTAATCTACATATTAAACTATTTAAAATCAATCAGATTAAAAGGAAGGAAAAGTCAGATAATTCGTGCTCTTATTTTTTCTTTGTGGCCCCTCTGTCATTACAGAATATTAAAAATGGTATCTTACTCATCTCTTCTAACACAGCAAATGTCCCATCAGTCAGCTCTGAAAGAGGAGGCAGCCTTCCCTTAGTGTCATCTTGCTAAAGGAACTGTAGAGCTCTTCCTGGCGGTGACATCTTCGGGGTTTTTGACACCCACATTAATAATAAAGAATGGTATCTCTATTTAAAGGACTTTCCTGTTAAGGATACATTTCTGGATTAAAAATTAAATTCCATCTAATCTTTTAGTTACTGCCAGTCTCCCTAGAGACTGTCTCCAATAAAAAGTATTTGATTTGCTAAAGCTGCATAGCATTTTCTTGTTGACAGATAAATTAGGCCTTTCTCAGGGGAGAAAGGGGAAGCAAACAGGAGAGAAAAAGGAGATGAAATTTCAGAAACCCTTTGGGAACTTATTCCAATTTATTGCAATCTATCAGATTTTTTTCTGTTTCCTTTTAAGTCTACTGAACTCAGAATCTACATTTTGTAAAATATAATTTTGATAATTTCCACTTGTCTTTTCTTGCCAAAATGGGAATACTAACTTTGCAATTTGCAATCGGAGCATTAGAAAAATAAAACTGAAATTTTAACTGGGTTTCAAACTTTTACCTTTCCCATAATTAAAAAAAAAATGCCTTCTTCATGGGTTTTCCTTTTTTTTTTTTTAAATTTATTTTTCCATAGAAGAACTGGGGTGTAGACCAGAGTGGGGAGAATAACAGGCAGATTTAATGAAATACACTGCAAAGGGGAGCAGGGGGTGAGACAGTGAGACGGGAGAGGTCTGCTGAGCTATATGTGGGTTAATTCCCTGCCCAAGATTAAACTCAGGCCATAGCAGTGACAGTGCTAAGACTTAACCCCTACCAGGGAGGCCCCATGGGTTTTCCTTTTAAGTCAGTACTTTGCTGAGTGTCTTTTATAGCATGCGATGGTAGTAAGTGTGATTTGACCAAGAAGGAGCATAGGTATTAATTATAATAATTTTTTTTGCTACTTATACAATACTAGTTCAAGGATCTTAAAGAACATCTTAGCTAATTTCATTTGCAAGTACTAGTGTCTTTACTTTAATGACAGAAAACCACAGAGATGTTAGGCATCTTCCCTAAGGTTTCAAATAAAATCAATAATTACAGAAATAGAATTTCAAAGGCAAATTATTCTAAAACATTGTATGCCATCAAATATATCACAGAATAATAGAATTCAAAGGCTCTTAAATGTTGTAAGGGAAAAACCCATGTTGAGTAAGCATTTAATTTCTTCCTTAACATCCTGATCTAGAGTTTGTATTATCTCTACTGATACATTTGCTTTTGGGGTGACCTATTCATATGGTGATCACAAAACAAAAGCATTACAGTCACATATACAAGTATTACAAGAAACAATTTACTGATAAATGACCTACAGAGAGCTAGAGCAGAAGTCTAAAACTGGAGATGGAGCCCCAATGATTAATCTTTTAAAATCTTGGTAAAATGCACATACTATAAAATTTACCACTTTAATCAAGTTAAGTGTTCAATTCAGTGGTATTAATTACATTCATATTGTTATACCACATCAGCATCATCGATCTCCAGAATTTTTTGTTTCCAAACTAAAACTGTACCAAATAAACATGAACTCTTCATTTGCCCTTCCCTTTAGTCCTGGGCAACCACCATTCTATTTTCTGTCTCTATGAATTTGACTATTCTAGGTATCTCATATAAACAGAATCATAAAATACTTGCATTTTGTGTCTAGCATATTTCATTATCATAACATCTTCAAGATTCACCCATATTTTGTACTGTTGAGTATTTTCTCCTTTACAAGGTGACATTCTCTTATGTATGTATATACCATAATTTGTTTATCTATTTAATTGTTAATAGATACTTGGGATGCTCCCACCTTTCAGCTACTGTGATTAATATTTCACTGAGTATGGTGTACAAACATCTCTTGAACACTTTGCTTTCAATTTTTTTGGACATAGACCCAGTAGTAGAATTCCTGGATCATATGGTAATTGTTTTTAATATGTTGAGGGACCAGTATATTGCTTTCCACATTGGCTGTGCCATTTTACATTCTCATCAGCAATACATGAGGGTTCCAATGCTCCACATCCTTGCTGATACTTATTTGTTTGCCGTTAAATTTTATTTTATTTTTTATAATAATCAACCTACTGTTTGTGAATTGGTACATTTATTGTATCCTTGGATTTATTTTTTTTGGCTGTGGATGTTAGACCTTCATAGTGCTTTACAAATGTTTGATTTAGTTGCTAAATATCAGGAACATAGATTAAAAAATTCAGATTTCTATCATCTCATAAAAAAATAAGATGAATGACAACACTGGGCTCTAATTCTTGCATGGCTATTCTTGGCTAGAATTGATGGCTGCTGCCCCTTCTAGACATGGCAGGAGATTTATGCTCAGGTTTTCACATAGACCCCACCCACCACTTCTTGTTGCAACTCTCTTTTACATCCTATATAACTTATTTAATTGCCTAAGCTATAGGTATTTGCACTTGCACCAATTTTTGCATTGAAAATTATTAAAGATAAGATGATATCTTGAACTGTGAAATATAGAACATTGCATAAAAGACTTATTCTGAATTGCTCCCCTTAAGAGCGGAGAGTAGAATCTATTCTATAGAAAACTATAGCAATATGAAAAGATATATATGATATGTTCATCATTCAGTCAGTAAAAGATATTTATTGACATGTATGCTGTACCAAGTATTGAAAGGTATCAGTGAACAAATAAACAACACTCACTGCCATGCTCTTGTTATATTTATATTCTAGTAGGAGCAAGGGGGCAGAAAGTAAAATATAAGTATAATTAAATATGTGAGTAAGTGATATTATATATTAGGTCATTATATTTAATTGTACCATATAAAATCATGTCTATTGAAAAATGGGAAGTAAAAGGGCAAAATCTTAATAGTTGTATCAGGATTTAAGATTTTACATCTTTTTAACATATTCCAAAATTTCATTGATATTTTTTAATTTGGTAATTTAAAAATAAATTTATATATTTGAAAAGAATACAGAAAAGTAGCCCATTTAGATTTGGGGTACCTTTTTTTTTAAAGATTTATTTATTCATGCATACAAGAACCCAGGAACGTGGGAGGGTGAGCAGATTCACCAGAGACAGAGCAGGGAACAGAACAGGCAGACTGACTGAAATACACTGCTGAGGGGAACAGCCGGAGAGACAGGAGAGATCTGCCTTGCCATGTGGGAATTTTGCCGACCAGCAGGGATCGAACTTGTGCTGCAGAGGCTGAGGACACCTTCACAGCGCTGAGCTCAAACACCTGTGCCACCAGGGGCGGCCCACCATTTTTTTTTTTTAATGAGAGAATGAAAGTAGATAATGTGTATTGTTAGGCCATCTGATGGCCCAATTTCAGTGGCTGAAATTTTGTTTCTGCTCCCAAATTTTTAAATACTTATTTTTTCTATACTTAATGCAAAAGTCAACATAGAACTCAAGTTTCAGGAATACCTTATTCTCTGAAGATGGGGATACTCAGGAATCAGAGCAAATACATTTAAGATTTTCTTTTGGCAAGGTACATAACCTGAAATACATATATATCTGGGTTGTATATCCTTAATAATGATAAAAATGTTGAGTCTAACAGAGCAAGTCACTCTTGGCATGGATATTTTTCTTTATTTTTTTCATTTAACACTTACAATGTATCCACTTTTAAATATTTCTGAAAAACAATTTTCTTTTTTTTAATAATAAATTTTATTTTTATATTCCCCATACAGTTGCAACCCCCCCTTTCTGATCCCAATCCCTCCCCTCCCGCCCCCCACCCCCCAAAAGTGTCTCTGTTTCATAGTTTTTTGTTGATTCTGATTTTCACTTTCTTATAGTTATTCATTTTCCTGGTCCCTTATTTAAGTTCCCTAGATTCCTGCTATGAGTGAGACCATCCGGTATTTTTCTTTTTCTTTTTGGCTTATTTCGCTGAGCATGATCCCTTCCAGCGCCATCCATGTTGCTGCAAATTGCATGTGCTTATCTTTTTTGAATGCTGAGTAATATTCCATGGTATATATGTACCACATCTTCTTGATCCAGTCATCTATTTTTGGGCATTTGGGTTGTTTCCAAAGCTTAGCTATTGTAAGCAGTGCTGCTATAAACATAGGGGTGCGGGTGTTCTTTGGAATTGATGTTTCTGTGTCCTTTGGGTAAATACCTAGGAGTGGAATTGCTGGATCATATGGAAGCTCTATGTTTAGTAGGTCCAGAAATCTCCACACAGCTCTCCATAGTGGTTGGACCAGTTTGCACTCCAACCAACAGTGCAGGAGAGTTCCTTTTTCTCCACACCCTCGCCAACATTTGTTGTTGCTAGTTTTTTTAATATGTGCCATTCTCACTGGTGTAAGATGGTATCTCATGGTAGTTTTGATTTGCATTTCCCTGATAACAAGTGATGTTGAACATTTTGAAAAACAATTTTCTTGAAAGAGTATTTTATAGATTGTATAAATATACTAAATATATATAGTATGCACACATATGTATGTATATATACTATGTATATTTTTACCATGATTCATCAATTCACATGTATATATGTATATGTGTGTGTATACTACAGATTCTTGAAAAATGTCATTTTGTTATGATTGATGAGAAACATTTTGTTATATTGATGAGGAAAAGCACAATTATAGTTAAAGCTGAAGGGAACCATGTTATTTAAACACCTGCTTTTGTTATGCATTGTTTCACTTAAAGTCTGTTTCTAAGAACCTATAAACAATGTTGAGGAATTAGCATACATATGTATACACATACATGCATACACAAATGACCTGAAGCATGGTATACAAACACATGTACAGATGCATATCCAGAGTATACACATATGTGTTATGCATGTATGTACATACGTATATAAGCATTCACATAAATGCAAATCATTATATACATGACATACACATATATGCAATATATTAAGTCATGTGCACATACACACATACATGTGTACACTACTTACATATGTACTTGCATATCTGCATTGTATACCTGTATATATTGGAAAAGTCATGACGCATTTTTGCAACAAAAATATAGAAAAAATATGTCATGACTTTTCTGACAACTCAGTACACATATCTATAAATATATTATGCTGAGAGTGTCTATTGTTTCTTTTTTTCAAAAGGAAAAAGAGCCTTAAAAATGTGCCTAACATGTTTTTAAGCAACAATTATACTTCTGATGATTTTTATTTTTCTTTATTTATTTTTTAAAAAGATTTATTTATTTATTTATTTATTTATACAAGCACTGGGTACAGTCAGAAGCGCGGAAGGGTGAGAGGATTCACCAGAGCCAGAGCGGAGAACAGAACAGGCAGACTGACGAAATACACTGCTGAGGGGAGCAGTGGGCGTGGCAGGAGAGGTCTGTCACGCCATGTGTGACCCTCGCCGGTGACTGGGGATCAAACCGCGCTGCAGAGGCTGCAGGCAGCTTCGCAGCCCAGCGCTCAACCGCTGCACCACCAGGGGAGGCCCACTTCTGATGATTTTTAAAAGGAAATAATTTGAAATACCAAATACATTATTTATAGTTGTAAAAAATGTGGAAAATTAAATGTTCAAAAATGCTTGAATGGTTGTACCAATTTTAATATACCCATATAGTGAACTATTTTGCAACCATTGTAAATAACGTTTGTAAATCATATTTTAATAGCATGGAAAAAGGCTATATTTATAATTTAAATGAAAAAAGCATGACTAAAAAGTATAAACACTAATCTCAAATACAAAAGATATGTATTAAAATATACTGACATGAAACACATCAAAATTATAATAATGATTATCTCCAGGCGGTAGGATTATGTATTATTTTTATTTTCCTTATATTTTTCACATTTCTCACAATAAGCCTCCATTATTATAGTAAGTTATTTTAAATCACAGTACAAAGGCTAACAGTAGACAAATTAAAATATTTAAAATTATATCTCAATTGTTAAACCATTGCAGAGATAAAACTGAACAGACAAAATGATATATAAATGAGAACTGAAATTTCAGGAGTCAATCTGTCTCAGAGATATGGACTTACAAACAACTCATTTATTTTTTGTTTTTAATTATTTCTATTTTTTTTAAAGATTTGCTTATTTTTATACAAGAACTGGGGTACAGGCCACAGGCACGGGAGGGTGAGAGGATTCACCAGAGACAGAGCAGGGAGCAGAAAATGCAGATGACTGAAATAGACTACTGAGGGGAGGAGCAGGCGCAGATAGGAGAGGTGTGCCTCGCCATGTGTGTTTCTCCCTGGCCAGCCGGGAATCAAACTGGTGCTGCTGAGGCTGCGGACAGCCTCACAGTGCTGCGCTCAACTCGCCCCTACAAGGAAGGCCCTCTATTTATTTTTAATTGAGGTAATATTTGCCACCCTCATCAGGTATTTCCACCATAGTACACCCACCACCAACTCACCCATAGTCCACCACCAAGTCCACTGTGCTTCGTTTCCTCTTTGTTCTTATGCCTCTTTCACTACCCTCCCCACCCCCTTTGGTACTTCAATTCTATAGTCAGCTTTCAAGGGTTAGTTTTCAATCTAGTCTTTATCAAGCAAGTCATTTAAATTCAAATCAGTGTCTTTACATATAAGGTGAGATAATAATGGCACCAACCTCAGCGGGTGGTTTTCAAGATTAAAATTGAAGTATATTTATATGACTTAGTCCTATACTTCTTACCTGGTAACTCTCAGTAAACAAACTTTAACCATTATCATTGTATTATAATATCTAACTACTTCTTCATTAGATATATTTCAGAAAAGGAATCTAAGAACTCTTGGCTTCAAGATTGCTCAGCCAATCATTATACACTGAGATCACATGGTGTTTCTCATAACTCTAAAGTCTCTAAGTACACAGAGAAAATGAAACCAAGATAAAGAGAATATTCAGAACACAGCCTATGTGGAAATTGGTAAAAACTAATAAATAGCAATGAAGCTTTAAGGTTTAAAGGTGGCTATAAAAGCCGGGCTCAATGATGAAAAGCTCTGGCTGTCAGAGACTCCAACTCTGCTTAGTGCACTAAGCAAGTAGGAGAGAGTTTTCTCAGTGCCCTGCCTGGGACACAGTGTCCATTTTCTTAATGTGCTGTATTTAGGTCCTGTTTCTTCAGTACTAAGTGCTGGGGAATGCCAAGGCAGCAACATGGGTGCCATCTTTGACATCTCTTTCTTTCTCTCTCTTCTATGGCATTCAAGTTATCTTCAAATCCTGTTTTTTTTTTTTTAAAGATTTATTTATTTATACAAGAACTGGGGTATAGGCCAGATGTGCAGGAGGGTGAGAGGATTCACCAGAGACAGAGCAGGGAACAGAACAGGCAGACTGAAATACACTGCTGAGGGGAGCAGTGGGTGAGACAGGAGAGGTCTGCGGCACCATGTGGGTTGCTCTGTGGCTGGCAGGGATCTAACCAGCACAGCAGAGGCTGTGGTCAGCTTCACAGCGCTGCGCTCAACTGCCTGCACCACCAGGGAGGCCCAAATCCTGTTGTTTTGACCCCTTAAACATCTCTTTCTAATTTGCTCACTTCTTTGTATCCTCATTGCCACTATTCTAAAATTATAATCTCCTCACCTGTCCGCTTTCTGTCTTGCTCCTCTCTAATCTATTTTTCCTATTATAACTAGCATTCAATCCCATTATACCCTTCTGTGATGAAAGTCTTCTGACAAATTCTAACTGCTCTTGCTGTCTGGATGAAGTTTAAACTCCTGTTTACCTGGCTACTCTTCCTGTTTCTAGTTTCCAAACACCCTAATTATTGAGTTGTGATCAGATCCTTGAAAGCAACAATTTCTCTGTTGTTTTCCTGAAACACTCTCCATTCCCAAACCCTGTCTAACCTCCCGCCCCCTATTTATATGTGTGGACTGAAAATTTTGCCTCCCCCCCTTCATATGTTGGAATCTCAACCCCAATGTTACTAAATTTAGAGACAGGCTTTTAAGAAGGTAATTAGTGTTAATGAGGTCATAAGAGTAGGGGGTCACTATAAGAAGAGAAAGCAGAATACTCTCTTGCTTCCTCCAATGTCCTCCCCCATGAGAGGACCCAAAAGTCGGTAGCTATCTACATGCCAAGAAGAGAGGTTTTACCGGGAACTGACTATGCTGGCATCTTGATATCAAATTTCTCAGCCTCTAGGACTATGAGAAATAATTTTCTGTTGTTTGGGCCTCCCCGGTGGCCCAGCGGTTGAGGCGCTGGGTTGCGAAGCTGCCTGCAGCCTCTGCAGCGCTGGTTCGATCCCTGGCCACCAGTGAGGGTCCCACATGGAGCACAGACCTCTCCTGCCGCCCGCTGCTCCCCTCAGCAGTGTACTTCGGCCCTTCTGCCTGCTCTGCTCCCCGCTCTGGCTCTGGTGAATTCTCTCACCCTCCCGCGCTTCTGACTGTACCCAGTGCTTGTATAAATAAATAAGTCTTTTAAAAAAATGTTTAAAAAAATAATAATTTTCTGTTGTTTAAGCCACAGAATCTATGGTATTTTGTTATGGCAACCCAAGCTGACTAATACACAGTGCCCTCAACAACTACCACTTACATCTCATTTTTAAAAGACTTCAAGTGAGGTAATTTTTTCTGTGGGACCCATCTGGGTGGAGTATCCCCAAACCCCAACATGCTCTCACAGCATCCTGTATTATACCCTGTCTCTCATTACAATATTATCCCTCATTTCACATTAGGGTTCCCCATTCTACTAGCCACCATGAACCCAAAGAACCCAACTCTATTTAGCTCCAGAGTCTGGCACTCTCTAATATGGCGGTGTCTCAATGAGTATTTTATGAATTGATTTGACTATTTGAAAAGTCATCTATTTCTCCTCATTTCCATTGTTTCCTAGCCATGAAAAAAATCTGCATTGAAATTTTTGAAAAATAAATTGAAGGACCAAGAAATAACAACTTTAGGGCACCAACTGATTTATAAGAGAATGGTCTTTTATGTTATTTGTAAATGCCTATGAGTCTAAAACCAAAAGAAAAAATGAATTGTAAAAGGATTTCTAAGACCTTTATAAGGATTTTATAAAGTCATATTTCATACTGGCTAAGAACAGAGGTTTAGAGTCCTGGCTGCCTCCATTGGGACCCCAGCTTGCACTTACCAGCTGTGTGACCTGGAGAAACATTCTTAATTTCCTTATCATTCAGTTTCCTCAGTTACATTTCTGGGGATAATATTAGCACCTGTCTCTTAGAATTGTCGGCAAAATTAAGGAAATAAACACAGATAAAAGTTCTTGGTTTAATAATTTAGCGCATACTGAATACTCAGTACATGTTAGATATTTTATTTAAATTAGTAAAATAGGTATAGGAAAAGGCAAATTGTCAGTTTTGCTACTCAAAGTCTCCAGATTAAGGGCTGAAATATACTGTTTTAGGCATTAAGAATTATGGTTTTCCATGGGTTCTCTTTTTGAAGTTGCCATCTCCAACATACAATATTTTATTTAATTTATATCTCACTCTGTTCCAAAAAGAACTTCAGGGAGCGTACAGATGAACATAAAATACAACAAGTAACATGAGTTAAAGGCAGAATGAAAGAAGAGAGAAAAACAAGAATGAGGACAAAGTTGGGCTAGGAATAAATAATACATCTCTAAAAATTACGAGCATGTAAAGACTTAAGATGAAACACTAAATCAAAGAAGCTATGGTGGGAATGTTATTTTAATTTCTTCTTTTTCCTTCCCCTTTTCTTATTTCTTTCCCAAGATGATTTAAATGCCATTTTAATTTAACAAATTTCAAACTATTGTTACTTTTAGCATCAAATAATTGTACACTTAATGAATGGAGACTCATTTTCCATATCTTGGTTCAAGAAGCCATATTTAAACTTGTAAACAGACAATTAATGGGGATGAAGAAGGTTAGTAATGATTAAGCACCTATGACCTTCTGGATATCAGTTCAAGCTTTTATCCAAGTTGATTTTTGATACCACAACCCTGAAGTGTTTAAATACCCATTTTATAGATAGCACAGAGAATTGAAGTGATTTGTTCACTTTGTTGCAGTTATAAGAAGTTAGAACTCTAAACTATGTGCCTGACTCTTGATGCCTGAACTGCTATCATCACATAAGGAGCAGCTCTTCAAGAGATAATACACATATTTGCCAAAGACAACAGAGCAGTTCTAAAAGGCCTCTAAACACTCAGCTTCTTGGTTTCACTTTCCTATTGAGAATTTATTTAATATATCACTTGCTTTGTTTACATATTTTGCCATACTGATATCAGAAAGGAAATTCAGGGGGTGTAAGGAAGAAATCTTGGCAGAGATATGCAGGGCTACAATAATCATGCAGAAGATTGCAGATCGTTGAGCTCAACTGTGAAAAACAGAGAAGCTAATGGATGTCAGGATTCAAGAGTAAATAAGGCAGACTTAAAAGCTTATGGCAGGATCTGAGAAGATTTTTTAGAAATATAGTTGGAGGCAAGAGGGAATTGAAGATGTTAAAGCCATGATGTTCATTTTATGCACAACTGACACTAGGAAACAACTGTAAGTGGAAGTATGATCACCCAAAGGTAGCTGAGACTCAAAAAGCACAATGAAAGAAAAAGTAAAACTAAGATCTCTCTTATTACTTCACAGAAATTATTATTACACAGGAACAATTTACGGTATGAAACATAAGGTCTAACCTTATTAGTTCAATTTTCTGAATAGTCTGAATTTTTTTTCATGACTATAACTTTTAATGAATTTCAATCTTACTTGATTGTATTGTTTGTTTCTTGAATCACCATCCTGAAAAACCCTTACTCATCCCTAGTTGTTCTTAAAATAGAAAAATTTGGACATGTACTACCTTTTAACAACAAATCTCTGGGTTAGGGGTAAAGCAGGAGTTGGAAAACTATGTTCAAATGCACCTGGCTGTTTGTTTTTGTAAATAAAATTTTGCTGGACATCTCTATGCTCATTTTAAAAAACTATTTATGTATTTTCACATTGTTGTTCATTTTTGTGCAAGTTTGATTTCTCCTCTCACATTTGTTTATTGCCTGTGGCTCTTCTGTGCTACACTGGCATTGTTGAATGGCTGTGACAGAGACTATCTGATCTATACTATTTATTATCTCATCTTTTAGAGAAAAAGTTTGCCAACACTAAGGGTAAGAAGGGAGAGAATTTTATTTCTTATTTTTACATGTCGAAGGACAAAACAAAACTAAATGTGTGATAGGTGATTTGTATGTGTTTGTGTACTTTTTTGTATTACATGAATTTTCTTTAAATCAATAAAAATAACTTAGAAATATTTTTAAAGCTTCAGCTCAAATGGTATTTCATCTCTGGAATTTTCTGTTTTGGTCTGCTTTCTATACATTTCCAGGGAATTATAGAATTTTCTATATTGGTACTTCCCATACTGCATGGCAAGTCATGTTTCTACATTTACCTTAGCCCATGATCTCACAATGACCATGAACTTGCTAGGAAGCCCACAGACTCCATAATGACAGAGAGATGGGGCTGTGTCTTTTTAAGGTCCTAGCCAATAATAAAATGATTTTATAGCATAATGAGAGAAAAAGTTCTTGACATTATAGTTTACAGAATATTTTCATGATAATTATTTGATTTGTTTTTACTCAAATACCATTTAATCAGAGAAGGTGCCCCTAAACACCCTCATAAAAAAAAGCAACCCTAGAAACCTATTGCACTCTACCCCTTTATTTAATTTTTAAAATTTTTTTAAAGATTTATTTATTAATGCATTCAAGAGCTGGGGTACAGGCCAGAGATGCAGTGGGTAAGAGGACTAACCAGAGACAGAGTGGGGAGCAGAACACTGGGTAAGAGGACTAACCAGAGACAGAGTGGGGAGCAGAAATACACTGCTAAGGAGAGCAGCAGGAAAGTCAGGAGAGGTTTGCTGTGCCATGTGGGTAGCTCCCTGGCCGGGGCTTGAACTCATGCTGTAGTGGCTGTGGACAGTTTCATAGTGCTCTGTCTTAACCCCTTGCACCACCAGGGAGGCCCTAATTTTATTATAACTCATGTTGCTACTTTGACTAGTAAACATTTATTGATTAGGCTCCCTCTTTCCTTACTTCCCAGCAATGTAAGCTCCCTATGGGTTTTGATCTATTCTATTTTCAGTGTCTACAACACTGCCTGGAACATGAGATTGGTAGAACTATCCCTACCCTCATTTTACAGACATCAAGGAAACCAAGATGGAAAATATTTTTTGATTTTTTTTTTTCAAATGAAAGGGGTTTTATTTAAACTATACGTAATTGTCTTGATTGTTTTCCCTTTGAAAATAAAGGTGAGGGCCTCCCCGGTGGCCCAGCGGTTGAGCGCTGGGCTGCGAAGCTGCCCGCAGCCTCTGCAGCGCCAGTTCGATCCCCGGCTGCTCCCCTGCCACCAGAGGAGGGTCCCACATGGCGTGCAGACCTCTCCTGCCGCCCGCTGCTCCCCTCAGCAGTGTACCTCGGTCCTTCTGCCTGTTCTGCTCCCTGCTCTGGCTCTGGTGAATTCTCTCACTCTTCTGCGCTTCTGACTGTACCCAGTGCTTGTATAAGTAAATAAATAAATCTTTAAAAAAAATTTCAAAAATAAATATTTAAAAAAAAAAAAGAAAAGAAAGGTGAGCTTACTCATTTAAGATTTCCTATTTAAATTCCTATTTAAATTTGAGAAAAATCATTTTGCAAGTGCTGGCAGCCTCTCTTCTAAAAAAATTTTCTGCACTTAGCTAATTATTTGTATTTACTGAGGTTTTAAGCAAGTTACTTTAAGTTTTATTGATGTATAATTGCCAAAGAAAATTATAAGATAACGAAAGTCTAAAAATGCTATGCCTTGTATACCTGTACATTGTGAGAGAATTCCCCCATTGAGTTAATCAACACTTCCATACTTCCATCACCTTACATATTTAACTTTTTTTTTTGCATAGAAGAATTGGGGTATAGGCCAGAGGAGTCAGGTGGGAGTGTGTGTGAAAGGATTCACCAGAGACAGAGTAGGGAGCAAAACAGGCAGATCTGAGGGGAGCAGAAGGCAACATAGGAGAGTTCTCCTGTGCCATACCTGGGTTAGCTCCCCGGCCCAGGACCAAACTCAGGCTGTAGTGGTGATAGCTCTGATACTTAACTCCTAGGCCACCAAGGAGTCCTTATTTACCATTTTTTTTCTTTTTTAAATATTTATTTATTTATGCATACAAGAACAGGAGTATAGACCAGAGGTGCGGGCAGCAAGAGGATTCACCAGAGACAGAGTGGGGAACAGAACAGACAGATCAACTGAAATACACTGCTGTGGGGAGCAGCAGGTGAGTCAGGAGAGGTCTGCTGCGCCATGTGGATTGCTCCCTGGCTGGGAATGGAACTCATGCTGCAGTGGCTGTGGACAGGGAGGCCCCTTATTTACCATTTTTGATGAAGTTTTAATTGATTGCCTATCGTCACACTGACTGTAATTGTTGCACCAAGAAATAATAAATGGGAATAATAGATGAGAAATGGGAAGGAAGAGCAGACAGGAGAAATAAATGGATGTTTTCTCAGGATCAAATGTGTCAAGAGGAGCGTTTGGTTAAAAGGATAGAAAAAGAAAATACCTATGTCTCAGTAAAGAGTAGTGGTGATAGCACCAGCAACATTGTTATTTCAAAAAGTCTAAAAAGCTATTGAGTGTAAGATGCTCCTTTATTAAGAAAAATTTTCCAATTTAGAACTATGCCTTTCCATTGATTAGATGCATCCTCATTTCTGAGTTGCTAACATGCAAACAAAAGTATTAGAATGGATGTAATAAAATTAATAACCACCTCCTCCATCCCCATGCCCTCCCATCCCCAATTACTACCATTTCTAGGTTACCTCAGGCTTTCACAACTGCCCTTATGACCTTTGATTTATAGGAAAGGAAACTGAATCTTTGCATCAGCTGAGTTATTTTCTTGAGATTACAGCACTAGGAATTTGAGTTCATGGCCACTAATGTCTATGATATGGAAATCTAGTAACAGGCACTACATTAGCAAAATGGGCTTGCAATTAATTAAAACAATTTTTCATAATATTTAATGATCATCTACATAAGACCTGTTTCAAAGACTCTACTGCTGTATTATCATACCAAAATTCAACAATCTATATATCTGTATGTCTTTACCTATCTAGCCTTTAATGTAAAAAATTTTTTAAAAATAACTACCATAAAATTCATCTGTTTGATGTGTTCACATCAATGATTTTTTAGTATTCACAAAGTTGTGCAACAATCACCACTACTTCCAGCACATTTTTATCTCCCCTAGAAAAAATATAGCATACCCATTAGCATTCACTCCCCATTTACTCACAAACTTCTTAGCCCTAGGCAACTATCTATTTTCCTTTCTCTATAGATTCTATTCTGGACATTTTGCACAAATGGAATCATACAATATCTGGTATTTTGTGTCTGGCTTCTTCTACTTAACATTTTCAAGGTTTATCCATGTTATAGAATGTACAGTACTTCACTCCTTTTTGGGGATGAATTCCATTAAAGCACAGACTGTACTTTATATATTCATCAATGCCAGATGATAGGCACTTGGGTTGTTTCTATTTTAGAGCTATTATGAATAATGCTGATGTGATCATTTGTGCAGCCATATGGCCTCAATTCTTTTAAGTATATATGCAGATATAGGATTGCTGACATATAGTAAACTCTATGTGTAACATTTTGAAGAAATGCCAGACTGTTCTTCACAGTTTTTGTATTATTTTACGTGATCATCTGCAATGTGTGGGGGCTCTAATTTCTCCACATCCTCACCAACACTTGTTAATATTTGTCTTTTTTTTGTAGCCATTCCAGTGGGTGTGAAGTAATTTCAGTGTTGTTCCACTAATTTTTAAAGTATCAGTTTCTAATTCTACTATATATGTATATATACACACACAAATATATGCATGTACATACATACATATGTGTATATCATGACTGTGATCTCTGAAAATATGGCAAATTGTCCTTACAGCCATATGTGTACATATTCACTTGTATTAAATCCCCAGGGCTCAGTCTGATGGATGTTAACAATACTCCTATGGAGTAAGTTGGTAGGAAAATCATCATCTCCAAGAGCTATAAGCTGAGAAAGGCTGCCAGCCAAAAATAAATCATTCTATTTGCAGTTCGGTGCTTTATTACCAGGTCACTTTGCCTATAGATAAGGAATGTGAGATATAAGAGACACAGAAAAGACTCACTGAATTGTATACTCCATTAGAATATCTAAATTTAAAGCAGAACCTACACCTACAATATGTCTTTTTATGACTTGTCCCATTCGCTTTTAAAGCCAGGAAGTTGGCAATAAAAAGACTCTGTATCATGTAAAATGACACGTTTTATTTTTCATATTTGTTCCCCAAAGAGGTAGCATTGCAAAGAAATAGCAGATTTTTCTGAAAGCCAAATACTTCCATCATTTATGAATTCTCCATGGTGCTGGCAGAAAAACAAATTATTTCAGTTCTCAAACTCAAGACACATTTAATTTTTAAGTCAAAGTCTTGTTATAAATTGTATATGTACATATATAGAGAGAATTTATAGTCAGATTTATATATAGATATCCTAGTAATAAGATACATAATGTGCTATTTATATATAGATATCCCAGTCATAAGATATATAAGTCAATCAGAATGACTTATATTTTTTGTAAGTTCTTTTCTTAATGAAACAATGGAAAGAAGCAAAAACACAACAAAATACCACCCCCCCAACCCCTCAAACTTGCTAAACTGAGCACCCATATTCTTATCCTTCAAATAAGGATTAAGTTGTCAAGTTGCAAACCTTAAATGTGTATCTTATTATACCAAGAAGGTTTTACTAAGTACTTTCAATTTTTTTCCAAATCAATCTATTGGCATGTCTAAGTACTGATGAAACTTCTAGAAGTAGTTGATAACATTTCTTTGAATACTATTGTATTAATTAGTTCACAATAATATTGAGCATCTACTATGCATAAGACACCAGGCAAGGCTATTTTTCTCTTGTTATTGTAGCTCACATCATCAGTAATGATAACTTCCTTGTTATCTAGAATGATCTGATCAGATAACTTCATCATTCAATTCTTCACCTGCCTTAAACCTTTGTTCAAATGCCACTTCATAGTTGAAGAACACCGTACCTAAAACTTAAAACCTTCCTCCCATACCTCCAGCTCCAACCATTCTCTTTCTCTGTCTCATTGTTCTTCAAAAAATACTTATTACCTTCCCACTTAATTTATTTTATTCATTATTTGTTTTCTCCACTATAATGCAGGGAGGGATTTTTGTCTATTCTCTGTCTCAGTGTCTCTCTCTCCCTGTGTCTCTGTCTCTTTCTCTCTCTCTCTCCACCCACCATGAAGTAATATTGGTTTATAATCATCATTTCATTTCCAGTGCCTAAATGGCTTCTAGCACATTGGACTCAATAAATATTTGTTGAGGGCCTCCCTGGTGGTGCAAGGGTTAATCTGCAACCTATGAAGCTATCCGCAGCCACTGCAGCACAGAGTTTGATTCCCAGCCAGGCAGAGAGCAAGCCACATGGCACAGCAGACCTCTCCTGACTCGCCTGCTGCTCCCCTCAGCAGTGTACTTCGGGGTCACTCTGCCTGTTCTGTTCCTCACTCTGTCTCTGGTGAATCCTCTCACTCCCCTCCACAACACACACACATACGCCTCTGGCCTGTGCCCCAGCTCTTATATGCATAAATAAATAAATCTTAAAATAAATAAATATTTGTTGAATAAAAGAATGAATGAAAATGGCCACTATTTATTGGGTCTTCCCCAACTCTGACTTCTTAGATGACTTGGATTTTTTTAAGTACATATTTATTAGATTTTTCCTTACTTTGATTTTGACTTTGATGCCTCATAATACATTTTTCTTTTTTTAAGTTGCTTATTTAACTTTTGTTCTGGAGCTTCTTCTTTTCTATATATTTCCTCTCTTATTACCTAAGGTGTTCGCTTGCCTCTACCATGTAGATGGGTCCCAGCACTAACTCCCTTCATACAATCCACTGCCTACAGGTCATCTGTACCTTGAGCACCTCAAGTTGAATAAGTCTCAACCAGAAATGATTACATTCACTTAAAATTTATTGTGGATTTATAAGCTCACCTTGGTTAATAACATCACTAATATACAGTCTCCTAAGCTAGCAATACCCTCTTCTTATGATATTAGGACTTCTTGGTTCTTCTTCATTATATTATGGCTTCTACCTCTCCAACCCTAGCTTTTCCACATCCACAAAGTCACTATTTTAGCCAATATGCTTATCTCCTACCCTGAGACAATGGCAGCCTTCTCTGTAGAGTGTCAGGAAAGGGCCAGGAAACCTCAGGAACTTACCACACATACTACTACATTGGAGGAGAGAACATGAGGTTTTTCTGGGGTTAGTTACTAAGGCTTATGCAGCATTTATAGGGTGGAAGCTGCCTTGCTACATGATTGATCCAATGCTTGACAAAAGCTAAACATAACCACATGTGGTCTAAACACAGGTCCGTGTTCATCATCTCTGAGGAAGTTGGTGATAAACCAAGAAAGCAGCCCTTGACTGGTTGAATTGACCTAACATCAAGATCTCTGTGTGGTTAGCAGCCGACCTGACATTCATAGTTAAACCATGGTGCTCTCAGAAGTCTAACAGAAACCTAATGTCAGATAGGACCCCTCTTTGATTGTGATAAAGTGGCATCAAATGAACAAACAAATTTCATAATCTTATCTAAGCACACACAAAACAAGTTCACTGTTTTAAAGTCATCTTTCCCAGCTAATATGAGAGGCTGATGCCTCTAACAATTACAGCTTTAGCATCATTCTAGTTTCCCCTTATTTTATTTTTTATTTTGTTAAAGATTTATTTATTTATGCATACAAGCACTGGGGTACAGGCCAGAGGTGTGGGGGGTGAGAGGATTCACCAGAAGCATAGTTTCCCCTTACTTTTAGATATAATTTAAGATACCCAAGTATAGAATTCCTCCCACACTCCCACTTCCCCCACTTCCTGAGATTGTCCAATCCAAGGCAAAGCTCTGCTTCCTTGAGCCCTGCCTCAAATCATCTAACACCAGCACAAACCCATAACAAGTTTTTTCTAACCCACAGTTCCCCATTATGTACATTCTTCTTTGTTGCAAGAACAATAGGCCCATCTTGGCCAACTTTTGGTTTGTTCTTGGTAGTCTTTACCTGAAGGGCATGGACACCTGGCATTGGAACTGTGCCCCATATTTTAAGATTTATTTATTTATTTATATAAGTACTGGGTACAGTCAGAAGCGCGGGAGGGTAAGAGAATTCACCAGAGCCAGGAACAGAACAGGCAGACTGACGAAATACACTGCTGAGGGGAGCAGCGGGCAGAACAGGAGAGGTCTGAGTGCCACGTGGGACCCTCACCGGCGGCTGGGGATCGAACCGGCGCTGCAGAGGCTGCAGGCAGCTTCGCAGACCAGCGCTCAACCGTTGCGCCACCAGGGGAGGCCCTGTGCTCCATATTTGAATGAACTTTCAGTTGGTATTTATGAGCTCTGAGTTTTTCCACTAAGGGGTTCATTTTGCTATTTCTCTAGTGGCTGATTTGAATGGGCTTGACGTTAGAAGGCAGACCTTACAGAGAATAGACCATATCTGTGGCTAATACCTTGAGACACACATGGATCTGGTAAAGCATAATGAACTCCACATTTGGAGTACTATTGTCTAAACATTACAATAATTCCCTTGTGACTGAGCTGTAATGCATCATATAAATTTGTCTACAAATAGTTGATAGCACTCTTGAGTGCTTACTGAGTATGATAGTAATATCCAAACCCTTTGCATGGAGGAGACTGAAGGCAATTTATTCTGGTAATGTGGACTTGGGGATTTAAGTGGAATAAACATAAAGGTTATTGATTCCAGAATTAAGTTGATTACCTTAAAATTCCATATTCCTGATTGCTCATTATCATCAGTAAGGCTGGTACAGATTCATAAAGACAGAGTTAGCCTCCTCAGTGACAACCCAGAATATCAATGTCTATCTTCTGGGGAAAAGTACAAAATTCCCCTGAAGACTGAGAAGGTGAAATTATACTGGTCACCAATTTAAGACATTCTAGTTGAAAAAGTTAAATCTATAGAAATTAAGTATTCATATCTTAAACTGTCATGAAAAATCAGTTTTATCAATGCACATAAGTCTATTGACTTAAACATGACCTCATATATATGTTACTAGAAAAGGGGTTTTAATTGTAAACCATGACTGTATTTCTTGAGTTTCCAATGTTGACAAGTTAACCAATAATCTAGGAGAAAATACAGAATCTGCTGTCACTTTGATTTTGCTCTTTCCAGAATGCAGAACCTTGAGAAATGTTTGCTGTGTAAGTCACCCAGTTTATGGTATTTTATTACAGCAGCCAAAACTAAGACAATTCTCATAGTTTTTTTTAGAGATTTTGCTCTAGAGGGTCAACTTTTCCTAGTATCCTTTTCCTCTGATAGAGGCATGTTTGACTTTCTCCATATTCAGATATCACCTCCTAACATAGGCCTTTACTGATATCATCCAAGTTAGAAGAAATGGCAAGACAGTCTTTTTCACTCACAATCTTCATATTAATTTTTAGTATTTTCTTTTTCAGACATATTTTTACTTTTTTATCATTTATACATACAAGAACTGGAGTACAGTCCAGAGGTGTGGGGGGTGAGAGGAGTCAGAGAGAGTGGGGAGCAGAACAGGCAGACCGACTGAAACACACTGCTGAGGGGAGCAGCGGGCGAGTCAGGAGAGGTCTACTGCACCGTGTGGTCAGGCCCACAGCCAGCTGGGGGATAGCTTCATAGTGCTGTGCTCAACCCCTTGAGCCACCCAGGAGGCACCCATATTTTTACCTTTATTGTATTTCACACCCAATTATAAATCCAAGGACTAGAAGAGAGCTTATATATTGGTTTATTACTGCAATGCCTAGAAAAATGTTTGGAACATGAGGAAAGCTCTGAAAATATTTTTCAATTTAATCAAGAAAGCCAGATGACCAGTCAGCTATCATCCAAGCTATCCAGGTATTGCATCCTCTTTACAACTTTAGAACACATTCTCTAAAGACATAGTTTATCTGAAAGCTTAAGGGTTTATTTCAGTAATCCATGAAAATCTGAAGTAGCATGTTTTCTTCAAACATGCATTCCCACTTACACTAGGATTCTCAAGACTGCAAGTTTTCCTTAAGCATTTGACATACATCTTCAGTTTGAGTCACCTACCTTATCTTTGTCTATCCAAAATTTAATATTGACAAAAAGAAATGACTTCTATAAATACATTATAGCCAAAATTTTATGTGAATTTTTATAGTTATAATTTATTATTTAATTAACTGCTTAATAATAGGACGTGTTATACAGATTTTTTTCTTAACTATCAATGGACTTGAACTGCAAACTATGTTGTGAACATCTTTACATGTATATATGACTTTCTGGTAATTAATTTCTCTAAGAGCCATTAAAAAAGCAACTTTATATCAACTGATATCAAGAATGAAGTTGAGAAAATGTAATAATCTTCAGAAGTGTGTGTGTGTGTGTGTGTGTGTGTGTGTAAGCATGCATTGGGGAGAGGAGTCTGTGAATATATGTAACATATAGTAATAATACTTTTGTGTCTCACAAGAATCTATGGTGAGTATAGATTCCAGTAAAATTTATAGTTAAGTGAGAGTAAACTGACTGAGAAGTTAGGCAAATACGTTTAAAAACATTCTGAAAAAATAATGACATAGACTATAATTTCAGATTATCCAAGTTGAGCATGGGGATTGTTAGTGATGTGGGTAAGGGACTAAAACGCGTCACTCTTGAAAAAGAGGTTATAAAAGAAGCCTTGATGTTGATAATTTACATTGCTTTGCTAAAAATTTAAAGAAAAAGAACAATAGAGTTATAGTCATAATTTCTAAACCACTAGAGTAAAAATTATCCAATTCAGTCAATTCTGTTTAAGATATAAACTTAATTGGTAGAGCCTTTACCTTAGAAACCAATTTGGGATGAACTGACCTCGTAATACTGCCCAGGTTTTCATGTAGGCAAATCTTTTGAAATATCTAAAAAAAGATTTGTACTTTCCTTCTTATATTTGGTATACATTTTCTATTTATTCTAGCTGTATGTTTACACATATATGAGTATACTCAAATAACTTTATATGTCAATTATATCTCTATAAAAATAAGAGCAATATATAAAATGTGAACATAATCTTAGCTTTTTACTTCTCTATCATTTTATATTTATTTAAAAGAGTGATGGATTTGTTTTTATATTTTCCATCACTTTAGTGACATTCTTATGATTTCAGGAGATTTTTCCAAAAAGCAAAAGACACATACCATATGGCTTCACTCATTTGTGGAATATAAATAACAAAAAAATACATATAGGCAAAATACAGTAGGAATAAATCCTGAACTCTGTGAAAGAATACAATGGCTACCAGAGGGAACAGGGGAAGAGAAGTGAGGAAAGAGGAAGGAGGCAGAGGGGGTGCTGGCATGGGTGGTTTGGTGGCTGGTGAGTGAAATGTGTATACATGGAAGACCAAAATGTAACCCCAAAGTTAAAAATAAGAGTTTCACTGGTTTTCTAAGTATAGCATTATACTGATTAAAAGTAGGGCCTCCCAGGTGGCGCAGTGCTTGAGCGCTGGGCTGCGAAGCTGCCCGCAGCTTCTGCAGTGCCGGTTCGATCCCCGGCTGCTGGAGGGTCCCACATGGCGTGCAGACCTCTCCTGCCGCCCGCTGCTCCCCTCAGCAGTGTACTTCGGTCCTTCTGCCTGCTCTGCTCCCTGCTCTGGCTCTTGTGCATTCTCTTACCCTCCCGCGCTTTTGACTGTACCCAGTGCTTGAATAAATAAATAAATCTTAAAAAAAAAAAAAAAGTAATGCCAATTTCTTTCCTCCTTAAAATAGTTATGTCTCTTGTTTCTATTTTGCATCTCATTAATTGACTATATTCAGGAAAATATTATATATTTGAGATAGCATATTCTTTTATTTCCTTAAAAATTATTTTAAAAGATTTATTTATTAATACAAGAACTTGGGTACAGGCCAGATGTGCAGTAGGGTGAGAGGATCCACCAGAGACAGAGCAGGGAACAGAACAGGCAGACTGACCAAAACACACTGCTAAGGGGAGCAGTGGACGAGTCAGGAGAGGTCTGCCGTGCCATGTGGGATTCTTGCTGGCGGGCCGGGAATTGAACCCACGCTGCAGAGGCTGCAGACAGCTTCACAGTGCTGCGCTCAATCACCTGCGCCACCAGGGGAGGCCCCTAGAGTAAAACTCTTTTATAAGTAATACACAGTTTAATTTTCTCCACAACATGTAGAAAATTTACATTAAACAGCGATATGAAATTACAACAAGATTTTTGTGTTCCTACTCTTTTTTTTCTATCCATTTAGGCTTAATAATTCAAAATCATGCTTTTTAATATTATGCTTATTCAATTATTTCTGAGTTTCTGTCACAAATATTTTTTCTTGTAGGTTACAATACATCAAATTTGATTAATGCAGAAAGCTGTGACAGACATTTTAGTGAGTAGATTTGCACCACTTAATGTTTGAAATTTATATAGTTGGTTGACAGCCTAGCTAAGGCAATAAAATACTGAGAAATAAGAATACAAGCTTGTTTTTAGAGTTAACATATGTTTTCTGTATCAGCACTAAAAAATTCCATATTTATAAATTTATATGTTGTCACTTTACTGGAAGCAACAAATTGTTATCATATGGATTTCTCTGAGTTAAAACAGTAATCTAAAGACCTAGTTATGTGTGGTTTGCTTAATTTTCTGGCTTTTCCTCTTAGAAAAGATCCCTCTAAAATAAATTTTTTCATAGTATCTCAAGATTTGCCTTTATCATGGAAAATGTATTGATACTCTCTGCTCTTGAATTCATTTATTCTTAGCACTTATGAATACCTATCATGTGCTTTGCATGCTTGAGATAATTCACAAATAAAACTGATAAAGATTCCCTACCTAGATATATTTAGATGCCATGCAGCAGGCAATAGGCATCAAACATACAAGTGAATTAAGTGGTATGTTAGAGTCTTACGTGTGAAGTAGGGGTGTTGATGTGGGAAAGAAGTGAAGAATGCAATATAAAAAAGTGATTGGTACAAATCTCAATGGGTGAGTTTTGAGGAAAGACTTGATTGAGGCCAAGGAGCTAACCAGGCACATATTTTGTTGGCTTGTTCGAGGACTGGCAAAGAGACCATTAACTGAAAGAGTGAGTAAGGAGGAAGAGTAGAAGAAGCCAGAGGTAATTAGAGGGTGACACAGAATTACTACAGAAATGGTGACTTTCATGGGATCCATCAGGGGATTTTGCAAAGATCATTTTGGATATAGTGCTGAGAATAGATTGTAGGGGGCCAAGGGAGAAGCCATGAGAACTGCTAGAAAGTTATGTGAGAACTCAGTCATCTAGGCTTAAAGGAACTAACTTCACTCCTACATTGGTCCCATGGATCATGTTTCTGACAGAGATTGGCTGTAGTTGGGGATGTATCTAGACAGAACTCACAACTCACAGCTAAATTCATTTTTAAAAAATCCCAGGGAGGAGTAATAAGTTCTTTCTTCATTGTGCTCCTCAACACAATGCTCAGCTCAGTTTGAGAAGTTAACCAGTGACAATATTTCCAGTCTCTCTCCTCTTGTATATGAAATAAGTTCTAAAGTAAGGGAGGATCAGGACCAAGATGGTGACAGGGGAGATTCCTTGCTAGGATCCTAAGAAGATCATCTAACAGTTAACCAGAGTGATACTTCATCAGAGAATCCTGTGGCATGGGACAAAACTGGAACCCCTCTCAGACACTGGAGATCAACACAACAGGAACAGAGATGAGGAGACAAAGAGGAAGAGTCACAATTTATTAAACAGGAGGTGGGTGGAGAGAAACAGGAGGGCTATAGTTAGGGCAGGTGATATATATGGTGTGGCTGCCAGAGTAAAATGTTGGAAGACAATTCTAGAAGCAAATGGCACTCTTAAAAAAGCAGGGCAGTCATACTTATATAAGATAAAATAGACTTCAAACTAAAAGTGTTAACAAGGGACAGATATGGTCATTATGCGTAATGAATAAAGGATTAATAAGTCAGGAAGACATAACACTTGTTAATGTATATCCACCAAATAATGGACTATCTATCTATCTATCTGAAACTATTAATAAACCTAAAAACATGACAGAAACACAATAGTGATAGAGGACTTCAAACTCATATGAACATCAATAAATAATTTATTGACAGTAATCAACAAGGAAACAATAACAGTAAATGAAGAATTAAGATCATGGGCTTAACAGAAATTTATAAGACACTGCACTCCAAAAGAGTTGAGTACATATTCTATCAAGTGTACATGAAGTATTCTCAAGGATAGATCACATGTTGGGATAGAAAACAAGTATCAATAAATTAATAAAGATTAAAATCGTATCAGGTATCTTCTCTGATCACAATGGTATCAAACTACAAATCAATCATAAAGGTAGGAAAACCTTAAATATGTGAAGATAAAACAACATGCTACTGAATCACTATTATGGTAATGAGGAAATCAAACGAGAAGTTTAAAAAATACCTGAAGATGAAAGAAGGTGAAGACGTAAGTTACAACTTTTGCATGCAGCAAAAGCAGTACTAAGAAGGAAGTGTATGTCAATGCAGCCCTATATCAAGAAACAAGAAAGAGCTCAGAAAAATCTAAGTTTACACCTTAAGGAACTAGAAAAAGAAGAACAAATGAAATCAAAATCCACTAGAAGGAAGGAAAGAAACATTAGGAAAGAAAAAAAAGTAAACATTGACTGAAATAATAAACAAACCTCTACCTAGTGTCACAAAAAAGTGAGAAACTCTAATAAATAAAATTAAAAAAAAACATGGCTAAGTTAGAACAGACAGCTCAAAAATATAGAGAATCATAAGAAATTATTGTGAAACTCTTCATGCCAATACACTGAATACATTAGAAGAGAGGAAAAAATTTATGGAAACATACAACTTTCCAAGACTGTGTCAGGAGGAAATAGAAATCCTGAAGAGAAAAATTACAAGTAAGGAAATTGAAACAGTCATCAAAAGTTTCCCCAAAAAACAAAAGCACAAGTCCAGATGGTTTCCCTAATGAGTTATGGTTCTAAATCTTGCAAGAGGAACTAGACTCTATTCTTCTCAAACGCCAAAAAAAATTGAGGAAGAGGGAATGCTTCCAGGAACATTTTATGAGGTCAAAATTACTCTAATACCAAAAGCAGACAAGGATATCACAAAAAATTAACTATAGACTAATATCTCTAATGAATATAAATGTAAAAATTCTCAACAAAATTTTAGAAACCCAAATTCAACATTACACATTAAAAGCATCATACATGATGATCAAGTGGAATTTATTCCAAGGATGCAAGGACAGATGGTTCAACATACACAAATTGATCAATGTAATTTACCACATCAACAAAAGGAGAGATAAAAACCTTATGATCATTATCAAATGAAGCAGAGAAAGCATTTGACAAGATTCAATATTGTTTCTAATAATAACTCTCCAAAAGATTGGGATAGGACATAATAAAAGCCACATGAAAAAATCTCACAGATAACATTATACTAAATAGTGAAAAACAGAAAACTTTCCCTCTAAGATCAGGTACAAGATTAGGATGTTTACTTTCTTTTCTTTCTTCCTTTCTTTCTATTTATTTATTTTTATTTATTTATTTATTCATTTATTTATTTATACAAGCACTGGGTACAGTCAGAAGCGCAGGAGGGTGAGAGAATTCACAGAGCCAGAGCAGGGAGCAGAGCAGGCAGAGGCAGAAGGACAGAAGCACACTGCTGAGGGGAGCAGCGGGGGACAGGAGAGGTCTGTGTGCCATGTGGGACCCTCCTCCAGGGCCAGGGATTAGCCAGGGATCGAACCGGTGCGGCAGAGGTTGCAGGCAGCTTCGCAACCCAGAGCTCAACCTCTGCGCCACCGGGGAGGCCCTAGGATGTTTACTTTCACCACTACTATTCACCACTACTATTTCACCACTACTAGTCCACAATACTGGAAGTACTACTTAGAGCAATTAGGCAAAATAAAGATAAAATGAATAGAAATTGGTAAAGAAGTAAAATTGTTGCTATTTGTAGACAACTTGATAATAATATATAGAAAACCCTGAAGACGCTACTAAATAATTATTAGAAACAATAAATCAGTACAATGACATGGTAGGCTACAAAATCAATATACAGAAATCTGTTGCATTCCTACATGCAAAGAATGAACTAAAATAGAAAGGAAATCAAGGAAACAATCTCATTTACAATCACATCAAAAAATTAAGTACCTAGGGATAAACTTAACAAGGGGTGTGAAAGACCTGTACAATAAAAACTTATAAGACATTGTTAAAAGAAATAGAAGACACATGGACTGCTCATGTGTTACAAGAATTAAAGCTGCTAAAACACCCGTGTTACTCAAGGCAGCATTCAGATTCCATACAATCCCTATCAAAGTTTCAATGGCATTCTTCAAAGAAATAGGAC
The DNA here is from genome assembly GCF_964194135.1 of Talpa europaea. Lineage (NCBI taxonomy): Eukaryota > Metazoa > Chordata > Mammalia > Eulipotyphla > Talpidae > Talpa > Talpa europaea. The sequence continues at coordinate 95,686,533 of NC_140069.1, read as the reverse complement.
AAACATTACTGAAATTTATATGGAACCACAAAAAAACTTGAATAGCCAAAGCAATTCTGACAAAAAAAAAAAATGAGAGAGAATTGAGGTTTCACACTCCCAGATTTTATACTACAAAGGTATAGTAACCAAAGCAGTATCATACTAGAATGCAAAAATACACACAGAAAACTGGAATAGAATTGAGAGTTCAGAAATGAATCTACATTTATATGGACAGATAATTTATGACAAAGGAACCAAGAGTATACATTAAGATAGAAAAATCTCAGCAAACAGTGCTGGAAAAACTAGACAGCCACAGAGAAAGAATGAAACTAGCATACTATGTCACACCAGATAAAAAAGTTAAGCCAAATGGATTAAATATTGGATATAGGACCTGAAACCATAACAAACATAGATGAAAACAGGCAAAATACTGGACATTGGCTGTAGGGGTGTCTTTGAGGACTCAACTCCAATAGCAAGGGGAACAAAAGCAAAAATAAACTACTAGGACTACATCAAGTTAAAAAGCTTCTTTCTGCACAGTAAAAGAAATTATCATTAAAATGAAAAGACATCCTACCAAATGAGAGATATCTGCACATCATACATATGACTGGGGGCTAATATCCAAGATTTATAAAGAACTCGTATAACTCAACAACAAAAAAAAATCAAATAACCCAATCAAAAAAAAAAAAAAAAGGGCAGAGGATCTGAATAGACACTTCTTCAAAGAAGACATAAAAATAGACAACTGATGCATGAAAAAATGCTCATCATAACTTATCATCAGAGAAATTCAAATCAAAACCATAGTGAGATACCAATTCACCCCTGTGAAAATGGCTCATGTCAAAGAAAATAAGTGTTTATCAGGATGTGGACAAAAGGAACCCTCATACACTATTGGTAGGAATATAGATTGGCCCAGTTCTTATATAAAAATGGTATGGAGGGGCCTCCCTGGTGGTGCAAGGGGTTAAGCACAACACTGTAAAGCTATCCACAGCCTCTGCAGCATGAGTTTGAGTTTGATGCTGGGCAGGCCAGGAAGCTACCCACATGGTGCAGCAGACCTCTCCTGTCTCACCCGCTGCTCCCCTCAGTCAGTCTGCCTATTCTGTTCCCCACTCTCTCTCTGGTGAATCCTCTCACCAAACCCACACCTCTGGCCTATACCCCAGTTCCTGTATGCATAAATAAATAAATCTTAAAAAAAGGTATAGAGATTTATCAAAATATTAAAAATAATTCTACCATATGATTAAACAATTCCACTCCTAGGGTATCTATCCAAAGAATGCCAAAAAAAAAAAACCCCACTATTTCTAAGGGATATATGAATTCCTTTATTCATTGTTGCACTATTTATTTTATTTTTTTTTAAATGAGATTTTTTTGCCTGTTTTTTTTTTTTTAAGATTTTTTAAATTTTTATTTATTTATTTATACAAGCACTGGGTACAGTCAGAAGCGCGGGAGGGTGAGAGAAATCACCAGAGCCAGAGCGGGGAGCAGAACAGGCAGAAGGACCGAAGTACACTGCTGAGGGGAGCAGCGGGCGGCAGGAGAGGTCTGCGCGCCACGTGGGACCCTCCTCTGGTGGCCGGGGAGCAGCCAGGGATGGAACCGGCGCTGCAGAGACCGCGGGCAGCTTCACAACCCAGTGCTCAACCGCTGCGCCACCGGGAAGGCCCCATTGTTGCACTATTTAAATAGTCAAGTTATGGAAACAGTCTCAGTGACCAATGACAGATGAGCAAATTAAGGAGATGTGGTGTATATACACAATAGAAACCATTCTGCTATATAAAAAATATGAAACGTTATTTATGACAATATGGATGGACCTGGAGGGAATTATGCTAATCAAAATAAGTCAGAAGGAGAAAGACAATTGACTTCACTCATGTAGAATATAAAGAAACAAATGAACAGACAAAATTAATCCAAAAGAAACCCCAGAAATCTAACTATAGAACTGAGGCTACCAGATGGAGAAGGGGTGAGGAATGAAACAAAGAGGGAGTTCAGTGGACTATGGCAGTGGGTTATGGGTGCTTTGGTTGTGGGTGTGGTGTGATAACATACATCTGAAGAGGTGTGAATCTATACCTTTAAATTATTTCATATGGTGTAAATCAATGTTACCGCAGAGAGATTATACAATTTAAAAAATATCCTAAAGAGTATCGAACAAGAGTCATTTTAGTGTGGGTTCTAGGATCTCTACTGCAAATAAAAGGAAATGGTACATTTCATAAGAGGCTTGCCCATTGGTTATTCATTTCCAAGTCTCAGAACATATATGTGCTCCAGTGATTTCTGCAGTTCTATTTTATTTGGCAAATTGTCACCAGCACTTTTGATGTTGGAGTAGTGGCTCTCAGTCTTCTAGGACCTCCCACAAATCTAGCTTTTTCCTTGTTTATTTTTAGTTCTAAGACAAGTTAGTGAAGAGGAAGATGACAACTTGTAAGACTTAGTGGTCTTATTTTAGCCAAGTTAATCTGGCTAAAATCATAGGATTATCATTTTTTTTTAAAAAGTAGCAAGTATCTAAAGGTATCTAAGCCCTCATAAGGAAGTATTATTACCCATGGTCTTTTATAGGGGTTTAGAAAGAGTATTTTGCTTCCATTTCTTAGAATTTTAACAACCAGAATTTGTAACGACAAGATATTGTTCACTCCTCAATGGCTCCTCCTTATTTTTCAACAAATGGCATATACAAGATCTCAATGTTTTTAAAATCCTCTTCTAAATGGATAATAACTCTGATTGTTGAAATGACGAGAGGACATTTAGCGCTCACATCCATACTATTTACATGAGGAAACAAAGCATGGACCCTCCAATTCCCAATCACATGTTTCAGAATTTCCTCTCTATCATTTGTACACTACATATTATTATGCACAGTATTCACCATTAAAACATTTGGAGTTAATAGGGGACAGAGGTGAGCAAGAAAACACAGTATGGCTCCCCTCCCTTTTTTCCCCTCCTCTTCCTCTCTCTCTAAGGACTTGTTCCAAAATCTCTATTGATTAAAGAATATTAATGCTTCAAGGCATCTCAAGTCAAAATAAATATTACTTTCTGGCCAAACATAAATATCACAATGGGAAAAAATGAACATGAGTGTGTCTAGAAGGGCAAAGTTAGAATTGTTCATCCTTCAGTGGTTTTAACTCAAAATGGTTGAAGCCTTAGATTTCTCAATCTCAAGTCATGACATTTGTATTGTTCAATTTCTAGATGCAAAAAGCAATGAAATTTAAATAGATATTTTATTTAAAAGTCAAGCATAATAATAAATTTATCTCTCTTCAAATCTGTTAGACTAAAAGCTGACTGCCCTCTGGTGGGCTGTTTCTAAAACATTAGCACCTCTTTATATGAATTGCAATGTAAAATATTACACAGTGTCGTGAAATTATTTTACAGTTCAATTCATGTAAATAGCAAAATTACTATGGAAAAGGAGACACTCTAAAAAGTTAAGTATTCTATGAATGTAAGTTTTAACTTGAGTTTAGCTAATTCTTAATTTTCAAATATTTTGAAGTGTAAATTTATTTTAGTTTCAAGTTTAGAGCGGTGGAAGCAAATTAAACAATTTTTGGAACTTCATTTTTCAATTTTGACATATCTATATTTTGACAATTGTGTTGATTTTCAGTTGTTTAGTAATGGGGAAAAGTTAAGTGTTTACCACACTTAGGTCTGTTCTCTGTCACTGTTTAATTTTACTGTTTCAAAAAAGAAATAAATATGAGATAATTATGTTTTTGATCAAAAAAATCCTACACTACATTTCTTCAGAATAAAAAGCTAAAAACACACCACATTAAAGTATAAGAGCTAAGATGGTCTTAAATAGGAGCACATTTAGGGAGTATTGATAAAATACTATGAATCTTAGAAAATTCCTGAGGAGTACCGTCAATCTTGTAATACAACAGGATCTCATTCTCTTCTGTTTGCAATTCCCCCCAATACAGAGGTTCTAGTGAGCTGAAATCTCAGTCATGCAAAGCAACTGAATTTTTAGTTTTCATCTTTGAATTTGTGTATATTAACAACATCTGAAGTCACCAGTCTCATTTTGTTGGACAATACCACTATGTGAGAATTCCAATTCATGTTTTAAATTATTTCCTCATCATATATCTCATACTTATGCAAAAAATCATATGGATAGAAATTTATAATATTGTTACAGTAATAAACTTATTTCAAATAGACAAAGATTGTGTATACAGAAGTCAAGGGTCAGCAAACCTTAAAAAAAAAAAATCTCAGCATCTCTGTAAGAAAAATGAAAGAGAGTAAGGAGCAGTTTACGTGGTCAATTTCATCAATACTGATAACATCTAGAAAATTCAATGTAAGTCCCCTTCCCCCTTTTCTTAGTAGTACTCTTTCTTGGAAAAGGCATAAAGATCAACTAATTAACTCTCAATTTCATTTTGCATTTGCAAATGGAATCTTAAAGAAGAAAGAAAACTCTGTGACAACTGAATTCAACACCGCAATCAAATTATTACATTAGGTTCATTTTGTGGTTGCAAATACTAAAGTTGAAGCATTTACATCTAAACATATGCAGATCTCTCCAAATTCAACCACGGACAGAAGACATTTGAAATGCACAATAGCAACTAGATGCATTCCTCCAAAAAGTCAAGAAAGTCATGTAATTTAAAATGTTAGCTGCAAATGTTCTGGTGGAATTTACCATTTTCCATGTTTGCTTTTAAACTACTTAACAACTGAGAGAGCCTTATAATAATAGTCTGTTTTCCCTTTGACATTTGATCCCCCCTCCCAATTAAAATACAACGTAAATGGAAATATAGAAGTGAAGAGGTGAGTAGTCATTAATTAATTACTATTTTAAATTTGTAAAATTGACTCATTTATAAAGGCTTAATTGAAGTTGGGTTGAAAGTGGCCAAAGCAAACCAGGTTGTGCATTTTTCCTCGCTATAGCGAGAGAGCTAAAGGATGCTCTCAGCGGTTTTGCTTTTTGTCCCCCACCCCTGCCTGAGGGAATTAGAAAGCTCCATGATGTCCGTGTTCGGCTGAGTTGTTACAGTTTTCATTTTAAAAATTATTTAAATTACAGATCCTGAGCTTTCAGCGTCATTGCTCAAGCCAACTTTTCTATTCCGTTTCTGAAATATTTGAACGGAAATACAAGTGTGAGTAGGTGACTATATCCACAGAGTAACAAGAAGTCCTCTTACCTAGCATTTCCAGGTATGTAGAAACGGAGTAATTTGTGTGTATGTGTGTGTGTAAAATATGTAATCCTCTGAACTTGTAATAATCTGCACGCTATCGGTGTCCTTAAATCAATATTTTTACGCTTAAAGTGTGATTTTACATCACAAATGTGTTCTGGCTGCTGCTTTTTTGACTTGTGGTGGGAAGCTTCTGGATGTATGCTCCGCTGCGCATTCCTCTTTTCATCAATAGAGGGCACTCTGTTGTTTGCCAAGGAGCTCAGCTATGTAAGGAGGCCGAGGGATGAGAGTTCAGCGTCTGACAGAGGAGGTTTGCAGAGTTCGCACCATTAAGAGGCAGAAGCTCTTCCATCTGGTCAGTGTATAATTTGTAAGAAATGCTACTGATTATTGAAACAACATACCTAGATGAAAAAGAATCTCATGATTTATAAAAGTTGGGTGCAAGTGATTTCATATCAGTGGTTTTTGGAGTGTCACCTACAAGTGTTAGTACTGGAAATCACCATATGCATAAAAAAAAAAAAAACAGATGCATGCTCAAATACAGGCTCACCTTGTAGAGAATGTGACAGCTTTATTTATGTTGCCTGCCCTCGCACTGTGTGCGGGAGTGTCTTTCGTGTGCCTGCTTCAGTAGGACTTAAATATATTATAGCTGCTTTATATTTGATCCAAGAAAGATGAAATAATTCCTCATATGGTAATCTATCTGGGTCATAATTGACACATTAGAAAGGTTCTAGCTTTTTTTCTCTGCCACAGGTTATAAAGAAAATTTCAGGTGTTGGTGCTACTAATTTTTCACCAGTCAAAGGTACTAAATTTAAACTGAAAACTTGAAAGAATGAAAAAAGACACACTTCAAGAAAATTAGATTTTCTCCGGGTATTTGTCCAAGATCTACATTTACTGATATGTAATTTATTAGGTGCTTCAACACAATGAAGTAATCATAACCAGGTAGTACAAAGATTGCATTTTACTCTCTGTGGCAGAAAAGTTTTACAAATGTCTTAAAGCCATTGTAAAAGCAACAGTGAGAAATTCTAATAGGCACCAGAATCAACATATTTGACAGAAGTGTATGCATTATCATGGCCCATTATTTTAAATGAGAGTATTCAATCTCAAGAACGGGAATGATACCACAAATAATATAGTAAAAATGGGAATGTGAAAGTCAGACAACATGACAGAAACTGCTTAGATCTAGGAAAAAGGGGCTTTTTAGGATGCAGTTGTGTTCTAAAAATCTTATGAGAAAATGTGCTCCATTATCACAGAGGAAAGAAAAGCAAGGTTTTCTTATTGTTAAATGTATGTTTGTGTAATATTAAGGATGATGAAGCAAATATTTAACAGCTAGGATACTGCATACCACTAATAATAATTCCTTTATCATTTATCCGACTAGAAGATAGGTGCCATTTTCTTTCTTTTGCATATATATTTGCCAGCAGCTGTTTCAACATTTATAAAGACCATTTCCACTGATTGCCAAATAACCATAAATTCATTTATGCATATTTTTGAGTTGGAGGCATAAAAATAATTACATGTCTGATTAAATCCACTTATGCCTTCATGTCTTACTAAATCTATAATAGATATGAATTGTTACGATGTATTACATCTAAGTGCATAAATAATACAATGCAGATGTAGAGTCCAGCTTTCCTACAACAGAATGTGCAGCTATAATTTATACAGATTCAGTTAGGATACATTTTTAAAAATAATTTATTTTAGAAATTGTTATGGAATGTCTGACATGGAAGAGCAGGACTTCAGCTAGAAAATGGAAGAAACTAATCTTGTTTATTATTGCTTCACTAGAGTGAAATACGTTATAAATAATTATTTTAATGAGCTGGTTATTAGAGAAAAATAATCTGAAAACTCCACTCCTTAATATGCAAACTATGGAAAATCATATATGTGTGTGTATGTATATATACTTCCAACTTGGCTGAATTCATGATGTATATCATTTGCTCCTCCCATCAACCTACCTCCTACTCCCACCCTATCACTCCGTCCTTCCCCAACCAACTCCTTGGCTACTTTAAACCAAGGTAATTTAAATGATTACAGTATTTGGAGAAAACCTTTAAGGGACTGTTCAAAGTTAAGAATCACTATGCTTAGAAACAACAGTTTGATTCTACTCTTAACTCCCTGCAATAGAGATGGAATTTTGCTTTCTTTTGATTGAGGCTCAGCTTATAATAACTTTAATCACATAATATTTAACCATATTTGTTATACCACAACACTTGGTAACACTTCATTTTGAGTGTTCCAGCATTATTAATTCATTTGTATTCATTGTAATAACACAGATCATAATGAACTCATTTGGTATTCATGTGGATGTCATAAGTACTTCCATAGGAATTCTACTGCATTTCAGCATTAATTAAACACTAATTTTCTTAGGAAAACAGGAATATACTATATTTCTTAAGAACTATGTCAATAGCACATACACTGGGCTGATTATTAAGTCATACTTAGAATTATCTGTGTTTTTGAACATATCATTTTATATGCGAAACAGCTTACAAACCAAAATCAATGTCTAGGTTTTTGTGGACCACGGTATATTTTCTTAGTATCAGCATTTCATGAACGCAGAGAGAACTGATATTTACCATCACGTTTCTCATGTAAAGGAGAAAACAACCCTGCATTAATTTCCAGAATCACAAAGAAAGAGAACATCTTTAAAAACAAATACACATACAAATATCAAACATCCAGAGAAATGAAAGTCGTCTAAACAGAAGGAACTTTGCATGCTCCTGTCCTTCCTGCCTCATTTTTTCAGATCCAGAGGTACCTGTGGACTTTGTTCCTTATATCTGATATTATGGTATGTCACTTTTGTGATGTCCTTCACTCAGCAAGGAAAAAACACCAGCCCCTATTAACATCCTGAGTTGGTCAAACCAAGTGGCTTATTAAAGAATAGTACAAACCAGTTTAATGAAAAATCTAAAATTTAATAATCTTCAGTTACCTCAAGGTTTCTAAAGTTATAAAGGCTTTTAATGTGTTCACAAAATGAACCGATCACATCCCCTTTTCTGCTGCCAGAGAGTATATTTCTCAGCCCTAATTCCTTACTCTTTATATTAAAGAATAATAATGATACCATAATTGATAGTATGTGAGACCCCATCATGAGTTTTAGCTTCAAGCACCAGGGGGTCTCGATGTTAATATGAGAGAGATACTTTTGGTTTGATTTTGCTTTTTCTTACCATTTATCTGGAAACCAAAATCAGGTAGCAGAGTTAAGAAGTAAAACCTTACAGGGTATTAGGTTTTCCTCCCACTTGATTTTGTAATTTTAACATGGGAAAGGAGGAGGAATTATTTAACTCTTAAAGCATCTGAATATGTTTTAAAATGGGAATCTCCAAACGCCATTTAAACTCTGGGATTATTTGTTCTTTATTTCTGAGTTATGACGAATAGAAAAATAGAGCTAAAAAATGGTATTTTTATCAGGAAACACTTTCTCTCCATGCTGTGATAGAGTAGAAACAGTTCTAACACTTCCTATAAGAATTATAATTTAAAAATATATTAAAATAACACTCATATTGTACTTTTCTAAAACAGAAAATGAAAAGGAGAAGAGAGTTAATGAAGATATTTATTTTTTCCAGTACATTTAGAGATAATGTGTTTATTTTCAGTGGAACCCCATGCAGTGAGAATAGAAAATTCAGTTCACAATTCTAATGTAATAGAGGAGACAGATAGTTTTTTTCTCCTATGGCTTGTAACTCCTGTTACATTTAATAGGGACTGTACATCAAGGCGTGAGGAACGAAAGCAGATTCCTGTTCTGGAGGTTGGAGAATTACCAACTATTCAGAATTTCCCTGACATTTGGCTACAATGGGACAGGTTAAAAATGTTACCTCCTCTGAATTCTAGGCTTTTGTTCATTTCAACATTCAAGGCAGACCTCTCATACACACAAATTACTTCAACGGTATGCATTCATTTTTTGTTTATTTGTTTAGTTTTGCAGTCCTTTTTCTGAGAATAGTACTTATTAATCTTTGGACTGAAATATTTTTAGTAGGCTAATGCCATTTACCTTGACGTTGCCTGTTTAATAGCTGCAGATTCTGTTTTGCCACTGGGGGCAAACAATTTAATTAGGGACACAAAATAGCTGGCTGCTTTATATCCCCCCCCCCAGCCCCAACCCTGCAAATGATTCTCTATGTCCCAGAATAAGAAACCACCACTATAAAAATCTCTGTTTTTGAGCTGTCTCTAATGAAACTTCCCTATTCCACTTGTTTCACTGAGCTTTCTCTGCAACATTTTATTCTTCCTTTCTAAACAGACCTTAGGTATGCGAGGCCATTTGTAAATTATATGGTACTGGCAATATCATGAAATATCATGACTGCAGTTTATGGGCAGATGAATGGGGATGAGTTGTAACAAGAATAAATTACACAAAATACATTGGGGGAGGAATGGGAGAGCACTGGTGCCAGCAAAATTATTAAACTTTAGAGTGGTACTTAATGAAGACACTAAATTAAGTGACCTTGTGAATGGATGGACAAGGCAAACAGGATTCTCAGGGAATTATCTTCCATTATCTTACAAAGAATTAAGGGGACACAGTATCAGAGGCCAAGATCAGCACTGTACAGGTGAACTGAATATTAGCAAAATAAAGCAGTTGAAGGAAAACAACTCTCCCCTTAGAATCTTCTAGAACATACAACATAAAATCACTAGCTGGTGAAAAAAACATAATTTATGATTTGAGGTAATACATTTTATTCCTAATTTTGCTTTTTCACAAATGTGTCTTGGTCAAATCATAAGAGCTTTTGTTGTATCTGCCATTAATGTAGACATTTGAAGAGTATTGGGAACTAGGAAAAAAAAACAGTCGTGAGCTTTAGATTTCTCTCTCTACCTTACTTACTATGGGAAAGGGGTGGTAATTCTGACCAACCTGTAGAAAACTAAATGAGGAATTACTAATATATGGTTGAATATAAATTTAAAACATATAGGCATATGGGATATGTATGCGTATGCTGTTTGCTCACAGAATCCTTTTTAAATGAGTGAGAATTAACATGCTATAAAATGCACAAATCTCATACATACAGCTCAATGATTTTTTGCTTATTTATATACTCCATGACCACATCGATATTTTCAGGACCCTAGAAATTTCCCTCCTGCCCCGTCTAGTTCATACTACCCCAGAGCTAATGCTTTCTGACTCCTCTCACCATAGATTAGCTTAAAATATTATTGAATTTCATTCATGTATACAGATGTGAAATCATACAGTATAAGCTCTTTTGTATTTGGGATTTTTCTAACTCAACATAATTTTGACTCTGATGCCATCTCCATGATTAAAGATTGAGAGTTGGGGAAACAGAATTAGCTGCAGTCTAAATGTTAATGCTCAAAGTGTCAAATACCCTCTTATCTCCCTTTGCTGCGCCCCCCCCCCAATTCTACTCTGTTCTACATCATTATGACCAAATGGCCTCTGATATCTCTCAGACTGGGAATTAATTTTAGCTCCATCACTACCACTGTGTAAGTCTGGGTAACATAAAGTCTCTAAGTCTTAGTTTTCTAATTAGAAGATGTAATAAGTAACTGCCTCATATGATTGTTGTGAAGGCTAAATAAGATAATATACATCAAGTGCTAAGTATATCTTCTGGCTAAATATATCTTCTAAGTATATCAAGTATATACTTCTAAGTATATCAAGTGCTAAGTATATCTTCTTCCCCTAAATAGTAGTCTGGCCTATTCTAAGTCAAAAAAGGAGTTTTTGGGTTGCCCAAAAGGACAGCAGGGAGAAGGATCAAGACTTCTAGGCTCTGAAAAGAGTGGTTCCAATAAAACAAACAAACAAACAAACAAGCAACAGCCCTAAACCCATCTTTCTGTACCTCAGTAGAGCAAAAAAGCTTGTTGATGTGTGTTCTTTCCTAGATATACCTGTGCCAATTTTGGTCCTTTTGAATAAAGGAAACACTACTAAAAATGTATTTACATGAATTTCACAATTACCAATGCATTTTTTTTTATTTTGAGACAACTGCAAATAGTAACGATTTTTAGAACTACAGGGGAACTTACAAATCAATCGGCTTGTCTTCATTTTATAAATGAGGAAACTGAGGCAAGTTGAGTTATTTTCTAAGGTCAAAAAAAAAACCAAAAAACTAAAATCTTTGTCTCATAGTCCAGGACAATGTGTCTCAAAGCGCTGTTCCCAAACCAGTAGCTACAGCATCACCTAATGCTGATGGAACTTGTTAGAGATGCATATTTTCCGGTCACACCCAAGACCTATGAAATCAGAAACTCCAGGGGTAGGGCACAGCAATCTGTGCCTTAGCATGCCTCTAGGTGATTATTTTTTTTTTTTAACCTGTCTCAATATAAGGCCTTGCTATTCTAAGTACTGTCTGTGTACACCTCACCTGGAAGCTAGTTAGAAATGTACACAGGCTCTCAGACCCTGGGTCAACAAAACTCTGCAGTTTAATATAATGCCCAGGAACTCTGTATGCCCAATACTGCCAGTAAGTCTTCATCTAGACTAGCAGCTTCTTGGTTGGAACCCCTTGAGGCTAAGTTGTCTACCAGGTTTAACACCATTTTCCATTTTTTGCCATCAGAACCCACTGACCCTAGCCTCTACCCCAGAGGAGGTGCAAAACAAAAACCAACAATGAGAGTTCCACACATATGCCAGAGCCTGCACAAAGAAGCCTCTATAAAGCCATTTAGGGTAAAAATCCTTTAATATAGAAATAATTATTGCCATTTTACCAGTAGGAAAAAAGTCTCAAAAAGTTGTTCCTCATCCAAGATCATGCCATCACTAGATGGAAGAGTTAAGGTAAAATCTTTGCTCTTTGGGACCTTGTTCCAACATACCATGTGACACCAGTTTCCTATTTCTCACTGGACTAAGCACTCTGGCAATTATCTAAACCAGGATCTTCTCTGCTCTTAAGCTGATATTAATTTATGAAATCATAAGAAGTGTAAGGGTGTTGGTGAATATAATATCTTGCATATTACCACTGATTAATGACAGCACTAGGACGATAAATGAGGTCAGTGCTTCTCAAACTACCTGTAGTGAAGGAATATTCTTTCCCCACCCCACCTATCAGATACCAGTACTTTTATAACATCTGATACAGTGAATTAATAGAAAGATAATTTAAAAATACACACAAAAGATAAGCCAAAATTGAAAAAGATTCAATAGCTGTAAAATTGCACTGAGTTGCTATAAAAATTTCTAAATGCTTATTCTTACTTTCTGTCCTTACATAGTTACAGATGAATACATGTTATATATTCATTCACTATATATATACTATAGACTGGTATTGTTCTGGAAGTATGCTTTGAGTAGCAAGGAACTAGGCAATCTACTAATGAAGATGAGGCACAGTCTCAACCAGTTTTAAATTACTATTAAATAAAAGGTTATCTCTATGATGTTGTATTTACACCCATAGAAAGTTATGGAAGATCATTGATATTTTCCCTATGGCCAGCTTTAGGAAAATAAGAAACATTTCATTTGTTGGTGCATTCATTCATTCATTCATCCAGCTAACATTCAGTGATAATTATGTGCCAGATTCTTGGGATATAAAGCTGATGAAGACATGATAATATTTTAAACAATGCTATAAACCAACATTACCTCAATAAAAAAAATTATTTTAAGTACAATGACTCTAACAAAAGAATAACATGGTCCCTATTTTTAGGTACTCATGGTTGTTGGTAATAATAATTTTCTGTCTGTATATTATATATTGATTTCTGTATTTATATACCATTAAAATTGAAGTGGCTTAGTTTATACTAGAATGAGATAAAAATAAGGCCAATAAAAGATTTATGTTGTGTAGTATTTTATTAGCATCTCATTTTAATCTTGACTTTTCACAATAAGTTGTGGTGTAATTAAGATGGGGTCATTGACATTTTAAACATGAGTAAACAGGCTCAGAAGGATTGCCTTATGTGTTCAATATTACAAAGCCCCTGTAAGGCAAAGCAAGGAGTCAAATTTAGGTTTGTTGCCTCCAAGCTGTGCTGTGTTCACAGCACCCTAGCCATGCTTGTTGTTCTTCCACAATTTTTCAGTCACTTTAATCCTGGGCTTACCTTTTGGATGCCAGCCCTTCCCCAAGCATCTTGACCTTATGACCCTCTAGAGGCAACCAGACTCTCACTTGGGCTTCTATCTACATTTCTTCAGAGCTAAGGGATTTGTACTCTTTTTTTCAAGTTCAGATTTAACTGACCTCTATCCTATTCACTCTTGAGCTTACTCTATGCGGATGACAGCACAACTACAAAATTTGAATATATGTTTCTGTTTAATAGTAACCAATAGCTAATTATTTCCTTTCTTTCTGGGGGAAGACCAGTTAAATTTATGAGATAGTAGAAGTTTGTCTTCATTACCTGTACTCTCTTGGTGCTGCATCTTCATCCCCAAACCAGTGATCCACAAATGGATACCTTTTTCTTCATTCCTTTAGGAAAATGCTCCCAGAGCATTCATTCATGTAAAGGTATAATATAATGGTGGCTAGCAACACAAAGCATTGGCTACATAGATGCATATTTTTGTGTTCTGTTCACTATTGTATTGCCATAACTCAGTATATATTTTTCATGTGGTAAGTGCTAAATATTTCTCAAAGAATTGTAACTAATTTATAATTTGGTAGGAAGAAACATTTTTTTCTAAGTGGCTAACAGGAACAGAAAGGAAGATGTAAGCTTTCATCTTTTGCCTGGTACCATGTACAGAAGTCATATGCTTTTTATTTAATTCTTGCCTTAATTTAATTCATCACTTTGTCTTTGGTCTCACTTCCTTCCAGTCTTTTCTCTGCAGATCTGTTAGAATGATAGTACTAAAATTCATATCTGACCATGCCTCTTTCTTGCCTTAAATCTTTTCTGCGTATTTCTTTTGCCTTTAGTTTATAATCTAAGAACTTTGTCAGGTGATATTCACGGCAGTAGCATGGAAGCAGAAAAGAAGTGAACAAATACAGGGTTACAGAGGATGCAACTGATAGGAATTAGAATCCAATTGGATGAAGGGATTGAGAGGAAGAAAGGCTTGCTGATGATACTACAGATAGGGCTGGTAAGGAAAATAATGGAACAAGTCACATCATAAAAATGTCTGCTTATTTCTATGGTCCTCCTACTCAGACCCCCACTCTTTCTCAAAATATACAAAGTCCAAAGAAGCTCCTTAAAACTCATCTTTTAGGGGCCTCCCTGGTGGTGCAAGGAGTTAAGCAATGAACCATGAAGCAATCCGCAGCCTCTGCAGCACGAGTTCGATCCCCAGGCAACCAGGGAGCAACCCACATGTCATGGCAGACCTCTCTTGTCTTGCCCGCTGCTCCCCTCAGCAGTGTATTTTGGTCAATCTGCCTGTTCTGTTCCCTACTCTGTCTCTGGTGAATCCTCTCACCACCACCACCACCCCTCACCATATCTCTGGCCTGTGCCCCAGCTCTTGTATGTATAAATAAATAAATCTTTTTTAAAAACCAAACTCATCTTTTAATATGGTAAAGAATTCAGGAATGATAAAAACATAGTTGTATAAATATATTAAAGGATAAAACCTTACCCAATGTTTGCCAGTTTTAGATACCTGATTTTCCCATTGTGAGGGCACTAAAAATCCTTAAAACTATAGGCTTTACATATTTTCTGTGTCAAAAGAGAAATGGATGGGCAAAAAGGTGATTTAGATGATGTGTCACTTCTTCCTGATATTGGTTATGAGCAAAAGCCCAAAATGGAATGGGTGGTGGAAACTTCCAAGCATAGGAGCAAGGTCCTGGGCAACTGTCGGGACCAGGTAATAGGCATAGGGAGATACAGCCTGTGGGGCATAATGGCATGAGTCTGGCCCCAGACCTAGAGAGGTCCTCTCTATCTCTTATTAACTAGAAAACAAGTTACTTAACCTCTTTAAGCTATAGTTTCAACATCTATATAGTGAGTATCATAATAGCACACACTTCAGAGACCTATGGGTTAAGTAAGATTTTTCTCCATAAATGCTCAATAAATATTCACGATTACTGTAATAATTACTTGACTTAATAGAAAAACCATGGTGGTCTCTATGGCATATGGGCAGGGTACTTAAACTCCCAAAGTGTTTAGGTCATCTAGAAAATACATATTTTTCAAGATTTTCATGTAAAATTTTTGTTTATTGTACACTTTACCTCACATTGATATAATTTAAGAAAATAGACTTAGTTAATATCCTTTCCAAATAGAAAAAAAAGTTTTTTCACTCTGATTAGAATAATCAATGAAAGGGAGAACAGATTTTTGGGACAGTGGATTGCATTCCTATAAGATATGCCATGGAATGGGGAAGTGTTCCTCTGCTTATTTCCTCCTGTTCCAAATAGAAAGCAAATTTCTTCCCCCAGCTCATGGAGATAGTTACTGGGAAGCTGAGAGGGTTTATCTGAGATATTTTGATTTTGGTTAAGTACTTTCTAAAACTCCAAGACTAGTTTCATTCTATAGAACAGTGGAGTCCAGACATAAACTTGCTTCAGAATCCTCAGAGAGCTTGTAAATTTCAGATGCCTGAGCTTCAACCCATGGTGTCTGATACTTACGTCTGAGGCATGTTTAACAAATTCTCAAAAGTTTAACAAATTCCCATGTTTAACAAATTCCCAATGATTCTGGTCAGGTACCACACTTGAAGAACCATTTCTTTAGAACTGAGAGTTCATTCCCCAGCTAAAATGAGATTCATAGTATAGACTTTTCTTGATGAGCCATTAACATTATTTAAAAAAATGTTCTTTTCTTCTTGCAACACCCTGCATTTATGGGCCTGCCATTTCAACCCACATTATCAACATGTCCCTGTACCCTTTCTCCTTCTTGGCAATTTAGTTTCTTCTACTTCTGCACCATGCTTCTGGAAATCTTCCCAACACTTTCTTTCTTTCTTTTTTTTTTTTTTGGTGAACACTTTGGCATGCTCTGTATTGCATTTTGCTTGCTCTGTCTGTATAGTAAGTTTTGCTTGTTTTTATAATTTGAATCCTCTCCTTTGCTCTTACTTTTGACCTAACAGTTTCTCCCCACAAAGTTCTTGCCTCTTATCTTGTATGCAGACAATCAATACATCTAATAGAGTTAAATAATAGCATACTTCATTAGAATATGCTTACTATCCAGCATGCATCATTTTTAACCAAAAATAAAACTAAAAGACCAGCATTTGCAATTGATATTTAAGCAATGAGTAATTAATTGACTTCTTTACCAATTTCATTAAAGATGTTGCTGCTTAGCTCACTTAAAAGATATTTATGCTGAAAATCTATTGAAATTTTTTGTTTTTTCCTATATTTTATTAATTTCCTGTTTTGGTGTTAGTGTAAACCTTAATTTAGAGTTATGGAAAATATAATATTAATATCAATTTTCAATACTGTCTCAACTGGATTTCCCATTGTGACCAAATTTGTTTTTTAATTTTTGGAATGGCTAAATACAGCTTTACAAATGTTGCTCAATGTAAATACATAGTCAACTATGTATTTATAGCATAGTTGTATTTATAGTATATATGTATTTATAGGACAGTTGCATTTTTATTTATTACAACTGACATCTTCTTTACAGCTATAAGAAAATGAACAGCTTGCCATATTCATTAAAGAGAAACCATGGTGCATGTGTGTTTGTGTGTATACATTGTCATGCATCCTTAAAAATGCTACACCTTGCGGGCCTCCTTGGTGGGCACAAGGGGTTTAGCACAACACTACAAAGCAATCCGCAGCCTCTGCAGCATGATTTCAATCCCCGGCCGGCAAGGGAGCAACCTACATGGTGCAGCAGACCTCTCCTGACTTGCTCGCTGCTCCCCTCAGCAGTGTATTTCATACAGTCTGCCTGTTCTGTTTCCCACTTTGTCTCTGGTGAATCCTCTCACCACCCCCGTGCCTCTGGCCTGCACCCCAGTTCTTGTATGCATAGATGAATAAATCTTTAAAAAATAATGCTACACCTTGCTACATTGTACTTAACCTCAATTATAATAACTAGTATATAATAAAATATGATTATCAATTTGTGTTCTGCTTCAGAAAAGTAAGCATTTAAGTTAGCTCCTCAGAATCAGGGCATAGGATTCCTTTCTATGGAAGTTGACAGGAAACAAATAAAAACTATATTTCAAAGGAAAATTATTGCAGAGGAGGATCTAATAAAATGGTTAAAAGAAGGGTAAAAATTGGTTGAAATTTGCCCTTAAATTACGAGGACATTCAGTTTTATCTAGTTGCTATAATTGCTTAGGAAAAACAAAAATTCAAATTAAATGGGAAGGTGAGAGAGCAATAAGTAAAGATGGCCAGCGGTTGAGAGGAGTTGGCTACAAAAAAAGGAAAGGCAGAAAGACTTCAAATTCCCCTTTCTTCCTTTTTGGTTTATACTTCAGCTCTTTCATGATGAATTTTTTATGTATAAAATTTGAAAATTAATATTTTGATGATTATTAAACATTTCATATTATCTTAGCCATCAAATTTAGCTCAACTGTGCTAAACACAAAAATTTCCACATTAAATAACTTTTACACATGTGGAAAGACAAATGTTCCAGTGATATTCATTGAAATGTTGTTTGTAATAACATTTATTTATTAATATGTAGCTGATTATAAATTTTGTTTTACTCCACAAAAACAGACAATTATAAACCAGAGACATCCTGCGGGGGAGGAGGAGGGAGAAGGATCAGAAGGAGGGAGGGAGGAGCACAGAGGACTGTGGTGGTGGTACACAGGTACACTGGTGAAGGAAAGGCTAGGGGGACTACACCGGGGGGGGGGGGGGGCGGAGGGGAAGCAAATATTGTTTAAAAATGAACAATGATGTAAAAATTAAAAAAATAAAAATAAATTTAGTTTTACTCCATCTGATGGAATATAATACAAACAACCTCACCTTGTGGACCTCCCTGGTGGCACAAGGGGTTAAGCACAACACTATGAAGCAATCCGCAGCCTCTGCGGCATGAGTTCGATCCCCAGCCGGCCAGGGAGTAACCCACATGGCACAGCAGACTTCTCCTGACTTGCCTGCTGCTTTCCCTTGCTGCAGAGGCCTGCAAGGTTATTAAAACAACCTCAATATGTATTGGTGTGGAATGATATCAAAGAGATATTAAGAAATGTTTATATTTCATTAACATACAATATCTAACATAAAATACCTCTGAAGAAGCTGGTTTAAGTGGCTGTGTTAGGGTAGGGTGTGATGTAGGGCAGGGAATCCAAGGTGAGAGGGGAATTTCACAACATTCTTTGTGGGAACTTTTGAATTTTAAGCCCTAAACATCTACAGAAAATCCTCACTTAATATCATTGACAGGTTTTTGGAAAACTATGACTTTAAGCAAAACAACATATAAAGAAACCAGGTCCTTGAATAATGTCATTTCGTTTAACTTAAGTCAGAATTCCTTTTTTCTCATTACTGTTACAATGAAACAACATTGAATAGAATGAAATTATTCGAGGACCTGCTCTAGTTTATATTCAAATGAATTAAAAAAAATTTAAAAGCCCATGGAAATTAAAAAATAAACCTGAGACAAACTGGGTTAATCCAACTTACTTCAGTGACAAACTGGGTTAATCCAACTTATTTCAGTAACCCAAGAACTGAGAGTCTAAATCATTTACTTCTGATTATAATGAGAGGTAGTCTATACAGAAGGCATGAGTCTTATTCTAGGCCATGCAAACTCAGAGTCAGGAAAGTACTTACTGTTAACAATATTATTTCTTACACAGGCATTTGTAAAACTAAAATGCGCCCATTCTTTGCTTTTCCTGACATGCTTAATAAGTTTCAAGCCTGTATCTGTAAGGTAAAATAAAGGAAGCTTTGTAGCCATCATTAAATGTCCTCCCTGGAAGATTTATTGCCATAATTGTGACAGAGAAAATGATTTTTTTCCTTGGCAGCAAAAGTAGTCTTAAAAAGAAACTAGGTATTGTTTTTTCTTTTCCAAGCAAAGTATAGATACCCAAAAAATTACATGGTGTCACAGAGCATGCCATAGTTAGAAAAAATGATGCACTGCCTTTTCAGTCTTATTAAGAAAATTACACAGTTAACTCTTTGTACCTTTGAAGGATGTCTCTGTCTGATGAACTTTGTTATTAGAACAACATTCAGCTGGAAATTGTGTATTGAAACCAACTCATTTTGGAGTTTACAGAGTAGATTTTGGAATAAAACAGAAATGTCATAGCAATAGATAAAAGTTCTGCAACTATGACTGCACATTCCAAGGTTTTTTTTATTAGCTATTGGTGGAGAGAAAAATAAAAAATGTAAAAAAATCTATACTCTACCAAGTGATTAACAAATGGGTTATTAATGTACTAAGGGAAGTCATCATGTCATTTTTTTACAGTGCTATCTGCACAAATTAGTATCATGGGGTACATGATAATCATTCATTTATTCACTACTCTCTCATTCTTCTGATTTGGATAGTTGGTCACCAACCCTGATCTCATTGTTAGCTGTTAAATTTTTATAATATAAAATTCTATAGCTATATCTCTTTTTCTTTAAATATGTTAAAAAAGAAAAATTTGGGGCCTCCCCTGGTGGCGCAGCGCTGGGCTGTGAAGCTGCCTGCAGTCTCTGCAGCACCAGTTCGATCCCCGGCCACTGGCGAGGGTCCCACATGGCGCGACAGACCTCTTCTGCCACGTCCACTGCTCCCCTCAGCAGTGTACTTCATCAGTCTGCCTGTTCTGTTCCCCGCACTGGCTCTGGTGAATTCTCTCACCCTTCTGCGCTTCTGACTGTACCCAGTGCTTGTATAAGTAAATAAATAAATCTTTAAAAAAAAGTTTTAAAAAAATTTTTAAAAAAAGAAAAATTTGAGAATTCTTATTGCTTCTTTCTGAAAAGTAACTACTTTTCCCCTTGTTCTTTGTGTTTTAAAAATTTTTTAGTGCTTATTTAGAATAATTTTGCCTAACTCATGGTAAATCATTTTGTATTGTGATTTTTCTTCAGCTCAGGAAATTTTCTTCTATTATATTTTTTCTATAGTTTCACTCATTATTGCTCTGGTCACTGCATTTGTAAAATAAGTCTGATCTCAAGTCTCTCATATTTTTTCACAGCTCTTTACCTATTTGCATTGTGGGAGTATCATCTCAAATGTGTTCTCCATTGTACAGATATGAATTTATAAATTATTTATGTGGTCTTTAACCAATATCAAAGCAAATTTACATTTTTCTGTCACATTTTTCCATGCTCTATTTTCCTATTTTAGCTGTGTCCATATCCCCGTATTTCCCTCAGATTTATCTTTCTGATGGTGGCCTGCTCTTCTTTCAAAGAGACTTGTTTTGAATTCTTTTGTGAGACCAAGTAGAAACTCTCTTATTTTTGCCAGCTTATTATAGGAAGTCAGATATTTTCTTTAAAGTTTTAAGGCAAGATTCTCTTTTCCTTAACTGGCATTATTTATTAACATTTTCTTCACAATAATGATTTGCCAGATTACTTGAAGTATAGCAAAAGAAGATCACTTAAGAGGCAGAAAGACCTTAAATAGATCTAAAGATAAAG
The DNA here is from genome assembly GCF_964194135.1 of Talpa europaea. Lineage (NCBI taxonomy): Eukaryota > Metazoa > Chordata > Mammalia > Eulipotyphla > Talpidae > Talpa > Talpa europaea. Next base: position 95,665,529 of record NC_140069.1, on the reverse strand, counting down.
CTAATATAAAGCCTACCCTGAAATCCCATTCTTTAGCATTAGCAGATACATATTTGAACCATCTTTATAAGCAACAAATGGCATAAAAGACAAACAAGAATAATTGTTATGAGAAATTCAGTTCCTCCAGATGCTAAAATGAGGAAGAAATTTTACATAAGGTCCAGCATACCTGGTATTCTGTGCAACATAGTAATCACTGTCCTTAACAAGACTTGGAAGAGAGGTACTGACCAGTTTCAAATAACTAATGACATAGGATAATATTTTAATCCAAAGGAAATTCAAGTATTAGAGTATGTGGAAGGTTGCATGAATTTCATTCATAGTCTTTGAGTGATTATCCAAAATTTTTCTTCCTTCAGTTAAACTTTTGCTGAATATTGGGCAAATGTGATTTTGAGATTGTTTTCTTTGGCATTATATGAATAGTGATTGTTCTGTTCCTAAATGAATTTATTTAAATTTAATTTAGAACTACAACTTAATAAAATGTCCGACCAGAAGAAGGATTAATACTCTTGTGAAATTACTGGAGCCAAACAGAAAAACATGATTTTAAAAAGGCACATAAAATAATTTGATTGTCACACACAGAATTACCTAGGAGTCAATACATTACTCGTGATCAGAATAAAGTTTCTTCTTAGAAATAATTTATCCTCACTTTAATGCACACACAAATGGGAACGGAAACTCCAAATTTCTACTCGTAGAAGTTGACTATAGCAATTTTATCATGGGAATTTTTTTAATTGATTACACATTTTTACTTTCTTACATTGTTGTACAATATTTGATTTCTCTCCTCAGATAAATCTCCCATCACTACATCACCTGTGAACTGTCACCATAGTCTCTTGTGCTCTTCCCTCCCCTATTTTGACCTCTCTCTTTCCTCCTCCCCTGCTGTATGCTTCAGATCTATAGTTTGCCTGCAAGTTTTATCTTTTTTTTTTTTACCCTTGTTCAGTTTCCCTATATTCCTAGTATAAGTGAAACCATCTGATATTTTTCTTTTTCCTTCTGACTTTTTTGACTAAGCATATTCCTTTCTAGCTTCATCCACAGCATGGATTTTTTAAAGGCAGATGTACTCAAATACTCAACTGCAGACATAACACATCTCAAAAAGTATTCAGAATCCATTACTTTGAGCAATACTACTTCCTGTTGTGTTCTCTAAAAAACTGTTACCTAAATAAATACAAAACTGAGTTGATTATTAAACTAAAACTTGGAAGTATTATAAAAATAAGTTTTTAGCTTTAAAATGAGCACCATTTGAAGAAATAATCAGATGGGAGAGCCAGGTGTCCATAATGGACACACTTTAACCATTTCTGAGATAATCTCTTTTGTATATTTGAAAATTCTCATATTTTGCCTCCTATAAGAGATTCTTTCCAAAGCATTTAAGGCAATAGTTGAAATGGATTTGAAACCAAGATAATCCTGCTTGCAAAGGTAGTGGGAAAAATCATCCTATATGTTCTCCCACAGAAAAAAAGATAGACAAATCAATTGTGGAAAAAAGAAAAAGTTTCACTGTGTGAAACTAAAATAAATGAGTAATCTTTAAAGGATACTGTGAAGCCTGTGGGGATAGTGGTGATGAGGTTAGACTGGTTGGAATGATTACTAGACTCTCCCACTGGCAGTTCCTTGAGTATCTATAGAGCTAACAGCAAAGGGGGGGTTTCCCCAAGAGAGAAGCCTAAGCTATTTTGCTCAACAGGGCAATCTCAAATTGCACCATCAGGAAATCTCAACTATTTTATCACAATTATTCTGGAGTGGTCCTCCTAAAAAACAAACAAACAAACAAACAAACAAACAAACAAAAGGTCTGTTTCTTCCCTAAAACGGGGTGTGTGTGTGTGTGTGTGTGCACATGTGTGTGTATGTGTATGTGTGTGACTTAACACAATACCTGGCAAATTTTTCATACCTTTTTAAGTATCAGTGCAAAATATGGTAAAAGGCATCCAAATGCAATCCAATTATTCCTTTCCCTTGCCAATAGAAAGATTGTTCTGGTGTAAATCTGACCCTTGCGACAAATCAGAATGAAATGATGCACTTTAAGGTGAATCTTCTTGGCTGGGAACATATAAGCCTGTGAATTCTTGGAGGGACTGATGAGGGCTACAGCTCAAAGAGTGCTTCTACAGCCAAAGATGCTGCTGCTTAAGGGTGTATTTCAACACTGTGAACGTCATTCCCATTATGTGACAAGATGACAAATAATATCCAATGAACCACAACACATAAAAAGGAAAAATAACATTTTCTCACCTTGGGAGGGCTTGAAAGGTCCATCTAGCTGCAGACACCAGCTTCTATTATTTTGCCAAGATGTTTTCAACCTGGGATGGGTTCAAAGAGTAGAATACTAATTAAGAAGGAGATTGAGATAAAATAAGAGTTTTGTTAGAGGCTAATATGGGTAAAACAAGATGGACTTCGATAAAATATTCTTAGCCCTTTTTTTGAAAGGGCGCTTCTGGACTCTTCTTTTTTACATCTGTTTTTAAGTAGGTAAATAGGTGAAACATTTTTCTACAAAACAACCTCCCAAAATACAGAAGGTGAAGCAGCGCTCTAATAAGCACAGGCCTCTAAACAGCTGGTTCTCAGTCCTAACCCTGTCTGGGTATCACTTTCAAGAAGATCATTTTTTTATTGTTTCTTCAGGCTGAGACTAGATAAGAACTTACCATCTATATGATCAATAGTCATTTTGTAAGTCAGCTCCACTTATGGATGCAAGCACGCACAGCCAATCTGCTGTCAGTCAATTGAGCTGTCCCCTTAAACATGCAGGCTTGACTGAGTAATTTAGTTTTTCACAGTCTGATCAAACAAATATCATCCAGAATGGCTATTTTCTCCCACTTGGGGCTGTTTGTTTAAGTTCAACAAGTGTCAGGGGAATTTAATGAACCATGTGGTAGCAAAATCAGTTAAGTGAGTGATTCTTTCTTTGATGTCCCTGTTCTTACAAGGGCATTAGTAGATGTCAGACTAAATTTTGAGGACAGGGCTGTCAACGTATATTCTAGTAAAAAAAAAAAAGCAAAAGCAAAAAAACACAACTCTTTATTCTTTAGGAACTCTGATTTTAAAATATAATCATCAGTTCCTATGCGAGTTCTACCTCTGAAGATAACTTACAGAACAATATTCATATTTATGGAATGATTTCATTTTGGCTGTTTGGAGGGATCAGACATTGATGTTTTAACTCTGGAGGTCTCATTTTGTGATTCCACAGATAAAAAGAAGTTCATATAAAGAGGGAGAATAAAAGTTCACACTTTGGAGCATCATGTTTTGCCTACTGTAGAAAGTTCATTTGTCATCAGAGCTTCCAGCCTACATATACATTGTTGGCTCTGTGTTACATCTTTGTGATAGGTACTAAAACCTACAAAACACTTTGGAATTCCAAAGCCAAAATTACAGGCATGGAGAAGTACTGATTAAATACCCAGGCTCCGGACCATAATGTCATGTTCCTATCTTGCATTTACCCACCATCTATTAGTCATTTGACTTTGAGTGAATTACTCAACCCTTTTGAATCTCTGTATTTGCAGCTATAAAAAGGGGATAATAACAGCTATGCCTTAAAGGAGTGATATGAGGATCAATTGAACTAATATACACACAACCTAGCACACTGCCTATCACATCGTGGTAACTCAATAAATGATAACCACAACTCAGAGATGTAACAAGTGATCTTTGGGAATGTAACACTTGCTGAAGTCTTCATTCTCATCCATGAGAAGTAAGAAAAACCAACTTGATTAAGGGTCTGATTCCCTGATTTCTACATCTCCCTTTGCTTGCCTTTTTTCATCCTTTCATCACTGCATAATTCTCAACACAATCCAGTTTAAGACAATTCTGCTAGAGGAGAGGCAGAGAAGAATGGGAAGACAGTGTGCTCCCCATGAAGACTAGCAGAGTGAACAAATAAATAAAAAGAAACCTGTCATCTGGCTTAGTGCAGAATGTTTAGTAGGGGACTTGGTATAAGTTGAAATGTAGTTTTATGTGAGATATCAGTTATCATGATTTTCTTGATAATAATTAATATGGAACATTAAGAGGTGAAGAGAGGCATGTGTGTGCATATGCCTAACGCTCTATGCAAGCACACGTTTTTGTGCACACATGCACACAATTTCCTTCTGACATTAATCCCCGTACAGTTACAATAAATTCTGCCTTCAAAATCCTGCATGACATAGCTCGGAAAAGGACACAGTTCCTAGACAAATGTCTGACGCACCGACAGCAGTCCCTGGACTCAAACATTGACTTGCTGGTGTTCTGCCATCTTCTATAAAGATCATGTCCTCAGCTTCAGTAATAGAGAAATCTCCAAAGAAGGGGTTAGTTAAAAATGAGTATTTTAGTAAAAATACTTGCTATTCCTCTGTCACCGCCTGAGATAGGAAGATGTGGAGTCAATTTAGTGAGCTTCAATTGCAGCTGGCTTTGGAAGGAATAATATACTCATGTCTCTCTAGATGCATATCGAGTAGGGAAGCTCTCTCCAGGGCTGCGATTTTACAGATTGCAACCTGATCAGATTTCCTAACACAGAATGTCCCCTTAAAACAGGGAGAGGTTACTTCTTAGATGTGGGGAGATCAGTGATTTAACGGCTTCCAATTCATTTCTAAAACATATGTGGGAGGTTCTCCAATTTCATAATTTCCTTGTCAACCTTGACACTACTCGATGCCTAAAATGCCACCACAAAACCTGCATCCGAAAGTAATTTTCTTTGAAGCCACAAATTTGGCATGAAGGAATTAAACTGGCTGAGGTGGGGTGTAGTTGGGAAGAGACAGTGCAGTCAAATACCCTCTTCACAGTTTTCTGTGGCGCTGGTCTCAGAAATCTTGCACAAACCTTGAACAATCCTTTGGTGTTCAGCAACATGGTCAGATGTCCTATATTAGCTTTGATGCCTCTGATTGCTCAGACCATTGAAGAATGTCAATTCCAGGCAGAAGACAGGAAAGGACTTTGCAACTCATAAGGAATGAGGAAAGAACGAAACCCTTAAATTGCTCTTAGGCGGCTCAGTCAGGATATCACATATTTCCAATTCATTTATCAGTACATTTATTCAATAAATATTTATTTAGAGTCTAAGTATGTTCCAGGTGTAGCCAAAATATAGGGAATTCTATGGCAAGAAAAAAAACCCAAAAAACCAGCTTCATCTCTGTCCCTACGGAACTGATATTCTATAGATGCTTCTAAAGGATCAATAGGCATTACTAATAGTAATATATGTAAAATTCCATCCTTGGTCACTCCTGGAAAGGAAGAGGATATTGTGTTGCGAGAGCAGAAGATGTGGCTGGCAGACATCATCAGGAGGGTAGAGGGAAGTTATTCTGAAGAAACAAAGACCCAGTAAATCTGAAGTGTGGGTTGGATAATTGAAGGAAGTAGGAAGAAAATACCAGGCAGAGGGAACATTATTTGCATATTTTGTGGCAGGAAGGATCAGGGCACCTTCAAGGGACAGAAAGAGGCTTAGAGTATGGAGAATAGGGAGAAGAGGGGGAATAGGGCTGGTGAGGTGGAACCAAACCTGCATTTGCAGGCCATTTCAATTATACTGTTTGCTTGAAGATTAGTGGGAAGCCTAGAAATACTGTTCTTTAAAAACTGGCAGTGCCACAAAACAGATAGGACACTCTTGGGCTTTTTTAATCTCCAGATTAAAAAAAAAAATATGTCAAGTTTCTAGAAAATAGGGTTCATCTCAAGGCTGTTGATGTGGTCTTTGTGTTGTATTCTGGCTATTCATATCTTACTCTGTTGTGACCAAATAGGCTTCCAGGAGCTGTGGGGATAGGGGAAGCCGTTGTTAGACTTTCTTTGATCAGCAGACAGGTTGTTTTCTCTAAGTGGAGACTCAAAGGACACACTTGAAATGGAAAGTTGTGTGAAAGGAATCTAAATTGGTTAAATGTCAGATATATCTATGATTTATGCCTCCTTTACATCTCAATGCTGATAAAGCTAACACTCCTTATTACTTGTAGTCGTGTGTGTGTGTGTGTGTGTGTGTAGGAAAAAAATCCCAGGCAAAGAGACTGGAAGTTCATTGCCTTGTTTCTCTTGGCACAATGATATGGTTAGGAAAATATCTAAATAGAAAAAAAAGAGGATTTCAAGCCATGCACAGGGCAAACTCCATACTAATTTTTTTTTATACCAAACAGTTCATACTCCTTATAGAAGAAGTTGGAAATTTCTATGACAAAAAGGTAGAAAATTGAAACATCCCAATTCTATTAATAGTTTAGTGTATATACTGCCAGATACTTGCCTCTCTCTCTGTGTGTGTGTGCATCTTTAAAATTTCTAACATGTCATGTTATTGAATGACATGTTAGAATTTTGAACAGAAAAACTAATTCCCATTCACAATGGAAATTAATCTAGAACTACATGAGATGGAGAAGTCACAGCTTTCATTGTGAGATTAGTCTTTTTCTGTGAAACCCCAAATTTTACAACAAACAATTCTGTCTTTTAATTTTCAACATAATTATTTCCTTTCAAGCTGTTAGTAATTTTAGGCAACGACAAGGATAAAGGAAAGGTAAATCAATGTCTTTAGATGTTTGATAATCAAAAAGAATTCTCCAGACACCCAACTGCAGATTTTTCACCTATGTTTGTGGAGGCCTGGAAGTCCTGGCTCATGAATTTTATGCCAGAAAACAATCTTAAGCATGGCTCTCTAACACATTAACAGATGCACATGAATTCATTTTCTAAGGCTGCCATAGCATATTATCTAAACTGGGTGACTTAAAACAAATTTGTTCTCTTAAAGTTCAGGAGGCCAGTAGTCCAAAATCAAGTTGTTGACAGAATTGGTTCCTTTAGAAGTGCTGTTTTCTTTAGAATCTGTTACAAGTCTTTCTCCTGGCTTCTGGTGCTCACAAGCAAACCTTGGGTTCCTTGGCTTGTAGCCACCTCTTTCCAGTCTTTCCCTTCACTGTCACGTGACCTTCTTTCCTACATGTGTCCTATGTATCTCTGTATACAAAGCTCTCTCTCTTTTCTTTTTTTTTTTTAAAGGATTTATTTATTTATGCATACAAGAACTGAGGCCAAAGGTGTGGGGAGTGAGAGGATTCACCACAGACAGAATGGGAAACAGAACAGGCAGATTGACTAAAGTACACTGCTGAGGGGAGCAGCGGGCGAGCCAGGAGAGGTCTGCTGTGCCATGTGGTTTGCTCCCTGGCTGGCCCGGGATCGAACTCATGCTGCAGTGGCTGCAGATAGCTTCATAGGCTGCATCTTAACCCCTTGCGCCACCAGAGAGGCCCTCTCTCTCCTTTCTAATAAAGACTCCAGTTTCTGGATTTAGGGCCCACCACAATCCAAAGGACTGGATCTTAATATAGTCTATATTTACAAAGACCTTATTTATAAACAGAGTTACATTCATAGGCACCTGGGATTAGGAATTGAATGTATTTTGGGGGACACAATTTAACCCTCAGTACTGTACTACCCAATGTACAGTAATTTACCTGGATATTCTTTATTATCTGTACATTATCTATCTAGCTAACTTATCTATTCATTACTAACAGCATTATGGGAAATTTAAACTAGCAAAGCAGTTTTATTTTCATTAATGATACAAAGATCATCTCCTGAGCTCACTACCCCATACCTAAAATAGTAATTCTCAGAACAAAACAATCCTTTTCTTTGGCAGATTATGGATAGACCTTAGGCAAACACCAAATGAAATCTGGGCAACAGAAGGGTCAGAGAGCACATTCATGAGTCCTTATGATATTATCCTTATATATTAATTTAAAGATGCATTAATGTATTAAGGAAAATTATAGATAAGAGTATCCTATAGTAAATGAATTCTCATTCTCAGTATAAGATGCCACTTGCATGTAAAAATAAAGCCAAACAAATGTAAGTTACTTCATAATTTTAATAGAATTGGGGCAGTCTATTTGAAAAATAGGGCACAAAAAAACTCAGATTCTTTTTTGGCAGGATGTTTTAATATAAAGTCTGATCTGAGACTTTGGGACACAGTATAATTGCAAGTACAAATCTAAGAAATGAACTTCCAGCGTAGCAATGGCGGCTAACGCTACCACTAACCTGTCGCAGCTGCTGCCTCTAGAGCTTGTGAACAAACGTAGAGGATCCAGAATTCACATTGTGATGAAAAGTGATAAAGACATTGTTGGTACGCTTCTAGGATTTGATGACTTTGTTAATATGGTACTGGAAGATGTCACTGAGTTTGAGATCACACCAGAAGGAAGAAGAATTACTAAGTTAGATCAGATTCTGCTAAATGGAAATAATATAACAACGCTGGTTCCTGGAGGAGAAGGACCTGAAGTATGAGTGGATTTCCTTGACTTATGCTAGATTCTGTTTTGTCTTAAAATGACAACAAAATAGAAAATTTGTTTTAACCTTTTAATGTTTGGATTCTGTGAAGCGAAGTTTCCCGTTAAAGGGAAATGCTTTGAAAATGCATTGTAAATGCCCATGTTTGTAAGTTAATCATGATTATCTCAGAAAAAGAGTGGTTTGTTCTTTATAGACTAAAATCAAGGTGTTTTTGGTTAAAAGAAAAAAAAACAAATCTAAGAAATGATAGTAACATTTGTCTTCACTAATACTGAATTTCAAATTTATTATTTTTCTATAATTTCATATTTTAAAAATATAAATATTTAATATTTTTAGAAACTTTTTTAGTAATTAAAAACTTTCTTTTTTAAAAAGATTTATTTATTCATACAAGAGTGGGGTGCAGACCAGAGGTGTGGGGGGTGGGTGGTGGTGAGAGGATTTGCCAGAGACAGAGTGGGGAACAGAACAGGCAGAAGTACTGAAATACACTGCTGAGGGGAGCAGCAGGGCGAGACAGGAGAGGTTTGCTGCGCCATATGGGTTAGCTCGCTGGCCGGGCATCTAACTTGTGCAGCCGTGGCTGCTGATAGTTTCATAGTGCTGATACTTAACCCCTTGGGCCACCAGGGAGGCCCCTCAATTAAAACTTTCTGTAAGATAGTTCTGGTGGGCCTCCCTGGTGGCGTAAGGGGTTAAGTCTCAGCACAGTGAAGCTATAGGCAGCCACTGCAGCAAGAGTTCAATCCCAGGCCAGGGAGCTAACCCACATGGCACAGCAGACCTCCCCTGTTCCCCCTGCTGCTCTCCTCAGCAGTGTATTTCAGTGAATTCCTGTGTTCTGCTCCCCACTCTGTCTCTAGTGAATTCTTTCACTCCCCCACATCTCTGGCCTATACCCCAGTTCTTGGATACATAATAAAATAAATCTTTAAAAAAAAGATAGTTCTGGATATTGAACATTTGCCCCCAGATTTACAGTTTGACATGAAATGTGACTGTATATTATAACTACAGTTTGGCTGTATTTTGATAATGGTCACTATTGCAAGAGTGTAATGTGAGGGGAGGGAGGACCTGTGTTCTCTTATGGAGCTTTGCTTCTTGATCCTACAACCAATTATAAACCCCTACTCTTTTCTGTCCTGCCTTGACTTCATGTCGATCACAGAAGATTTAAAATATGTCTATTGTGCAAATTTCTGTAAAAACTTAATCAACTCTTTGAACCAAAACTCATGTTGATAAAAAATGCTGCTGCGGAAGAAAAATTACAAAAATGTGTGGATGTCTGACCCAACACGCTCCTGGTCTCCATCCTCATCTGGGACTTGCCTGTTGACCTGGGATGGCTCTGAGTGATGCAGGCCAGGTTCCTCACACATACCACTCACATCCGTTTTCTGCAACATAGACTTACAGAGAGTTCAACTTAGGGTTTATAGGATAACTTCTCTGATTCAGATGATTTTTAAATGGCTGAAAAGTCTTCAAAATCAATTGTTGATGATTTCAAACTTTATACAAAACTCCATTTGGGGGGAGCACTTGTATTCATAGCAGAGGAAAACAATCAGAAAATTCTATCATCAATATGATAGAGTAAAATGTCAATTTTCTACTTATTCTGCTCTCATGAATTGCACATAAAATGGACCTCAAGAAAAAAATATTGAAGTACCAAGCCATAGCTTTAAAGAATCTGTTCAGTGATATCTATGGTTTAGACTTGAAGTTTATTTTGCTTTTTTGTTTGTTTGTTTGAAGTTTATTTTGGGACCTTACTGTTGTCTGTCTTTATAAACATTGACATCTTTGAAAGAGTGAATGAAATGCACCTGTTTAAACACAGAAAATCTGGGTTCCTTTCCTTTCAATTATGGGCAACAGAGAAAATGACTTTCTTTTGCTAGCAGTTAAGGTTTCATAGTTGCCAGCCCTCCCCCCACCATAAGCCATTAGTATTTTTTTGTTAGGTTGCATAATTTATTGTATCAGTTTTGAATGCATAATGTAATACTGTATACTGAAGGGTAGTTAGTCTTTCTTCAAATAGGTTACTGAAAATGAAATAAATACCTAGATTAAATTTCCATACCAGGGAGAAAGAAATGAAGTAATTTGCTGAGTTGCAAAAATATGTAATAGACACGTAGAGATAATCTAAATTCTAAAATATCACCTCATTGTTCTAGTCCTCCTGAATGGTGAAAGTAATTCTTAAGAAAAATGTTGCTGCAATAGTTTTAAAAGAAGTATCTTAAAATGAATTGAAAAATATAATCTAAATATTAATAAAATGAGATAAAATTAGTTTAGGAACTTAATGTGACTAAAATAAAAATGGTGACATTTTTATTTTAGTCTCTGATTTTACAAATGAAGAGATTATAAAATCTTCAAGATAGGACCAAAAGTTGGAAAATTTTTACTTTTCTTTATAATTGACCCTGAGGTTTTATTCTAAGGAAAAAAAATTAAAGGTGAATTATATTTCTAGAAACTTTCCGACATTTCTAGAGACTTGTATTCTGTGGTTATAATTCATTTCTTATTAAAAGACCATATATATAGTCTACTAAAATGGCTATATATTTTCCCCCAAACTACCATCTGTTCCTTTCTCATGTCTACTATAAATTAATAATATTATTCAATTCTCCTTTCACTATATTGTCATATTTTTCATGAATCCAAACCCCTTATTTTACTAAGCTTCTTTCTTCCTGAGAAACTATCAAACTTCAACTATGGGATTGGTACTAGACCCAGTGGGACCCCCAAATAGAATTTTAATTTTCTCTGGGCATTGAGAACCACTTGTTTATTTCTCTGAAATGGTATTATTTTCATGATGATAATAGGATTATGTTCATCAGAACATGTGTTATCTTCCATAGTGTAACTTAACTTTTTCCCCTTTGGAAAGGGAGACAGAAGTGAAGACACGGAAAGATTAATTTAGGCATAGACAGTAATGAAATTAAAGGATGGGTTAATGACTCAGATACTTTGAAATAAGTATGTATCAAAATCAGCAGGGGAATCTGATTTGTAAAAGTAACAAGTTTTGATGATATATAAATGGATTGCTCCATTACATTCTTCTCTTTAAAGCCAAATACGATTGGAGGGTGTTTTTGATACATATATATTTTTACCTTTAAAATGTTCTTTCCAGGGCCTCCCCTGGTGGCGCAGCGGTTGAGCGCTGGGCTGCGAGGCTGCCTGCAGCCTCTGCAGTGCCAGTTCGTTCCCCGGCCCTCGGTGAGGGTCCCACTAAATAAATAAATAAATAAACAAACAAACAAACAAATAAATAAATAAAATGTTCTTTCCACATGTTTTAGTACTTCCATTTGTAATGGATGATTTACAACATCTAGAGTAAAACACATAGAGTAGTTTTGACTTATTGTTTACTTAATGTGACTTATAAAAACTATAAATCACGAATTATTTGGTAGTTTAACATTTTGCCCTATCCTAAAGTACCCTGTAAATAACACTATTATTGTAATAATTAATACTTAAAGATGGAACTCTAGGGAAAAAATAAATGTTGAGTTCATTTAACTTTTTTGCTCTTTCCAGATGTCACATTGATGTACAAAAGCTTAGTAATTTTGCTAATATTTGGCCATATCTGCAAATTTACTACATTTCTAAATTTAGAAATTATTTACACGATTGACTATTTCCTAATTTGTTCCTTTGATCTTGCTTGGATTGTGCACAAAATAAAGTAACAACATGCTCAAGTAAGGGAAATCATACATAACCTTGATAAGCTTCGTAATGCTAATGCTGTTTTGATAGAGAAAACCACAAGTAATGCAAATAGCAGCCTCTACTCTCCAGTACAGGTGTGTAATAAGCACATATAATTAAACCAAAGATACATAATGGTTTGTTGTTGGATACGCATTTACAACAGCTGACTACGCTCTTAATGTGTGGTTCATGAGTTAGGTAATTTTCTTATGTCTCCACTCCTTGAACAGAATATTCCTCATGGACTCATATACAAAATGATTCTGTGCCTTTTACACAGTAGAATCCCACTGCTGCCTGTAATTTAGCGTCTTTGCCATATCAGCATTACCTAAAGATGATTAAAAAGAGCATGTAAATTCACAAACAAGTCATTTTATTCTTCAACTTAAATAATTTAGAAATGCCCCCCAAAAGGAAAGTTATCAAAACGTAAGCCTTTCGACATGGTTTCCATCTTAGTGAAATATATCAACCATGCATTTAATCACTGTTATGCATAAAATATGGTTTATGGCTCTGCTCTATATATCACATAAACTTCTTTGTACATTATGAATCTGAGTCCTTTAAAAGGCATAAAGCAAATATGAAAAACTAGTAAGGGCTTTAAAAAATCAGTTTAGGAATAGTCAGCAATGCATAAACTATTTTCAGTTATTTTTAATTTTCTGCTTTCTGAATTCAACACACACACACACACACACACACACAGTCTTTGGATTTTGAATTGGGCAAACTGATAAATGATGACTCTATGTAAAGGACATGCAAACTTCTTTATTTTAGAGACTTTTAATCCCATTTCCCTTTCCATCATGGTACTATAAGACAAGATACTATAAGACATATCATCACATGCATGACCGAGATGATGCAGAGTGTCTCTAACTAGGAATAGTGAGAAGAGTCTGTTTACTAAGGTTCACAATGTGTAGAAAAATAGATAATGTAAATGTGGAGAAAAATAGATAATGCAAATCTGATTTAAAAAAAGGTGAATCTTACATATGTATTGAACTATAGTATGTGGTAAAAATTGTCATGATACTATCTGAGTTCAATAGCATTTTCCCATAAATTACTGTGTAGGTATCATTAATCATTGTACTCAAATACTGTGTATCACTTGTTTAATTCAGATGGTTCTGATTTATACGTCATTTCAAAGAATGTAAAGGGAAAAAAGTTAAATGTTTTCCTTTCCACATTACCTATACAGCTTATCCCCTTCTAGTCGTATCTCAGGACAGGAACTATCTAGTCAAATGGGTCATTTAGTTAACTTTGAAAGCCTGTGTGTGTATTTGTGTGTGCGCGCACACATGTGTAATTGCATGTACGTGTACGTGTGTGTGTGTGTGTGTGTGTGTGTATAGAAGGGAGCAGTATGTCCTCAGCCTACATACTGTTAATATATAAAACTTGACATGGGATGTTAAGTTTTTTTTTTTCAAAAACAGAAGTCATCAAAGGAGAATTCTATCTCCTTCCTAGTACCATGTAACACTCCACCTCTATCTGTTTCCAACACTCTGCAAAAACTAGTGAGTCCATATGGTTTGGTTTGCCTTCCTTCCCCTTTCTCAGATACCTCACACCATTAGTTACTCTCCTAGTCTCATTATATCTTGCCCACATAGTATTTTCAATCTTTCTCTTACAAACAGACTCTCCCCATCAGTCTCAAATATGTTCCCATTTCAGCCAAATTATAAAACCCAGCAGGACTAATTTCACCAGGAAATATCCTATCTACCAAGACCCAGTTTTAATGTTTATCTCTCTCATGTTTGCCCTGATTTCGCCATCTAAAAATGATCTCTCATTCTCAAAATTTCTATAGGATTTTGTTTCCCTCTTATGGCACTCCCTAATTTTATTAAGTGTGTTTGTGTTATTTCTTTTTTCTGTCTAATTTTTGAACTGTAAATTCCTTGAGAGCAGAGGTAGCCCTGCATATGAACATATGGATATATCTGTAGCATCACTGAACCAAGTATTAACTTTTACCATCAAGTACATATGTCTCAGATATCTGAGAGTTAATGTTTCAGTCTTCAGCTTCAGGCTCATTTTCCTTGTGCCTGTGAGCAGCTTCACATGACTTAGCACAAATACAGAATTTTGTGACCAAATACTTCATAAAACTGCCATCCAAAAGGCTAGATCTTTTGTTAAAGATTAAACAACATGGAAGTTCAATATATTTAAAATTCAAAGTTGAAGGTCATTAAAAGGAGATGTATGAGTTAGGAAATTTGCACGTAAGCAAGGTGGTATTTCGAGTCACCCAGGACACCATGTCACTTGCTGTACTGATGCAGGGTTTGTTGGTGGGGCAGCCCTTGCCATCCACATGTGTAACTCCCTTTCTCCTAACACTGCAGTTTCTCTCACCTGTGTGTGCTTGGTGGGGTTCAATAATAAATAATGAGGAACCCAGGTCCAGAAAAGAGCTTCCCCCAGCAGTGGAAGCTTACGGTCAGAGTTGGTTAATTGAAATCATGCATCGAACTAAGTTGCCACTCTTATGCGATCTGACAAAAATGATCATAGGATAAAATTGCCTCTTGCTGATCCCCACCTATCTTACATTTCAACTTGCAGCAAGATTGAAGCAAACTGCTCCAATTTACTGCTCCCGACCTGCTGATAATGGACACTTTGCCGTGCACTCTCCCTTCATTACTGCTCAGGTCAGGGCTGTTAACAGGGACTCTTGCCACTTTTGACAGATAGTCACTACCAAGATGAATGGTGGTAGCCACATGACCACTTAGGACCAGGCCTTCCCTCTCCAGCACCTTCAAAATGCCTTTTTTAAAAAAAATAAAAATAAAAGACCATACTTCACTGTTTAACTCTTTATTAACTAGGAGAATCAATAGAAACCAGGCAACTGTGACCTCATGATTCCTGTACCATAGAGCTATGACTATTTCAAAGAAACCATTTAACAGTATTTTAAAAAAGAAACTTTCTAGTGAAACTGCCTTTGTACGTTCTGTTCTATTGGGGAATGGAAACTGGGCTATAAATTGAGTTCTTTGGGAGAGGGAGGGAGTTATTAGCCCAAAGTCTCAGCTGTGCTAAATCTCAGGAAGAAACATTTTTTTCCTGAGATAAAATGGGAATAAAAATTATTTATTAGAGAAAATAGGCTATTTTTAATACTATACAGATGAATGGAACCCAAGATGCTAGCAGTCCATTATTTCAGTTGTTCATAAACAAGCCTTCACGAAGAACTTTTTAACACTAGCTTTTCTAAGTAACTCTACAGTATTTCTATGGAGAGGGGAATCCATCTGTCATTCTGTGCTATCTTCTTTAATAGACACACCTTCATTTAGATATTAACCACTTAATGAATAAGTTGTAAGAGCAATCTAAAAGGGGACTAAAGTACATATTTTATGTTCCTCAAGGCTTCTAACTTAATTTTATATACAAACTAAATACTGTTTGTATAGGATGCTTTAGGTAATGTTTAATTCCTTATATATTCTTTTTGTCATTTGACAAACAGCCAAATGAGTGCTCACAACTCTTATTAGATTTACATTACATTGTCTGGCTCACTTTGCCTCATGAAATTAGATGAACTATTAAATACCATAATCTGTTATCCACCATTAAAATTAATTGATTTTCATGTCACTTTAGAACTAATGAATTATCTAGAGATAGTCTCATAAACTACAAAGCATAGTGGGAAAGCTCTTTTATTCCCCATCATTTCTAGTAAGGCTGAACAGGCATATGCCTTTGCTAGTTTTTCTCTAGCAGAAATCTCAGAAACACAGCTCTATTCAGGAATTATGCTTCATGGCTAAGAGTCACATTTATGAAAAAGATTTTGAAGATGTGGGTGATGCTTAACATTGCTCCAGGAGAGGTAATTTTGTCATATGGAAGGGTATTTCCAGATATAGTATGTGGTGTGGCCATCAGGATAATGCAATTGGAATGGACATGCTATTAAACAGAAATAAAACCCCACCAAATACTAATAGTCATAAAAGTAAACACATGGGTAGTATTTGATTGTCTTGCCTGAAAAATCTTATTTGATATTTTGGTTCAAAAATTGCATAGTTATATTATAATAATTGCTTGTGGTTAGTGAAAATTTATTACGTGCCACGCACTGTGCCAAACATTGCAACATGCATTATTTCATTCAGTCCTCAAATGCTCCTATGATATAGGCTTTATTTTTATACTTATATCACAGATAAACTAAGACTTAGAGAGACTAGGCAACTTGTCCAAATTAGTTAATAACAAAGGATTTGGAATGTGAACCAAGGCAGACATCCTCCAAAGTCAACTCCTAATTGTTATACCCTGCTACCTCCTACTTCCGTAACATCACTATATCATGTGGCATAGATGATATAAGGGGCCATTGTTCACAATTTTTATCCATTTAGTGTTTATTGAAAGATAATTCTTTCACTTATCAATTGGGTCATTCCTGCTTTTTAAACTAACAAAGTTTTCTGTGTCTAATGACAACTCCTCCCATCCTGACATTAAAAGTGGGCAAGAGGTGGGACCTCCCTGGTGGCGCAAGGGGTTAAGATGCAGCACTTGGAAGCTATCAGCAGCCACTGCAGCATGTGTTTGATTCGCACCCAGAGAACTAACCCACATGGTGCAGCAGACCATTCCTGGCTCACCTGCTGCTCCCCTCAGCTGTATATTCAGTAGATCTGCCTGTTCTGCTCCCCACTCTGTCTCTGGTAAATTCTCTCACCCCCTGCATCTCTGGCCTGCACCCCAGCTCTTATATGCACAAATACATTTTTTTAAAAAGTGGGCAAGAGGTACCTACATTTTTACATATACTGAAGAAATTTTGAGAGGTGAGTTAAATGATAAACTCAAAGAATCTCAAGCTGAGTGAAGGGACCACATATTCAGGTTTGCCTTGAACTGTCCTGGTTTCTGCTAGTGGGCCTGACAAAATTATTAACAGAACACTATTTTATTGTCCCACTTTGGATAACAAATTTAAAAATTGCCTTAATTTTGAGGGAGAAGTTATTTTGCTTATTTGTAAACTCAACTGTAAACCACCTCTACCAAACTCATGGAGTTGAACAGACTGCTACTTCAGTGAACTTTATATCTTTCAAAGATGCATGCTAGAGCATCAAGAAAAATAGATGGACCTGCTACACCTAACTTGTGCTACACTTACCTTTTCTGTTACTTCTTTTTCAGTTTGTTACTAGGATGGTCTTCTCGGTGTATCAGTTTGGCTAAACTACAGTCCCTAGTTAGTCAAACACAAATCTAGGCGTTTCTTTGAAGATATTTATAGATGTGATTAAGGCCCACCATAAGCTGATAGTTTCAGCATCATTTTTTTTTTATAGAGGCATGTTTTACTTATTTATTTATTTGTTTGTTTGTTTGTTTTTGTTTATACATGCACTGGGGACAGTCAGAAGTGCGGGAGGGTGAGAGAATTCACCAGAGCCAGAGCGGGGAGCAGAGCAGGCAGAAGGACCGAGTACACTGCTGAGGGGAGCAGCGGGCGGCAGGAGAGGTCTGCGCGCCATGTGGGACCCTCCTCTGGTGGCCGGGGAGCAACTGGGGATCGAACCGGCGCTGCAAAGGCCGCGGACAGCTTCACAACCCAGCGCTCAACCGCTGCGCCACCGGGGAGGCCCACCAGCATCATTTTTTAATTAAAGATTATTTCATAATCAGCTGATTATAAAATAGATAAAATAATCATCTAGGAGATGAAAAAAAATGGGGGCTGATTCATTCAGTTGAAATGCCTTGAAAGTCAGAGCTGAATCTTCTCTGAATCTTCCACCTGAGCACAGCAGTGTCAACCTGACCACCTGCCCAACTGATTTCAGACTTGGCTAGCCACCCCCCCCCCCACAGTTGCATAAGCCAATAAAGCAATAAAACTCATATGTCTCCTATTGGTTTTGCTTGTCTCTTTGTATCTTAACTGATACAGTCCCTCATGCATGTTGATTCTTACTTCAAGTCCCTCACACGCTCTTCTAAGACACTGTAACTTTATGCCTAGGCAGATGGCTCTACTCTTCCCCTTTCTCCTTGTTAGGCTACCAGATTAATGGTCCTAAAAAATTACCATCACAACTCAGCATCTAATCCTCACTGAAGACTGATATGTCCCACACACACTGACAGATTCTGAGGATACAAAGATAAACTAAGAATAGTCTGTTTTCTAGGGTCTCACCACCACGTCACTATCCAGTACAAAACTTGCCAAGTCCCCTCCAATGCCTGAAAGACAAGGGAAACCACTCAGTCTGGCAAGGCAAAACCTGCTGATTTTAATGTCTCACAGGACCTCAGATTCCACAAGTGCCTAAAAAATAAAACAGAGCCTCTCTTCACAGGGCAGATTTATATCCCTATATTCTGCATCTTCACCTTAAAGTTAGTGTTTTGCTTTAGGGAGAAAAAAACTAGCTATTTAAGGTGCAGTAGGGATACAAAGAATTAGCTACTTACAAAATTGTACAGAGCCTCGACTGGTCCGTCAGAAACAGTTCTCAGAATCACATCTGCTAATTCGTACATCATAGAAGCCGCCTGCTCTGCCACAGTCAGGGAGGTGGAGAAGCCATTGGAATTATTGACCTGGACTTTTATCTCAGGGTCAGGAAGCTTGCCTTCCACTTTGCTTGCCACCACTGCTGCAACATCTGTCTCTCAACTTCCATGAAGTGAGCGTCTGGTTTAATAGAAACTGCTACAGAAAAACTAACATTTTTCTGACAACACTTATCAGTAGAAAACCAATGAAGCAACAGGAAGGTAGCTTCTTCTTTACTTCTTCCTTCCAAGTCTTGTGTGAGTGTATCTAATTGGCATTCAGAACTCCAGCTGCAAGGTATTCTGAAAAACGAGGCATTTTAGCTCCCCAGCTAAAAATGTAGATTGAGTAACAACCCACATTTTCCACGACAGCTGTTTTTGATTCAACATGGAAAGTTTTCATGCCTATTGTATTCAAATAAAGATTACTTACTTTAATAAAAAGCCTTAATGTTCTCAGCACTTAGCTTAATCTCTAGCATAGAAGTGCTTCACATATATATATGTTGAATGAATGAATGAAACACAATTATTACTTATTTATAGACACAATCAAAATTATAAATTATAACTTGTTTTAAGTGAAATATTTCCAACAAATTAAAGGAAGTACATCCCATATAGTGCCCAATACAATACTTGCAAGGGGAAGGTACTTAATAAATATTTCTTGAATGGATAGATGCATGAGTAAAGTGTTATCAGAGAGTAAGATCTAATATGTTTACCTTAAGTAGATCCACATAATTAATGATTTTCTAGGGCACTAAGTCATTGAATTGGAAGGTGAGATTTAATTCCCTGTATTATAGACATCCACAATATAAATATTGCCTCTATGTTTACATGTTTTGTCTCCTAGGAATTATTTTTACTGGGTATACCATCTCCAAAAATTACAGCCTAGTGAAAACAAATTAATTCTATACAAAAGTGATATAATTTTCTGGACTAATAATGCAATAATACATTTTTAAAGGTAAAGGAAATTTATATAATATCATGCTCCTTATCATGTATGTTTGCAGTAAGAGAAAGGCAGATAAAACCTAAGTGAGAGAAGTTGGGACACCATTGTATGTATGTAATCATGGTGCCATAATCCTAATGTTGTGGTCCCTGTTAAAATTCTTACTGAAATCCTTATGCCCAATGTGATGGTTTTAGGACCTGGTGGGGCATTTGGGAGGTCCTTACATCACTAGGATGGAGCTTCATGAATGGGATTAGTGTTTTTATAATGAGCCATCATAGAGCTCCAACACGTGAGACATAACAAAGAAATCTGTAACCAGAAGAGCTCCCTTGTCTGATCATATTGGCACCCAGATTTCAGATTTCCAGCCTTCAGAACTGTGAGAAATAAATTTCTGCTGATTGTAAGCCACTCAGTCTGTGGTATTTTGTTATAGCAACCCAAAGAGACTAATACATATGGCAAATTAAAAACAAACAAACAAACAAACAACTGACAGAAATAGATGGGGTGCTTGTCACACATACTGTTGCATTTCTAACGCTTGCAACAAACTGAAAGAATGCTATGGAAATGGATAATTTCACATCTGTATTGTAGTCACTGTAGTAAGACATGAGATGCGCTACCCACGGGAGAGCAAACTGTGCTTCATACACTCTGTACTAAAAGAAAATGCCCTAGCTATCGATCTTTGGAAGCCTGAGTTGTTCCCCCGGCGGCTGTGTTCTCTTCTTATTTAGGGACATCACTATGTTTTAAAGAGGTCTTCCAATCATTTCCTTAGAAAACCTCGTTAATTAAAATTAAATTTTTTTTAAATGAGATTTTTCATTAAACTGAAACTCCTATAATATGACACATGTTTCCCAAAATAGGTCCTGGTTGAGAAATTTTCCTTGTAATAATTCACTGAATTCATACTTTTATAACAGTAAACTAGGCTACCTTAGCTTTAATGCTATCTTAGGATTTCTCAGCCTTAGCACAAAGAGCATTCTAGGTCAGACAATTATTTGCTGGGGGGTGGGGGGCTATTCTGTTTTGTGCACTGTAGGCTATATATCAGCATTCCTGACCGCAACCCTCTAGTTGTCAGCAGCAAATCCTTTCTCCCCGCCCCCAATTTGTTATAATCAGAACTCTCACTAGATATTGCCAAATGTCTAGACATTGTAAAACTGTCCTCTGGTTGAGAATCACTGCTCTTACTCCTCAAGGACAAAGTTTTTGGTGGTTAAGCAGCTGTTGGTAGAAATCTGAACAACCAAAGATGTATCTTCATAAAATCAGAGAATACATTATTTCTAAGTGTTTGTGTCTGTGTGTTATGTAAGATACAGCATAGTTATTTGAATCATTCAAAACTACTCAAAACATGAATTTTGCCATTATTTTAGAAAGATAAATCAGATGTCTGTTTTTCTGCACTCCACTACTGTATATATAGAGATCACAATATTTGGAATTTACATTTCAATACTTCACCGTAGTTTTATTAAACTTTCCTTATTTTGACTCAATTAAAATTGAGCTAATTCAGTATAGTGAGTGTCAGTTGATCTCTCAGGCTTACAAAGAAAGAAACCAACACATAGTTTGCAGGAGGCTTGGCCTTATTTTGTAAGAGAAAAGAGATGTATTTGAGTTGCATTTTCATTGCCTTTGCTTGTTTTAGAGTCAGACAGAACTAGAGTAAGTCTTAAGTGGGGGGAATATGGCATGAGACTTTAATAGTGAACCAGCTCATTTGACTAACCTTTAGAGGAATGTGATTGTTCAAATGAGGTTCTCCTCATGTCACTGGAGTAAATTCTACATTGTCGGTTTTTTCATGACAGTGTTCTTAGTGGATCTTGGAAGCGCTTCTGGTTTGCCAACTCTACCTTTTGCCCAGTTCCAGTCTTTTTGTATTTAGGTTTCTGATAATAAATATGAAATCTCTGTATCTTCCTTTTATAACATCTACCTCTCTGCTGTTTAGTGACTATCCTTAAGTTTTTTTTTAATCCAGTCTCAATTATACACCACATGAGTATAAAGAACCTGTAGTACTTTCAGTCTTTCTCAAGTTAAGTTGGGATTTAGCAGCACAAACATTCCAGAATAGTTTCCTGGGAGCAGTTACTGAGAAGGTGAGGATAGATTCAGTCAGAGGTTATAGATGTTTCCTTTTGTTTGTGCTAGAAAAGCATGTCAGAATCCTCTGAACACCAGGAACACACTTGAAAGACCTAACTGCTTCCTTTGAAGCACCAACAGAAGCAAAACGTTCTTCCTCTATATGCCCTGAAGTGAGATGAAGTAGTTCATGATTTTATGGATTTCAGGCAATGGTTAATGCAGTAATTCCTTATGTCTGTAATAATTCCTACAAATGACCTGTTCTATAACACTGAGAACAACTGACCCACTGCATTTAACTCTGCTCAACCACGGGTGTTCCAAGGAATTAGCAGAGCAAGCCCTGTGGGATACAAAATCAACACTGAGATGTTTCCCACTCCATCATCCACAAAGCCCTCATGGACCCCCATATTAAAGACTGTCTACAAAAAATGCAAGGGGGTGAGTTTGTCTTTAACAAATCTAGTTACCTAAAGGAACTACTAAACTAAGCACAGAACCCTAGAAAAATGAAGCTATAAATCAATAAAATTATATACACACACACCTACCACCTATTGCTTTGTGCTTTCAGGGTCTCAGGTAAAACTGGCTCAGAAAGAATCCCATGATAACATACCACTATATTTATACAATGAAGGACAAGTTGGTATAAAAAAGGTTTTGCAGACTCTAGCATTCAAAACCAAGTGATCTGTAAATTCTAACCCTTTTTAGTAACAGAAGGGTTTTATGCTCTGATTGGCTACAGTGCATAAGAATAAAGGACTCTTAATCCTTATAATCACCTATGCTAATGACCTTCAAAAAGAGCTTGACACCTGAGAAGTCAGCAAAAATACCCTTGTGGGTAAATCAAATGTATCCAGTAGGAGATATGTTTGAGAGGAAGGAGGTGCTAATTTTTCTTTTCTTTTGTAGTGAGAAAGGCAGAGAAGAGAGTAGGGTTTTGGGGGTTTGGGAATCAACTGTGTTGCTTTCTTGGACAGGTTTGAAAGTTACTGACCTAGATATAATATTGGGAGGTGGAATACCTCCAAACTCCTTTCAAATAAATTCTTCTTGGATAGTCATATAACAAGAACCAGATACCTATGGAGACCCCATGGTTTCCTAATATTTAGTTTTTAGAAGATCTCCTCTTTTTGATTCCTTTAAAGGATCAAGTTCTTAGGTTACCACTCCTAGGTATCTATCCAAAGAGCACAAAAGCACTAATTTAAAAGGAAACCTGCACTCCTATGTTTATAGTAGTACTACTGATGATAGCAAAGATATGGAAACAAACTAAATGTCCCAGAACAGATGAGTAGATCAAGAAGATGTGGTATATATACACAATGGAATACTACTTAGCAATCAAAAAAGATAAACTCATGCCATTTGCAGCAACATGAGTGGACTAGAAGGGAATATTTTAAGTGAGCCATAAGGATAAACATAAATACCAGATGGTTTCATTTATATGTGGAATCTAGAGAAATCAGCAAAGGATCAGTGCAAGACAAACTGTGAGATCAGCCCTTTAAAGTAGATCGCAGATCAGAACATACATGAGTGGAGAGCTCCTATAATGCGAGAAAATAGACAATTTTTTTTTTAAAGTTCTTAGGTTGTCATGGTGTGGATTCCTTCAATAAGTACTTATTGGTACCTACTAAAACCCAGGTGTTAGAGTTATTTCAGTGACCAAAAGAGACCAAATCTACCCTCATGAAGTTACATTCCAACTGAATAGCTAAAAAAAAAAAAAAAATCCAATGATGGGCCAGGTATAGTTGTAAACACTTCACTTGTATTATCACAATCCTTCACTGCAACCTTGTAATTACTACTATTATTCCCATTTTGCAGACACAGAACCTGAGACTCAGTGAATTGAATAACTTGCCCCAACCTCTTGGCTGCAGATCCAGCCTCTCAACCACTGTCTAATCTTTCAGCTAAAAGAACAGACTTATTAGCAGGAGGAGTTAGAATGGTAAGACCAAGTTGTTTGGTGTGAATTTGGAAACTTTGGTGCCAATGCTATAATGTCTAAATGCAGTCCTTTAACACAACAGGACAGCTTCTCATGCAGGCTGCACTGTATCCACGAACTGAGATGTAGAAAAGGTCCTTGTGTATTTTGATCCACACCAGACTGTGCTCTCTCCACTTACATAAGTTAGTTCCTGTGAAACTCTTTACCAGGGAATCTAATCTGTTCATTCAGTGTTCCGGGAGTCAAGCTTTTGTTCCTAAAGACCAGTCTCACTCAAGATTCTCTCCACCGAAGAACCTGTTTATCAGGAAGAAGTGGCATGGCAGCACATAAAGTTTTAGGTCATGCCACTCATAGTGGAAAGAGTCCTAGAGCGAACATTCCCTGACTAAACAATGAAGAATTGCAGTGACAAGATGATGAAAAGAAAATCGAATGTGCATAAACAAAGTCACCCAAACATATAAACAAACACTTACCATTTCATACCCAATAACAACAAAAATGGCCACACACAGCCAGACACATAAGTTTGTAGTGAGAACAAAGGCAGCTATAAATATTCCAAGGAGCCAATAAAAAGAAGAAGATGAAGAAGAAGAAGAAGAAAAAAACAGGAGTGGTTAGCTCTCCAGAGTAATGGGCTCTATAAAAGCTTTTATTGTTAAGAGAGTTACTTTACTAAGAGCAATATGAAGAAAGCTGAATGAATGTGAAAAATTGCATGCAATAACCGGAGTTGAAAGATGATTATCAACGGCTGAGTCCTGTATTTTGGAGCAAGTCAGTGCTGCTATTAGAAGATTGCCATTGTAGTAAAAGAAAAGCTTGTTTTGTACTTTCCTCCCCCTTCTGGGTAAACAGAAAGTCAATATAGGCTTCTCCTCTGTGCTAGTACATTTATTTGAACAATTATTTTAAAGATGTAATCCAATCTTACCATCTTTCCAAAAGTAAAACTCCTGTGAACTTTTCCAATAAAGTTCTGCACACATAACTTGCTAAATGAACAATTGAGATATTTCCAGCATGTATTCCTTCACTCCCATCTGCCTTCACCCCCATGCTATTCTTTAGCCATCTGTTTGTTTCGTCCTTGGCTATTGACAGGATAGTGGGTGACATTAAAGACAGCTGACCCATCTGCACTTCAAACACTCACAACCTAGCCAGCAAGAATTGTAAAAAACAGAAAACTTCAATTTTGTGGGGGATATTATTGTCTTAGCCTATAGTCCAGTTTTCTTGTATTCTTAATTTGAAGGACCCTGCTCTGTTCTTTTCTGGACGGGGGAAGGCAGTACAACCTTCCAAAATGTTGGTGTGGGAGACAGAGGTGGGGAAGTGGTAATTTGTTTAGGAGATAATATTGTTGCGTGGATGTTAATGATTTTTACTCCTGAGATTCCATTTTATGTCATTAATATTTTCTGTGCTAATAATTGCTTTATTATTGTTTTGAGTTTATTCAATGGAAATGTATCAAAGTTTTAGTTACATAATGTAGAACATGTAACAATAGGGTACGAAATCTTTGGAAGGTCAAAATAAAATCAAGATGGAACTGGGCCTCCCTGGTAGCACAAGGGGTTAAGACACAACCTATGAAGCTATGAAGCAATCCGCAACTGCTGCAGCATGAGTTAGATCCCCAGCCTGGGAGCTATCCACATGGCGTAGCAGACCTCTCCTGATTCACCCACTGCTCCCCTCAGCAGTGTATTTCAGTCGGTCGGCCTGCTCTGTTCCCCACTCTGTCTCTGGTGAATCCTCTCACCCACCCCCCAACCTCTGGCCTGTACCCTGTTCTTGTATGCATAAATAAATAAATCTTTAAAAAAAAAATCAAGATGGAACTCTTGATCAGATATCAGGAAGATGGTGCCTTAAAAAAAAAAAAAAAAAAAACAGCTAAAATATTTAGAAAGATTGGTGGCAGATTTCTTTTCACAGATTATATAATCAGAATTACATTTTAATAAGGGGCAACTTGAGTTGACCTTTGAAATGGCAACCTGGTTTTTCCTCCTCATATGGGACACTCAACTTCCAGCCATTCCCAGTATTCACATAGGCCTGGGCAAGTGAGGGATCCCGAAACTTATGGTTCATGAACTATGCTATATAGGATGTTCACATTTGATTATTTGCTTTGTGTTACATGAGCTAGAACAGTAAAAACAAACAAACAAACAAACAACAACAGCAACAACAACAACAAAAAACGAATCCATATACACCTTCTGTGTAGTTGAAAGTACGTAGGAGGGAGAGATAATCCATGCTGTTTGTTTCCTTCTGCATGAAGCAGGTATGTGAATGAAGTCTGATATAAAGTGAAGCAGACAACATTCTTGTTTACTATGAGAGCTACATCAGCCTACTGGGAGAGAGGTAAGGTTCAGGAGGAGAGAATTAGCAATTTTGACTCGATTACTAAGATGTGTTGGGAAATACAACTCTTCTTTTCCTTCCTCTTGGGTCTAATCCATGCATCCTGTGGAGGTATCTGGAGTAATCATTTTGAGTATCCTGGATATATTTTAAAGGTAACATCAATAGGACTTACTAATGGTTTAAATATGTGATATGAGAGAAAAAGGAGGAGTCAAAGATGGTTCATACATTTTTCATTTGCAGCGTTAGAAAGATGGACTTACTATTTATTGAGAGGGGAAAGCCAGGGAGCAGGACTGGGTTGAGAGACAGGAGTTCAGTTCTGGACATGTATGATCTCCAAAGGGAGATGTCTTGTGGATGTACACACAAATCTGGAGTTCAGTGGGAGAGGTCAGGAAAAATGGTGGGCTTGTAAGTGTTTAACAACTAGCTCTCTGAGGAGAGGGGTAATGGGTGAAGAGGCCCAAAATGTAGATGGGTTAATTTCTTTATTGTAAATACTTCATCATGGCTGATTTCTAGTTGCCAAGTTGCACTGTCATTGACTACAGAGTTAGGAAGATATGTGCTCTTTTGTGTTCAGGTATGCTGGCTCAGAAACACCACTAGGAGTTGAGACAAAATGTGGGAGTCATCAGTATGTCAATGACATTTTAAGCCATGGGACAGAATGATGGCACTTAGAGAGTTAAAGAGGAAATTCTGAGTTGCAGGCACTGCAATCTTCCAATGTTAAAAGAGTTTCAAAGATGATGAGGACTCAAAGATGAGCAAACTGAGAGGGTAACCCTAACACAGGGTTTCAAGAAGGAGGGTGTCTGTCAAAAGATACCAATGAGCCAAGTAAGATGAGGACTTAAATAAGCCACTGGCTTTGGCTCTATAACCTTGGTAGGAGCAGCTTCAATGGACTGGAGGGAACAAAAGCCTCAGATACCTCACCCACACCTTCTCAAAATAGCAACACCTGGAGACAGGGGTGGCTTTGGCAGCTGAACCCCATATTAAGATCTTTAAAATGTACTTTGGACCTTTGAATCAGAGTAGATTTCAAAATCACATGATGTCAGGACTGGAAAAAAATCTGATAGAGCTCTTGGCTCAAAAAAGGCTCAAAGCCCTAAGAAGAAAACGGAAGGGACCAATCTATGTTCAATAATTTGAAAAGGTGTTTTAAAATCTATACAAATCTCTAGTCACTGTAATTATCTATTGTTTCATGTGACTGTGAATACAAATCAGGGCCTTTCATGCAGGTTCTCTGACCAACACCTCATTCCTTTAATACTGCAGAGGTTGTACAAAAGTTTGGGAGGACATTTTTTGCCTCAGACCCTCAGCAGGTGTTTCTAGTTCCTGCTTTACTTTTTTGTTTTCTGTTCTTCTTCCAGAGTTTAGTACAACCATGAATATATGGGATGTATATCATTTATAGGTAAATTCTCAGAGTTTATCTAGTTTTAGGCAATCTATTTCTGGGAAAGGCTATTATTGACGTAATTTTCCTTCCGGAGTAGGAACTAATTTTCCTTAGTTCTTCTCGGTCCTTACTTGATTATTCAAAATTCACTGAAGAGAAGTGGTTGTGGGCGAAAAGGCTGAGAAGAAAAGCTTTCTGAGGGAAGATTAGCAGTTGCAAAGACAAGGAAGCATCAGAGAACATGTCAAGTTCTAGAAATGAAAATATAAAGGTTGGACCTTGCAGGTGTGGGATTGGTGAACTATAAGGCTAAACAGGTAAGCTGTCCTAACTTTTAAGGACCTTAAAAATATGCTGAGATAAGTTGCTTCCAAAGAATGAGATACGGGACGCTTTACCAGTGGAAACTTTAGGAAACATTAATTCATAATCTTAATTCTTCGCTAGCCACATTTAGCTATATCCTTAAATTCCTTTATGTAGTTTATTTTTTTTTAAAGTCTCCCTCTTTTCTCTCCAGAAAGGAAGAATCATTCAAGATTCTTTGAAGGATTTTAGCAATCTTTCAAGAGTTCCTATCAAACAGGCAAATTAAATAAGGCAACATGCACTAGAGTAATTCTGAGCTCTCTAGGAATGTAATCTTGGATTTTGCTAGATTTCTACAAGGATTGTCAAAAGGACCCTTTTCTGTTCATTTTCTGTTGGCTCATGAAATGACATTGCAATGCTGGGCCTTCAGATTACAGTCTCCATCCTATTAGAGCCAGATATTTTGTTTTTAAGTTCTCTGTAGACACACTTTCGGCTGTTGGGGGCTAAGGATCATCTGAAACAGGCACCATGATGGAATTAATTTATGGACAAGTACAGATGAAAAGAAAAAGTCTTTTATCTTTTTATTTGATTTTATTTTTAAAAATAAAGCAAATGGAATGTACTAATTCTATTTTTTTTAAAGATTTATTTATTTATACAAGAGCTGGGTTACAGTCAGAGCCGCACAAGGGTGAGAGGATTCACCAGAGACAGAGCGGGGAGCAGAACAAGCAGACAAACCAAAGACACTGCTGAGGAGAGCAGCAGGGGCGACAGGAGAGGTCTGCCATGCCATGTGGGTTTCTCCCTGGTTGGCCGGGAGTCAAACCCGCACTGCAGAGCTTCACAGCGTGGCGCTCAACCTGCTGTGCCACTGGGGAGGCCCCTAATTCTATTTTTAAACCGGAAGAACTTCATGCTTGGGAACTGTTATGGGGCATCTCAATACCCTAGAACTGAGCTCTGTTGCCATGTAGGTTGAAATGCCCATCACAATGAGCCAGTGAAGAATAGTGTCTGTTGGCTAAGTGTTCCTATTGTTCACGCCCCCTCCCCCAGCCACTCCTACTTACCCCCCACCCTCAGCACATATGTTGAATTCTGCATTCAGGGACTGAGTCATGAAAGTGGGCATGACAACAGGCATGTGAAAAAATGTTCAACATCACTTATTATCAGGGAACTGCAAATTAAAACCACAATGAGATACCACCTCACATCTGTGAGAATGGCCCATGTTAAAAAACAAAACAAAACAAAACAGAAACAACAAATGCTGGTGAGAATGTGGTGAATAAGGAACCCTCTTACACTACTGGTGGGCAAACTGGCCCAGCCACTGTGGAAAGCTGAGTGGAGTTTCCGCCATACACTAAAAATGAATCTACCATAAGCCATATGATCTACCACATGACCCAGCAATTTCACTCCTAGGAATTTACCCGAAGGACACAAAAATGCTAATGTGAAAGGAAACCTGCACTCTTATGCTTACTGCAGCACTATTTACAATAGTTAAGATATGAAAACAACCTAAGTGCCCCAAAACAGATGAATGGATCTAGAAGATGTGGTATAGATACACAATGGAATACTACTCAGCAATCAAAAAAAAAAAAACCTCATGCTGTTTGCAGCAAAATGGATGGAACTGGAAGGGATTATACTAAGCAGGAATAAATCAGAAGGAAAAAGATAAATATCAGATGGCTTCACTTATGTGCAGAATGTAGAGAAAGCTAACAAAAGATCAGGGAAAAGACAAAACTTGCAAGCTGACCACAGATCTGAGATTTACAGCAGGGGAGGGACATGGGTCAAAACAGGGGAGGGAAGAGCACAAAAGACTGTGGTGATGGATCATGGGTGCTATAGTGGTGAAGAACTACAGGGAATACACCTGAGGGGTGAAATGAAATACTATCCAAAAATTAACAATGATGTAAGAGAATAAATATAAAAAATAAAATAAAATGTTTAAAAAAGGAATGAGGGCATGAAATAAAACAAGAATATAATAGAATCAAAGTCTCTTCCTTTCTCTACCTGAATATGAGACGCAGGAACTTGGGTGATAGTGTCTATCTATGGGGAAAGAATTTAGGATTAAATAATTACATTATTTTAGGATAGAGCTCCTTTCTTTAGAGAATAGGATCCCAGGGCAGTAGCTCTATGGCTTAAAGGGCTTAAAAGCCCTTGGAGACACTATTCTAAAGGCAGATTCCTGGCAATATCCCAGAGGTTTTTAAGGTTTCCTACCTCCCTGATGTGATCCAGACATAGGGATAATTCTCAAACTGAATTTTGACACAAGCCTTAGGGAAGGAGAATAACTTTAAAAGTTACTCTTTTCTTTTTGGTTGATTGGATACCTATCGACCCCCAGATTTCATAAGCAGGCTTAGCCCTTACAGTGGCATGTCTGTGTCTTTTCTGGAGGACTGACTGGCAGGGAAGAGAAAAGGAAAAAGAAAATCTGAACAGAGACCCAATCTAAAAGTGAGGACAGAAAAAAGAACGTTGGCAATTGGGAGTGCCCTGTCTGGGGAGACCCAGCATCTAACAACACTTGAGATGGGATTTCAGAAATAAGCAGCTATCCCTGAGATTTATACTGATTGATATGCTTTATTGTCTTCTAAAGATTAGAGAAATAAGAGAAATATATCTTGATAATTAGTGAACACTAAGGAAACCTTGAAAACCTATGACAGGTGAGTAGATTTATTAAAGGCAATTATGACATGCCCATTTTTCAGAGTTCGGTGTTTCACCAGCAGAATATAAAATAAAGAAATCCAAGATTTATTTTCACATTTCACTTGCTTGGTTTAAATGAGACTATTTCATAACAAAACAGTTTCTTTTTCTATTTTGCAAAGGGAAAGTGTTCCCAGAAATAGCTATAAGATACCAGAACAGATTTTATTTCTCTCCCACTTAATAGTTTCAAGCTTAGACTAAATACAAAATACATGGCAATGCACTAAAGCAAAAAATTCGGGTTAGCAATGATCCCTGGTAAAACACAGGAATAGAAAATATTTGTTTTCTAATCTTTCTTAGTTTTCCTTTGAACTTTCTCCTCTAACTTTCTAAGTAGCTAGAATCTTCTGCTTTCTCCTCCTTCTTATGGGAGAGATTAAATTAAAAAAAAAAAGAACTCTTTTACACTCAGGTGTAAATGACTGACAATGTTTAATTTACATCTCCCATAGGTGTTCACATTTGGAAAGAGTTCAAGAGTACTTGAATTAAATGGGAAAAGATCCTTAGCAATAAATTAAAAAGCTACTGATCTGGTAGGGGAAATATTTCCTTGGACCCTAAAATCACCCCCTTCTCTTCTTTCTTTAGTCAAGCACTTTAATTAATTCAGCTTTCTGCTCACTGACTCTCATTCAACTCATTTACAAAACATCACTCCACCAGTAAGAGACACTGCACTTTTTGCAACAGACAGGTTTTCTTTTCTATGTCTATAGGAAAATGAGAATTGTGCAAAATGAAAAAAAGAGGCCAGTAAGAAAAGAATTATGACCAAGAAACGAAAACTTGAATGGAGTTACTAAATAGTACTGAAAGGGAAAACTTTCTACATACCTGAAGCCATAATTGAGCAGGATGGCTGAGGGCTTCAGCACATTAGACTACACAGGGTCACTTGTTGAACCACAGTAGAATATTTTGTTCATAATGAGACCTTATTGGGTTTGGTTGCTGTAAGCTTTTCAGCTTCTAATTATGGTGTTTAGAAGACAATGGAGACAGCTTAAAATAATAAGAATGCTGCTAAAACTAGTGAGATTGCTGCGGTGTTACAAAAAGAAATGTTGGCTCTCTGTGTATAGTATACATTTAACCTGTCAGCAAACAGAGAGCGTTTTACAGGTAAAATGTAGAGGGATGCATTTAGGAGCCATCACATGAATGATGAGGTTTTTCGTTTTGCTTTCAAAATGAGCTGCTTAAGTTATAATACTAGTTTAATATAAATTAGAGTTTATCCTTTAGAAACCACTTGCAATTTGCTTCTGTTAGGCCGCAGGTCATTATGATGCAAAGTTAAAGGTTCCTGGAACATAATGTGATTCAGGCCGGCATTCTTGTTGCCATGTCCAATTCAGCTGAAAATGAGAATTATAGTGAGAGCATTTCCTGGTCTTTGACCCTTCGTGTGAGCTTTTTAAAAGCAGGGTTTATGCAGAACACTAACCTCATTCTCAGACATTCAGTTCCAACTAATATTAGCTGTGTTAAAACTCTTAACATAAATTGAAAACTGTTTAAAAATACCTCATTCCAAGTTTAAAAACAGTGGGCGCTTACCTTCTGATTTCCTTCCTTAACATACAAAAAGGTTTGCCTGTGAAATGGGTGATGTTTAAATGCTAAAAAGGGTCTCTCTGCCACAAATGTAGTCAGGCAATAAGAAGGGCAGTAGTTTTTAAATCACCAACTGACTAGGAAAAGCAGTAACCATCACAGGAAAAATGATATGCAGTGTGTAAATATGTTTTATATGCCAATTTCTTTTGCAAGGACTTCAAAAGAAACTAATTTATATCTTGACAATAACCCTACTCTTAGGACTCCCATTTTATTTTATTTTATTTTTTAAAGATTTATTTATTTATTTATACAAGAATTGGGGAACAGGCCAGATGTGCAAGAGGGTGAGAGGATTCACCAGAGACAGAGCAGGGGACAGAACAGGCAGACTGATGAAACACACTGCTGTGGGGAGCAGTGGGCGAGACAGGAGAGGTCTGCCGCGCCATGTGAGACCTTCGCTTGCCAGCTGGGACCGAACCAGTGCAGCAGAGGCTGTGGACAGCTTCAGAGGGCTGCGTTCAACCGCCTGCACCACCAGGGGAGGCCCAGGACTCCCATTTTACAGGCGAAAAAACTGAGCAGAGAGATTGAGAAACTGATCCAAATTCACACAAGTCATTGGTCAGTAGAAGAACTGAACCCAGGAAACCAGATACCTGAGTCCACACTTTTAACCTCTGCTTCTCAAGATGGGAAGTGATCTGGGAGCAGCATACTGGACTCCCAGGAATATAGAATGTCACAGAATAGACACTTCTAAAACAAAGTCCATGATATATGAGTGTTTGGCAAGTCCCCCCAAATACAAGGGACCAATTCATGCAACATGTTTTCTTTCTCTTTCCTTTCTTCCTTCCTTTACTACAGCCCTTCCTCCCTCTTCCTTCCTCTCCTTTAGAGTTGAATGAACTCAGAATACACAAATCTGATTAAAATACCACTTCAACTGTGTATCTGCTCCCAATAGGACATTTTTCAAGACCGTAACCTCTGGGCCCAGGAAAAGTCAAAGGACCCAGGTGTGGGTGTCTCATCTGATGAATTTTAGCAATGAAAAAGAGGAACAAGGGGCCATGACACTGCTACTCAATTCATCCATACTTTCCACACGTTTTCAGCTTGTGTGCATATTCTGGAGACACACCTTTTGTGGGAGGGGATACATTGAAATCATCAGATGGATCTGAACTGACGTAACTCTGTGTTCCAAAATATTCTTAAAAGAACAGAAAAAAGAAAAATCAGGATCAAAAAACAAAACACAATACCTATGAACTTTGGTTTCCTAAACACCTGTCTGAGGCTATGCAAAGAAGCTAATTGGTGTGAGCTATGCTTGCCAATCAGTTGGAGAGGATTTGCAGGGTGAGTTGGAAATCCCCTGAAGCTTTGGAAGCTCCAGAACATAAAGGCAATGAATAGGTCCCCAGAGGCTTTTCCTTGAGGAGCTTAAGGAACATTTTCCCCTCTAGCCAAAGCAGGGCTGAATCCAATGATGAGGGTCCCCAGGGATCCTGGAGGGCATTGTAAGCTTACTGATCAGACCCAAGCCATAGTTGCATAGGATTACTGGGTGTCTGAATTGCCCCTGTGCTCAGAGTTACTAGCTGGAGAAATTCTTGCCCTCTGCAAACAAGATTGGAAGCATCGGTTTGACAAAATTCTATTTTAAAAGCACGTGTGAAAAGCACTGGAAGAACCAGGTGTATTGAGCAGAAGATCGGTACAGCAACGGAACAGCAGATACATCCCCCTGTCATCTTTCCTTCTGGTGGTTCAACAGTGGAACAAGCCAAGGCAAGAGGGCCTCAAGTGCCCAAGTACTAATGTCCGAGGGAGCCGTGAATTTCCCCTTCCTTCCTTCACTGTGGTACAGAAAGCATTGCAGAAGGGCAGTGTGAGACTGGGAAGAGCAATTGTGGGAGGGGAAAAGGTACACAAGTAAGCAGCAGTAAACAGTGGGAAGTGAAACAATAAAGAGGAACAGGTTCAGGAGAAACATTGGTAGGGCTAGTGATGTGTGGACAAAGTTGTAAGTCTCACGTATGCCCTCATGAGAACCTTGCAACAGGAGTCACAGAACTAAGATTCTGTCTCAGGCCTATCACTTCCTAGATGTGTGACCCTGACATAGTCACTTTACTTTTCTGAGTCTCCAGTTGTTGTGCACACCATAGATATACTATGGAACAGTATTTTTAAATGACATAGTTTGTAAATATAAGTGTCTGAGGTCAGGTTCTGGGGAACAGATTTTGAGATGGCAGTTTATACACAGAAAGTTTATTGGAGTGTCAACAGAGATCAATACTTTTGGGTTGCGAAGGAAAGAGAATGTTGTAGAGGGAGAAGTTGAACTGTGGAAAAGGTCCATGAATGCCTGGCTGGGAACTCTGGAACTGGGGTGGCCCTTCAGTAGCCCCACACAGAGGCAAGAGGTCAGGGAGGGAGCAGGTATCTGGGGAGAGAGGGCGGCTGTGCTGTTCATGAGTTTAATTAATCCTAATCCTAACTCCTTGAGTTTCATGGGCACAGGGTACCCTAACCACTCTCCTTCCATCACCAAAGCAGGAAGTCACTTTCACCAGCCAAAAGTGAAACACACTTGGATCCTCCCCTTTTCTGCTATCACTTCCTTTCCCTCACCTCACCTTTTTCTCCCAGACACTCCCTCCCTCCCTCTGCCCTTCTACCCACTTCTGGAGAAAGAGGAGAGAAGGAACAAACCACACACTCCATGATTATAAAAAGAGCCACCTCCAAGTAAAATGTGTTGTAAGTTTTTTACTTTCTAGATCAACCAGACTTTGGGTGCAATCTACCACAGGGAGGGAGACTCTCCTTAACAAAGACCCTTCTCTTAAGCTGAGTGCAAAATTATTAGAGAGCTGAGATGCATCAACAGAAGATACACACTAGCTGGGAGACGGAGGTCTGGGTCATGAGAAATGGTGGGTACTTTGGGGAGCACATAACAGTATTGACCATTCTGAGGCATTACCATCATATCACTCATGAATATTTGACCCTGGGAGAAGTGAAAGCATTATAATTACTGGTGTCCCTGTAAGGAACAGACTTTGCCCTCCCAGATCTTCCACATGATCTTACGATCTTACTTCACCCTCCGGGGCCTTGGTTTCCTTGGCTGTGCAACAAGTTACTGTGAATCATCAGGTCTTATGCTTTGAGGGCAACCAAATAACTAGTTCTTCCTGTGACACCTAAGTCTGACTTGCCAGATATTGTGTGAACAGAGATCTGTTTGGTATATGCTTTTCTGAAAGTCCACTTCCCATACTACATTTTAGAAAAATATCTACCAAAAAACATCTGCTAGGAACAAATAAGAGCTTTCCTTCATTCCCACATTATCTAAGTTACTAGTGAAGTTTATAATGGGAAGTGTGAGTGGAAAGATAACTGAAAGAAGGATTTAACTTATTCCAAGGAATGTGAAGGAAAGCATACAGGTAAAAACTTTAGAATCTGGAATTTCTGAAGTTGGTAGTCATTTTGTTTAAGAAAAAAAATTAAAACAAAATGAATTTCCAGTCATCTTTAAGAGTTGGGGCTTTTTCACTTCTACCATACAAAAAAAAAAAAAAAAAACTTTTAAAACCCCCTTTTCATTCTTTTAAATTTGTAGTCAAATTCTCCAAATCTGAGTCAGTGAAGCTTTGGATTTCTAGGCAAAATGGCTGTTGCTCCTACAGTTCTGCTGAAGGAATTTCTGGAAATTCTGGTTATTGTCTTAAAGTTGAACTTAGGTTACTAGCCAGTATATACATCTTTCAAGTCCCAAAGTAAAAATTTACTTCAAATGAACCTGATGATTCAGACGGAGTAAGCAGGGGAAGTTGAGTAGGAGGAATCAGGCGGAAAAAAGAGGGTGATGAACTAGCGACCAAGGATCTGTGGGCACAGATCAGAAGGAACCACGGTCTTAGGTGATCACAAAGCAACAGAGACCTGTGAAACACCATTGTCCCATTTTATCCAGCTCATATCCTGTCCTGCTGCTCATCTTAGCAGAAAAGGATACTTCTATCACAAGCAGGTACAGATATTCCCTGACCTATTCTTCTGGAGACTGTGTCCAAGTTGTTGCTAGGCTACTGACAATATCTCTCTCCCCCTAAGTCAGCACCGCCACTCCCAGACTGTGCAAAAATAAAAAGAGAAATTTGAGATGACATGAGAAAAATAAACTAAAAATCTTGCAAAGACCCAGCCAGATCAGTGAGCTTGTAGGAACCCTGCCACAGTGTGGCAGAGCATCCTGAGAAACACAACCAAGTCCCATGTGACCAGCGTGAGCTGCTGATCACTATAGTGGGCAGGCTCTTTCCACTGACAGCAATGGACATTTGAAAATTGTGCAATACCTGCTTTACAGCATCTTCATTTCTGATGGGACCTGGCAATCTGTGAGAAATGAACTTCAATTGCTTTTTCTGCGAGTGCTAAAAAGTTACTTTTACATCACTGGAGGGCTCTGGCAAAGCACATGTCAAGGACCAGTAGGTCAGTGGGACTGAAATAGCAGCTATGAAATGAACACTTGATACTGTATATAAATTGAATGATCAGCTGGATGATTTTAGAACAACCTGGGTAGGAATTTATGTG
This sequence comes from Talpa europaea, assembly GCF_964194135.1. Taxonomy (NCBI): domain Eukaryota; kingdom Metazoa; phylum Chordata; class Mammalia; order Eulipotyphla; family Talpidae; genus Talpa; species Talpa europaea. Next base: position 95,628,497 of record NC_140069.1, on the reverse strand, counting down.
TCTTCTGCATGAGATGATGGTTCTAGGCCAGTGGGAGTATCCCTGACATATAGTACAGTAATCAGTGCAAGGTGGGAGGAGAGCTGGGCGGGGAAGAGGTGGGTGAGTAGCTTGACCTTGACCTTGTTCTCTTTCACCCCTCTCTTCTGACTTGTCCTTTTGTGTGAATTCTGAAACTGGCAGAGCAGTTGCCTCCTGGCTCTGTGTGAGCTCAAGAGCTGACTCAGTATTTGCTGTGTGCGCGATGGTCAAGTGCTTCTTGACACCAGGTCCCTAGTAGATTCTGAGAGTGAGCTCGTCAATTTGCAGCTTTTACTTGGAAAAGCAAATCATTACAGATAATGATCAAGAAAAAATGTCTAATATTTACATAGTCAACTTTGATCTTTTAATTTACATCTGGGTTTTCAGAGAGAGACAGAGATAAGGGACCAACAGAGAGAAAAATGCACAGTGGGAGAGATTGAGATGAAGACACCCACTCAAAAGAGGGGGGAGAGATGGGAAAAAAGGAGGGAGGGAGGCAGAATGAACATACCACAGGCTGGAGCAGAGGAAAGACATAAAGGGAGAGAGATAGATAAAGGAAATGGAGACAGAAATAGGGAGAACGGGCCTCCCCTGGTGGCGCAGGTGGTTGAGCGCTGGGCTGTGAGGCTGCCCGCAGCCTCTCCAGTGCCGGTTCGATCCCCGGCCACGGGGCAAGGGTCCCACATGATGCGCAGACCTCTCCTGCCGCCTGCTGCTCCCCTCAGCAGTGTATTTCATCGGTCTGCCTGTTCTGTTCCCCGCTCTGGCTCTGGTGAATCCTCTCACCCTCCCGCGCTTCTGACTGTACCCAGCGCTTGTATAAACAAACAAATAAATAAATAAATCTTTAAAAAAAAAAAAAGAAATAGGGAGAACACAGAGAGGAAGGGAAAACGGAGCAAGGAAGAAAGAGGAAGCAGCAGAGAGACTAAGAGGGGCTTACCTACAATGCAATTCATGCTGTTTAAAAAGGTAACTTTCATGTTAAAACACTCGTAACTTTTTTTCCTATTTTTTCTTATTCTTTTAAAATCAGTATTAGTCTCTTGATGAGGATAATAGGATTTTTTTGTTGTTGTTTCTAAATTACAATCACCACTTTTGACAACAAGCGTAACTGGAAATAAAGTAAGATTTAACTTTCGAAGAAGATAGGAAAATGGAAAGAGAAAAGAAGGAAAGATGGAAAGGAAATCTCACCAGGTCCCTGGGAAGCTCAGACTCCTAGGTTAGTGCTCACATCAAATGGCCTGGAGATGACTAATCCAGTTTCTCCCAGAATATTTAGGTGTTCATAAACAATCTCAACATTCCAACTTACCCACTGAAAACAGCTTTAGGTATAGCACCCTACTGGATCTTGAGTGGAAATGGGGGAGAAATGCTAATTAGGGAGGGGGAGGATAAACCAAACGTAACTCCTATTATGGAGATTGAAAATTTCTATAGCTCAGGGTGGGAAAGTACCTTTATTGAGCCTCTTTTATTTTCAGTCAGTCCTATGTGTTTCACACAACTTATTTCACTTTAATCCCCACATTATCCATATGGGCCTGGTATTTCTTTTTAGCTAATGGACAAAGGTTAAGACTCATAGATGCATATTCTGATCTGCTGCCTTTCTTTTCCCTAACATGCAGCGTGAGCTCCATGCTCACTTATCAAGTAATTTAACAAGTAGAATATATGAACAAAGCATATATAATCTTTAGTTCAGCCTCAGATAGTTAATTCCATGCATCAGAGAAGAAATTATTGATGCATATTAATAGGTTGCTAATTTCCAAGTATAGGTGAGAGGTAAAAAGACAAGTTCAAAGATGCTACTCTATTTTGATAGAGACGCTTAGGCATGTCTCAATAGAATAAGAAGAAATTGACCCCAAAGGCTAAATTTCAAAACCCTTCAGACTTGTGGGGAGCATTTTCACTCCCTCAGTGGCACAATGAAAGCTGGCATTTGTTGGCATAAAGCTGGTACTCATGCTCATAATTACTTGATTTGCATGAACTAAAAATATTTCATTGCACTGCTTGGTCTACCTGGCACTGACAAAACGTGTGGATTTGGGGGAATCAGGCTCATGCATTTTGAGCTCAAATTTGAGCTTTTCTATTTTACACAAATAACATGAATTCAAATCTTCTAGATATCGATATATTCCCTGGGTATTGCTTCCCAAAGGAGAAATACATATCCAGATAGTGGGTTGCCTCGGCAGGCTGCTATGATTCACTTAGCTAGAATCTGCCATAGACAGGAAATTAGTTCATTTGTTAGTTATTCACATTCTATTATATCACAGGTCCTGAGGTTTTTCTTAGCATCGAAGGAATGCTAGTTCCTTAGCATCAAATATGTGAACAGCAATAGCAATTGCTCCTGCTGGACATTCTTTTAAGGTCTCTAATTCCATAATTGAGAGAAATAAGATTCTTTTTACAAGGAGTTGTGGAAGTAAACAAATTTTGAATAGCCAAAAGGACAAAATTATGAAGGCATTTAAGCCTTAAGTGTTCTCTCTTGATGCAGCACAGGTAGACCCCAACCCTGAGATAGTTCTTTCAACTGCCATATTAGCAGAATTGGTGGATAAGTCAGGCGACACAATGTGACATATCACATGTGAGTTATAAGTATGTCAAACTGGAGCTTACATTTTAAAATTTTCCTTTCTAAAGGACAAAGCTATATTTTTTGACCCAGGAGAATGATGTCAAATAATCACCTGGTGTCTACTTGATGTCCTGTTTACCAGCTGGAAGGGGACAAAACAATTTCATATTTTCATCGACTTTCATTCCACTCAGAAACTTGCAGTGGGGTTGCCACCCTATTCCTTGCCTGTGTGCCTTCCCAGGACAGTGGCTCCACATATGCAAAATACAAAAGGGGTGGGGGGGAGTCATTGGCTGTAAAAACAAAACTAGATCATTAATTTCCACAAATGCTGAGATGCAGGCTAGAGGGAAAATACTCAGCGCATAGCACAGGAGAGGCCCAAGTCTGATGATTTTCTCTGATGAGCTGTGCAAAAGCTGATCGCGGTCAACTGGGCTTTCCCCCCTAGTAAGTAATGAACACAGAACACGGACAGATCTCAGCGCTGTACATACCTTTCTCAGAGCAATTTTAACTTTTCCCATGTCCATTAGGCCTTACAGCCTAATCTTGCTCTGCCAATTGCTCCCATGGTGAGATCATTAAGTAAATTATTTTAAGATCAAACACCCTGCAGTGACAATAGCGTCCCATGTAAGGTAAATGCTTCAAAGGCCCCCCTTTCAAATTACAGCTCTCCGGAGTTATTCATCACCTCTCCGTAGGGCTTGCCCCGCCATTACTTGGCTTTTTGCCGCAGGCTAAGGTAGCACTGCTAATTGGCCTCTGTAACAAAACTGACCTGTGGACAGGGTAAAACTTGTTTGGAGCTTAGAGACAAAAATTATTCAAGGTTAAAAACACATGAATGCCCCAGCTACGTCACCAAAAAAAGAGGAGTGAATGAATGTCTTCCCCTGCGGTTCTTAATGTGAAAGAATGCGCTCCTGGCGTGCCTGGGTCAGACAAAAGCGCCTTCAGGTAGCCGAGCTAGGCCGGGGTTGCAGGATCCCTCTCTCCTCCGGGTTTTTCGCCCCCCTCTGTACTCTCCTCGTAGTCGTCCTCTTCTATTTAAACTCCAAGACAAGGAGTTCCATCCTTTGCTTTGGTTCTTGGGCACCCCTCCCGGGGAGGGCCTTTGATCTCCAGGGATAATGGCAGATGGAACAATTTAACTGCTTCGTACAGGTGCAGAGAGTTTACTTGACAGGTTGGGGCTTTTATTTCTAGCACATTAGCCAGGCGCATACAAATGGCTTTTTGACAGACTCAAGCAGGTAAAATAGCACCGACGCTCCGCAAAAGCTCGGTCACACCTGCCGGGATGGCACAATTTGAAAATGCTGCATAAATTAAAGACAGGTAAAACCTCAGGGTCTCCTGCTGAGTGCTTTTTTTCCCCCCCTTAACAACTTGTGAAGGTGTGTGTGTGGGGGAGGGGGCTGATGGTGAGGGGGTTGAATCTCAAATGTGTAAACAACAAATGAACTCCTTGATCTCCTTGTGCTCAAAAGAAAGGAGGGCTTTAGGCTGGGTGATTCAAAGTCAGCACTCTACTGCTTGAATTCGGTAACACTTCATTGATATTCACCGACAGAAAAAGAAATGGAAAATAAAGGACGTTACAATATGTCCCCTCTTGCTTCCTCTGGAGGTTTATTTTCTTTCCTGCCACTTCCTTCCTCTCCATTCTTCCTCTCCAGGTAAAAGATCGTGATAAACAAAGTGTACCTGCGTGATGCGATTGTTATTCCATTGAGAAAACTTTGGTAAATATTACATTCCAGGAAGAGTCAATATTCCTAGATTGAACATTGACTGCTGGTTAAGAAAGTGACTGGAGATATTGAATATTTTGCTATGAAAAAAAATTATTTTGGTGATTGACAAGTCCGTGTTCAGTTGATCCTGTTTCTCTAGCAAAATGTCATACAGAATTTCTTTTCTTTTACTCTTCCAACTTGAGTACATAATTTTCTCACAACAAAAGGACTTTCCTTTTGTGAACTGGCATGCCAAGAAATTAAAAAAACTAAATCTAATTATGTTATTTGGTGATAGCCTTTATTTTCTTACTTTACATTGCGCATATGTTTGTGATAATATTTTGTGATCAAATTAGGTTTTAAGTCAATAATGAGAGTTAAAACTTTCCTTTGATCAATTCTACTTTTGTGTAACAGTTTCGAGGAATTCTGTGGTGCTAACTTTTCTTATTCTCAATAATAGGTATTACAGCCAATAATTTACAGTTTCTTGGGAAAGGGGGTACTCCTTTCTTTACTGTGCTTCCAGGCCAAGTAAGATCAAACTACTTGCTCTATGAAATGGAAATGCCAGTGTTTAGGCAGCACTTACAAAGTAGGACAGGTCTAACCCAAGCTGTAAAAAGGATGGGCTCCAACGAAGGTGCTGTCTTGCAAAGTCACAGCATTTATTCTGCCTTCTTTGAGCATATATTTTACCTAGAACTTGCCAATCGCTGTCCTTTGAAATAATAATTTTGGCTCATTATTTCTTAGGATTATAAGATTTCAGGGAACATTTAAGCTGCTCCCCAGGTTTTATAGAGGAACTATAAATAAGAATGAGAAGCTGAGGACCAGAGACATAAAATGAGTTATTTTCTACAAAAGAGCTTATATTTGTTTGCCCATTCAATAAATTCCTCCAACATTGCTGAGTACCACTATGTAGAAGGCACTAGGGGCATGAAAGAATGAACAAGGCAATCATTCCTGAGGTTGAGGTTCATTCTTCAGAATGAGGTTCAAGAAATCCCCCTCCTTAGTAGAGAGTTTAGTAGACTATGCTAAACACTCGATAAGATCTGTTTAACTTAAGACACTGCAAACTAGGTTTGTTAGCTCTCTTTTCCACATGAAGAAAGGAAAACTCAAAATTTGAGCAAGCTTAAAAATTTTAAACAACTGACCTCGATCATAGGCCCAGCAAGGGGTCAGGCTGGAATTTAAACCTAATTTGTTGCAGACTATATGCTTATTCCCCCCACCTCCCTCCAAATTCATATATTGAAATCCTAACCCCCAATGTTATAGTATTTGGAGGTGAGGCCTTTGGGAGGTGAACAGATCATGAGGATAGAACCCTCATGAATGGAATTGATTTCCTTATAAAGGAGACCCCAGAGAGCTCCTCTGCCTCTTCTGCCATGTAAGGATGCAGCCAGAAGATGGCCATCTATGCAGGAAACAGGCTCTCACCAGCCTTGACCATGCTGCAGCATGACCTGGGGACTTTTAGCCTCCAAAACTGTGGGAGGTACATTTATGTTGTTCATAAACTGCCTAGTCAATGGTATTTTTGTTACAGCAACCTAAACAGACTAAAACATACTCTAGAATGGGGCTCTGTCACTTTAATACCATTTTCTCTTTTTGTCATAATTATTTCTCATAATTAAATACTTTAATTATGTAAATCATCTTGTTATGTTTGTAATACTTGTTAAATCTAAACTGGTATGTCCCTCAGTCTTTTACAATTGCTTCACTTGACTGTATTTTCCTTAGCTGTTATGTCTTTTGTTTCCTGTTTTTTTATCTCTTTGCCATGAATGTATAAATCTGATTCTCTTCTGCTCTATCCTCAGTGCCCAGAACACAGCCTGGCACACAGTAGCCACTTAATCACTATTAGCTGAATAAATGAGTAATCAAATGAACCCAAGAGACTACAAATACTATAAAGGATGGGTCAGAGCTGCTGTGGTGTTCACCATTTCTTCTTTTTTTTTTAAAGATTTATTTATTTATTTGTTTGTTTGTTTATTTATACAAGCACTGGGTACAGTCAGAAGCGCAGGAGGGTGAGAGAATTCACCAGAGCCAGAGCGGGGAGCAGAAGAGGCAGAAGGACCAAAGTACACTGCTGAGGGGAGCAGCGGGCGGCAGGAGAGGTCTGCGCGCCATGTGGGACCCTCCTCTGATGACTGGGGAGCAGCCGGGGATGGAACCGGCACTGCAGAGGCTGTGGGCAGCTTCGCAACCCAGAGCTCAACCGCTGCGCCACTGGGAAGGCCCTTTTTTTAAAAAATTTTTTAAAGATTTATTTATTTATACAAGAGCTGTGGTACAGGCCAGAGGTGTAAGGGGTGAGAGGATTCACCAGAGACAGAGTGGGGAACAGAACAGGCAGACTGACTGAAATACAATGCTGAGGGGAGCATCGGGCGAGTCAGGAGAAGTCTGCTGCACCATGTGGGTATCTCCCTGGCCGAGGATAGAACTCGTGCTGTGGTGGCTGTGGATAGCTTCATAGGTTGCATCTTAACCCCTTGTGCCACCAGGGAGGCCCGGTTTTTATTTCTTCTTGTCCCTCTTGTGCTATCTGTCATAGGGTAGTTGTGTGCAGGTCTATATCTCAGAGTGTGCTATGCATCTTTCTCTACTCATTTGACTTTACCATCATTTACTTCCCACCAATGCTTTTGTAAACTACTCCAAAGTAGCATCATTTTGCACTAATCTAACAAATTGCACTGAGCAAGTACCCCTGGGTAATGGTATTAGTCCTTAAATTTCAATATGTGTCTTGTTGACTTAAAAAATGAAGATCCTGACTGACTCCAGGTGGCTAATACAGGCTTATTCCTAAATTCTGTCCTGGGTGACTCTAAGAAACACACCATTCCTACTCTCCCCTTGAAGGAGAGGAGACTGACCTAATGAGGGCAGTTTCACAGGAAAAAGTGCCCTCACTTGGTTTGAAGGTCCCTGAGCACCAGACTGAGTCCTAGAGGGAACCTTATATATCTAATATAGCAAGAGAGTCTATAGCCATTTGGGGCTGGGAAATTATGTTCTGCCAAAGGAAATTAATATATTGAGAAATTGTAAGGAAATTGCTCTTTTCATTAGCATACATTAGTTACGTAATAAAATAGTCAAAATTTTTACAGTTGGTAGAGATCACTAAATTAAATTCTATAAGCCTTTATCTTCTTTCCCATACATGTTCTCAAATATTAAATATTTAACTGTCACTTGCTTCACCCTCTAACACAACGTAAGCCTAACTGTTACATACTGAAATTCCTTAGGATCTAAGCCTTGTCCTCACTCCCTTTAAGAAAATGTTATTCAGGGCCTCCCCAGTGGCACAGTGGTTGAGCACTGGGTTGTGAAGCTGCCCGCAGCCTCTGCAGCGCCAGTTCGATCCCCGCTGCTTCCCGGCCACCAGAGGAGGGTCGCAAATGGCGCGCAGACCTCTCCTGCTGCCCGCTGCGCCCCTCAGCAGTGTACTTCGGTCCTTCTGCCTGCTCTTCTCCCCGCTCTGGCTCTGGTGAATTCTCTCACCCTCCTGCGCTTCTGACTGTACCCAGTGCTTGTATGTATGTATGTATAAATCAATCAATCAATCAATAAATCTTTTAAAAAAAAAGAAAATGTTATTCATTTGTATAGTTTCAACTACCATCTCTGCATTGGTGATTCCTAAATTTTTATTCTCTACTCAAACCTCTTTCATGAGTGTGATCCCAATATCAATTATCTGCTTGATGTATGTACTTAGATGTTTTACAGGTATTTCAACCTCCAAACCTTCAAATGGGAACATAGACGCTCCCCTCACCTCCAAAGTTGCCCTTTGGTGTTTCCTAGCTCATAGATGGGACCACTGCAAAACTTGTAGCTCAAGCCTAGATCCTTAGAAGTCATTCCTAACATCTCCCTCTCCCTCACCTTTCACATCAAATAAAATTGATGTGAAACCTACTTAATATTCTCCTCACAGACTCTAATGCTCTCCTTGAATTTCTTCTCTGTGCTTCTCAATGATAACTACTAAATGTCTTAAAAGTTTACACAAAATTTGAATAGTATAACCATATATGATGAATTTGCCATAGACAGACCTGGTTTACACATGTGTTGTCCTGCTGTCATGAATAACAGAACCCCCATAACCGCTCTTAGAAGTCCTGCTGGAATGATAAAGGATATTGTCATCCTATTTAGTGACAGATAAGTAATTGTGAATGTGTGCTATAAAATCCTTCTGAACTTGATCTTTTCAGTTATGTGTAATTATTTAAAAGGGAAGAAGTAAAACTATCATTATTTGCACTTGTGATTTGTATATCACTATTTTGTATATAATAATATATGTAGAAAATCCCAGTGACTCCACAAAAATCTGCTGCTTCTCCATATGCAAATAATGAACTAGCAGAAAGATAAATAAGGAAAACAATTCCATTTATAATCACATCAAAATTACCTTGGAGTAAATTAACCAAAGTGAAAGCTATAAGACATTTTTGAGTGAAATAAAAGTCAGAAAGAGATAGATATTCTGTGCTCAAGATTTGGAAAAATTAACACCATTAAAATGTTTACATTGCCTAAAGCAATAAACAGATTCAATGCAATTGCTATCGAAATACCAAAGGCATTCCTCACAGGAATAGAACAAAAAAAAATCCTAACACTTATTTGGAACAACTAAAGAATCTGAATAGCAAAAACATTTTTGAGAAATAAAGAACAATCATCTATTTTTCAGACATTTGGGTTGTTTCCATAGCTTACCTATTATAAATAGTGCTGCAATAAACATAGGGGATCAAGAAGATGTGGTACATATACACAATGGAATATTACTCAGCAATCAAAAAAGATAAACACATGCAATTTGCAGCAACATGGATGGAACTAGAAGGGATCATGCTCAGCGAAATAAGCCAGAAAGAAAAAGAAAAATACCGCATGTCTCACTCATAGCAGGAATTTAGAAAACCTAAATAGGGATCAGGAAAAAGACTAATTATAATAAAGTAAAAATCAAAATCAACAGGCAACTATAAACTTGAAACACACTACAGGGGGCGGGGAGAAGAAAGTGGGATCAAAACGGGGGGGGATTTTTACGGGGACAATAACCAAGATGAAAATGCATACATTGCACAAAAATGAAAAATGATGTAAAAAAAATATAAAAATTTTTTAAAAGGAAATAAATAACAAAAGTGGAGGTATCATGCTTCCCAAATTCAACCTATTCTACAAAGCAATAGTAATTAAAATGCCTGGTAGTGGGATAAAAATAGATACACAGATCAGTGGAACAAAACTGAGAGCCCAGAAATAAAGCCATAGACATACGGACAACTAATTTACAACAAAGAAGCCAAGAGTTTAAAAACAGAGTAAGGAAAGTCTCTTCAACAAATGGTGTTGGGAAAACAACACAGCCACATGAAAAGGAAGGAAACTAGACCACCATCTTATACCATACACTAAAATTAATTCAAAATTAATTAAAGACTTGGATGTAAGACCTGCAACCATCAAATACACAGAAGAAATCTTAGATCACACAATCCTTGACATTGGCCTTAGAGATATCTTTGGGGACTGGACTGCAATGGCAAAGGAAACAAAAGAAAATACATAACTGAAGCCACATCAAACTAAAAAGTTTCCACACAGCAAAAGAAACTTGTATCAAAATGAAAAGACATCCTACTGAATCGGAGAAGATATTTATGCATCATATGTCTGACAAGGGGTTAAATTCAAAATATACAAGAGCTTATAAAACTTAATAAAAAAACAAACAACCGAATTAAAAGTTGAGCAGAAGATCTAAGACACTTTTCTAAAGAAGACATATAGATTACAGAGAGATATTCACCATCTCCTATTATTACAGAAATGCAAGTCAAAACATCAATGAGGGCCTCCCTGGTGGTGTAAGGGGTTAAAACGCAACCTATGAAGTTGTCTGCAGCCACTGCAGTATGAGTTTTATCCCTGGCCAGGGAGAGACCCACATGGCTCAGCAGACTTCTCCTGACTCACCCGCTGTTCCCCTCAGCAGTGTATTTCAGTAGATCTGTCTGTTCTGTTCCCCACTTTGTATCTGGTAAATCCTCTCACCCCGCCACACTTCTGGCCTATACCCCAGTTCTTGAATGTATAAGAAAATAAATCTTTTTAAAAAATCACCCCAGCGCCTCCCTGGTGGCGCAAGTAGTTAAGCACTGCACTATGAAGCAATCTGCAGACTGCGGCACAAGTTCAATCTCCCGCCGACCAGGGAGAAACCCACAGGGTGAGGCAGACTTCTCCTGACTTGCCCGTTGCTCCCCTCAGCAGTGTACTTTGGTCGCTCTGCCTGTTCTGCCCCCACTCTGTCTCTGGTGGATCCTCTCATCCCCCACATCTCTGACCTGTGCCCCAGCTCTTGTATGCGTAAATAAATAAATCTTTAAAAAAAAATCACCCCATACTTGTGAGAATGACTAATATCTAATAGACAAGAAATAAGTGTTGGGGAGGATGTGGAGACAAGGGAACCCCTATAAATGGTTGGTGGGAATGTAAATTGATGTGGTCATTATGGAAAGCAGCATGGAGATTCTCAAAAAATTAAAAATAGAAATTACAGAAAATTGTTATCCCATTTCCAGAAGTGTGATATATTTTCCTGAAAAAATATAAAAACACTAATTTGAAGAGATATATGCACCCTCATGTTTAGTATAGCATAATTTACAATGGCTAAGAACTGGAAGCAACCTAAGTGCCATTGATTGATGAACGCATAATGAAAATGTGGTATAGATACACAATGGGATAATATTCAGCTATAAAAATAGATGAAATCCTACGACATGAATGGACCTACATTTGCAACAATATGAATGGACCTACAGAGAATTATGCTCAGTGTAATAAGGGAGATAGAGTAAGACAAACAACACATGATTTCACTTATATGTGGTATATGTGAACTAAATAAAACAAAAATAAACTTTTGTACTATAAGATCAATTAGTGGGGGCCTCCCTGGTGGCACAGGGGTTAAAGACAGGTAAAAAAGCTATTGCCTTGATAAAAGCTATCGCCAGCCACTGCAGCACGAGTTCGATCCCCAGCCAGGGAGCAACCCACATGGTGCAGCAGACCTCTCCTGTCTTGCCTGCTGCTCCCCTCAGCAGTGTATTTCAGTAGATCTGCCTGTTCTGTTCCCCTCTCTGTTTCTGGTGAATCCTCTCACTCCCTGCAACTCTGGCTAACACCCCAGACCTTGTATGCACAAATAAATAAATCTTTTAAAAAAAGATCAATTAGTGGTTACCAGGAAGAAAGGGAGAAGGGGAGTGGGTAAACAGGGGAGAAGGGGACAATAATATGATGAAGGATAGAAATAGAAGTTTAGCAGTGACCTTAGTATGGTATTTGTACATGGTGATTCTCAATGAACACCTGAAACTTAACAAAATGGTATAATGCAAAATTAATTCAATGAAAAAATATTAAGAAACATGTTTTATTGTAGCAAAATATACATAAAATTTGCTTTTTTTTATCATTTTAAGTGTATAGTTCAGTGGCATCAAGTATATTCATATCATGTAACCATCATCACTATCTAAAAATATTTTAATTAAGTTCAAGCACACTTCATTATACACAATGTATGTGATTTTTATATCTAATTATAAATTTCATGATATATATTACATGAAGATTTTTATATGTAAGTATAAATTTCAAGAGAGATCCCAAATATTAAATTACATGTGATTACATACACATTTCATCCTTTTGTTTGAATGTTCTACTTTTTAGTAGGTGATGTATTATTTTTACATTAGAATAGCTTATTTTAAAAATTCAGTAGGATAAAATGTTTTCCTCAATAAACTTTAACATATATACTTCAGTCTTTCTTACACAGAAGTTAGCTTAATATAGGTCATCTGTGGGGCCCAATCCATAAGTTTTGTTTTTGCAAAGAATAAGAACTTCAACTCTTCATTTATAATGTGGTCCGATGGAGGAGTCCTAGGACAGCTTTACCAAACCCTCAGTCTGAGTGGGCATGGCCATCTGGAAGTTCCTTGTAAGGAAAACATGTAATGAGTTGCTCTGATGAAACTACCACATTTGGTAAAACACGGAGCTATGTTGAATTGGACTTTTTTTTTTTTTCAAATTCAGAAGGATGGGAAGAAAACTTCTGAGAATTTTATTTTGTCTATCCCACTAGTCTTCATTCTGTAAATTATAACCAGATACTAGATTATCCCCCTCCACTACTAGGGGTGGAGTGTGAACTGTATGTCTGTTAGAATACTTCACTAAGTTTAGTACTCAGGGACTGTTTAAGAACACGTTAAAGTTTCTATTTGTTAGGCTTACATGCTGAGGCATAAAATATGCCTCAGCCGGCCATATTTCTGTTAAAGCTACTACAGGTTTATGGGAGTGCTAAAATGGTGCAGCAAACATGGAAATTAGTGTCACCGGCTTATAAGATTCTTTATATGCCACTCTTATTTTAAGGAAACATATGATGGTTATTTGGCACTTCTGGATAAGTAGGTTTGTTTTTCAAAATTTGAATTGCTGTCAAATCCACAGCCAATCCATCAGTCTGCTTTTCCACAGCCCCTTTCATAGACAAACACCGTTAAGCACTTCAGAAATATCAGATTAACATTAATACCCAATGGATTAGAAACCAGACAAAAGTGGGCTTAGGAAAACGCTGCAAGTGAAGTTGGAAGATAGGTGTACATCATATCAGTTTCCTGCCCGGTTCAGCTCTCAGAAATTTGAGGGGCGAGAGGCCCACTTTAAAGTATTTGCCATTTTGATGAGCCTTCGGACACTGAAAGCATCTGATGAGAAATCAAATAGCTTGCCCAGGACAGCCTAAGAGCTCTTTGCTGAGAGGGGCTCAGATCCAGCAGTCCAAACTGAAAATTTCCTCTTCTTTCCTTTGTCTTTCTCTACCCAACTTCCTTTCTTCCTCCCCTCCTCCCTCACATTAAATCTATTATGGATAGGGCTGCTGTTGCATAATGCAATGGGAAAAATTCCAGGGCTAGTACTCCAAAAATACTAAAATCATTATACACTGACAGGAGAATGACTTTGGCTTATAGGTGTGAGGAAAAAAGAGCCCATCATATCAGCTATTTAACACACAAATGGATACAAGGTGAAAAGGCAGCCAATGTGCGCCTTGTCTCAGGTGTCATTTGGTGTGTGGGTTTATGACTTCCAACAGGCCTGAGGCATATATAGATAATAAAATTGTAACCATGAAGATGTCTGAATACTATTTGCTTGTGTATAAAAATTCCTTTAAGGAGTGTTCATCTGCCTTCCTTGAAAGTTTCCCTGCCCATCTTCCTCTGAGGCACAAGGAACCCAATTCTTTGCATCTGATAGCCTCTTTGCTACAGAATCTAAATTTGCCAAAGCATATCTCATTTTCTCAGGCACCTTTTATATTTTTGATCATCTTCTTTTTTCCTTTTGAAAAGCTCTCAAGGACTTTTACTGGAGTTTAGATAATTAAAATTCCCTCAGATCATTATTCCTGTATTCTAAGTAACAGGCAGCTCAAATCAATGGCACATTATTTTCATTTCCAATATTAAGAGTCTATGGGATTTTGAGATAGAAAGTGTAATCACTTATGATTCTGGAGAAAGAAATTAATGATGTTGTTGTTTATTGCCCTAAACACTGATATGTGAGCTATTGCTGTATTTTAGATAGAAGTCTCTAATCTATCACTGCTGGAGGTATTATTACATTGCTATCCTGTAGCTATGAAAATGTTCATGAGAAAGGTTGTATAACTGGCCACTCATTTTTTCCCTTGCCACAAAGGAATTAAAAAAGACTTTATTAATTCCTTAGCAATATTATGTCATTAGTCCTTGGGAAGCATGGTTTTATGGTTTTCTTATCTTGTTTTCCTCCATTATTCTAGTGACCTCACCAGTGATTAATTATGAGGAGACAACATGCTTTAATGGTAAAATCAAGAGAAAGTCAGGGCACTAAATTGCAACTTAGTTTCACCACAGAACAGAGCAAATGCTTTAATCACTCTGGCCATCAATTTCCTTCTAGAGGCCATAAGTCTGGTCAAAACCACAGTCATTCCTTCTCAGTTATAAACCAGCTGTTCTCTGAAGCACAACTTAGAGTGAGATGTCCACTTGCTTGCTCTGAATTCAAAATAGAGTTTACAAAATCCATGCACTGAATTGTGGTTGCTTTACCAATAAATGATTGCTCACTCAAAATTTGTTCTCTTTCTTTAAACATTACTTTAATAGGAGGAGTGTCTGCTTTTCAGGTCTACAGCAGAGTCAAAGCCACATAATAGGTGCTCAATAAAGAACTGTTGGCTAGATATACTAAATTGAGGAGAGAGAATGGGTCTAGACTGCTGGAGTAATAGTAGTCGCAAGTAAACAAGTCAGAAAACTGTTAAAGAAGAAATAAGAAGTCAAAAAGTGCAGTTAAGCATATTTTTACAGTAAAACCAAAACAAAACAAACAAAAAACCTCCTTTAGGGAAGAGATTCCTAAACACCTTTATAGTCTTTGAAAGTTCAGTGTTTCATAGTGAACTCTGCCCCTGCCACCCACCTTTTAACATCAAGATTTCTTTTGTTGCCTGGAAAATTAAATTAATGGCGAATATTATTTTTTGAACAGGTGCCTATGAGACATAAAAATACTCCTGTTAAGTGTGTCAGATTTGGAAGCCTAAAGCATAAATGAAGGTTGGAATCAGTTATGCTTTGATTACCAACTCAGATCCTGCACTCTTCATTCATTCAGTGTATTCATTTGTTCAAGCATGCTGATTTGGTATATACGTTATTAAAATCCTCAGGCACTACCCTATACTATCTATGGTAAAGGGTCAAAAGATTCAGATGAAACTTCCTCTGCTCTCACAAGAATTACATTTTTGTAGAGATGAAACACGTATACACAAGGCTCACAGTATAAAGCCCTGTATGAGATGGGCAGGAAGAGTAGTTTGAATCCAAGGCTATAGCAATTCTGAGCACGAAGAGATCCTTCTCTGAGGCTGAGACAATTAGGGGAGGCTGCTGGAGAGAGGCAGCATTTAATTCTATCAAAGGATACATGCACTTTCTATAAACTGAGAATGAAGGGACAACTCCTAACTCATTTAAATTAACATTTATTGAATGCATAAAACATACTACAGGGGAAATACAGATTAAAAAACATGACTCTTGACCTTGCAATCTGATAACAGATGTAGAAATGGAATCAGCTAAACAGGAAAGCAGAACAACATAAAGGTGATGGCAAAGGAATGAGTAAATGCCATTCACGGAAGGAGCAGAATGAGTAAAGCCTGCAGGTGAGAAAGCCAAAACCAGTGGAAGCCAGGAGTGACCAATGGTGCAAAGCTTCTGGGTCCACTGACTTGATGAAAACCAGACTCCTCAGACACCCAAGTCACAGGGTCAGGCAGACTGTCACCTGAACGCAGGAAGCAGGGTCTGGAGCAAGTGAGGACCTGTGGGAAAGGGGAAAAGAAACTGGGGGGACTAGAAATGGCAGGGCATCAGTCTACAACTCTCTCTGGAGAGTATCAGTGCTGGCACTCTGAAGCAGCATAAATTGATAGCCTAATTACATGTCTGCCTTCATTAACAAACTATTTATGATCTTGAGGACAAGGTCCTTACCTGACCTGTTTGCCCTTTACTCCTAGGACACAATTCTGTATCTAGCATGTGGTATTAACTGACCCAATATTTTCTGTATGAATGAATGAATGAATGAATGAGGTGAACTCAGACCTGCTCTTTAGCATATATTAGACTCCCATAGAATTTACAAGATACAGGAAGACCCCAGCAAGCTATGGTGTACATTTTGTTTTACTCCCTCAGACAGCTTAAAAGTGGATTTAGGTTCACAACTATCATTCTCTTTAAGATAAAAATCCTTCCGGAAAGCATTGAAACCCATTTTTTAGTCAGGTAACATCTCTTCTATCCTTTTGAGGCGATCAGGGACCACTGAGAAAACCAGGTTTTGGTTGGTTTTAGTGAGGAAATGAAAGGTGATTTTGGATCTCAAAGACCCCAATAGGAGGGTAAGGCCTGAGGATGGGATTGAAGGGCAGGGGATTTTATGGTACCAAAAGGCCAGATTAACTCTTTGGATTTTAAGATTTCAAAAAGCTCGTATATTTAAAAGTTGTAAGTTGGAAGCCATTTTGCAAAATTCTGTGTCTCACTGACATGTTTTCTTTGGCCAGTACAATTATCTAAAACATGTTTCATTAGTTACTAAGATTCTAAGGTTTAAAATTTGGAAGAATCATATGAAAATAAGGATTTCTAGATTCTCTTAAATAATTGAATGATCTCACTTCTTTGGGACCTCACCATCATGTGGTTTGAGGTGAGTGGGTGACTGCTCCCCTCAGAAGGGCATGTCTTGTGCATTTGTTAGGGGGAAAAGGATGTCCTAAAGCTAATTCCATGCAGGCTTTGTGGACTCCACCCCCACTCCAGACCAAAGTCATCAGGACATTGGGAAAGACAAATCCCATCACCACCGAAGGGAAGGTTGCTGGAAACTGAGGGTGGGATTAAGCAGCCAGGTTTGGTATAAAACCAGACATGTGGGCTTTGTGGGGGGCCCTTTTGGCTCTCCGCCAGCTCGCAGCGCTCGGCCAGCTCTGAGAGTACCATTGGGTTTCCAGGTTGGCGGATCAGGTAGGATGCATTAAAGACTTTATTTCCCTATTTTCTCCCTGAGTTGTACATTTCCTCATTCCCCTTTCCCTTGTAAATAAAACCTTTTATTAACCTTTCATGTGTGCCTGTAGTGGGGTATTAATAAGTCCCTTTTAAGCGTGCAGGTGAGGACCCAGTCAGGCAACCCGTTTTATTTTATATCGGGGCTGCTCCATAACACATTTACCACAGGCCCCTACTACCTTATACTCTACCTGATTCAATCAGTTAATTTGACTTCTTGCAGGCAACTGAGTTTGTATCTCATGGACTATATTATTCTATTTTACCAGTCTCCAATTAACACTGTTAATCCTCTTAGTATTACTGGCATCATTGCTACTTCCCTATGACATTCAGAAATGGAACTGGATATTGTGGGGCTGAAATTTATACAATTGGGGACCATATTTAAGTGACCATCTTTGTGGCATGAACAATGTGTGTTCTTGATATGATCTACTGCCCAACAATGAATTTAGTTCATATATTCAAAATTACAACTTTAATTGATTTCAGGAAAATAAATTTATTCTATTCTCTCATTGTTTTCAGCAATATGTGTCAAACATAGAACCTTCCTATAGACTCCAGAAGGAAGTCCAACACAGTGTCTACTAGGATTCTGTGTTCACGTAAATGAATCAAACTATTCTGATATGGGGAATTTCTCAAGAGTTATACAGGATGGCACTCTGGCCCATGTTACTTCTAGATTCTTCTATAGCTGGCAAAAAATCCCTGCCCTGATTTATTTTTGTACATTAATTGAGATCCTGGCTCATAATGTTTTGTAGTTGTCTGAAAAGGACCACACACAAAAGAAAAGACAACAGCCGCAACCACGAAGCTTATGTGAAACACCCAAACAGCATTTGCTAATTCTGCCCAGATGGTAGGAGAATACATGGCTTAATGATGTGAGTGTTGGACTTCACACTTAACTTCACTAACACAAGCCAAGATGTCCCAGATTCCATGTAGGCAAAGTGCATGCCCCTACCTACCCTAGTAGCTAACTGACTTCAGGATTGCTTGGAAGAGTGAATATACAATAAATGTACTTCAGAAAACTCTGATTTTAAAGGTAGGTTTTTTTTAGTGTCTTTTTAACCTGAACCTGGTGGAGATGTGCTAGGGAAGAGGAAATAAATGTGAGACCTCTTTCTCTGAAGTTAATTTGGGGGAAGTTGGGGACTCAAGGGTAAGCCTGTTCACAATTTGAACCTCACAATGGAGTCCACAATTTATCTCACTTCACTTTCCAGGACCTTCCATTTTTCTCTTCCCAAGAGCCTGTTATCCTCCTCTGTTGTCAAAATTATGGTCTACCAACATAGTTTTTAAAATCAACTTTTCTTGAATCTGCAGCATTTTTCTTGCCAAAGAAAAATTTTCTCTTTCCTTTTCTTGCCAAATTTCCATATTTTTGCCTTCCTTTCCCCTCCCAGTTGGCTCTTAATCTTAATCTCTCTTCTATTTCAGTTGTTACTACTCTGATGCTTTCTGCTCAAAAGAAGGGCAATAGTGATGTCAGTGGAGCCTTTTGTCTTTGCTTCAGAGTTTCTCCTCCTTGAAGGACTTTGTGTACTTCAGTGCTACTCTTCTTTTGGAAACTGGCTCCTTTTTTGGCTTGCAGAAACCCATACTATTCTGGTTTCTCTCACACTCTGAGCATCTACATTTGTTTCTTTTCTTGGTCTTTCCTGATTTGCCTGCCCCTTACTAATAGTCATCTTACTCCAAAGCCCAATTGGGGCTTTCTGCTATTTTTGTTCTGCATTCTCTTCAGTAATTTATTTATTCATTATTTCAGTGCAGAAGACTCCTAACTCTATACTTCTGCATGTTTCTTTTTATTTAAGTGGCAGTCCTATATTTTCATCTGTCCTCAAAGCAAGTTAGAATCAGCCCTAACTCAAGATTTTCAGAATCAAACATTTTCAACATTGGTATTTTGTCAATGGGTCCCTTTTCTACATCCCCAAGTTCAAAATCCTATGTCACTTTTATTCTAGTCACTATTTAGTTTTCAAATCTTGTCCAATTTTCCTTAGAAATGTTTTCCATGTCTCTTCATCCCTCACATTCTCACTACCTTCGTCCTAGTCAAGGCCCTCACATCTCATTCCTGGATTACAGAAGCAGTCACCTATCTGGCCTTCTTGACCCCAAGCTTTCTCCTCTCGGATCTCACCTTCATGCCACTGCCAGACTAATCTTCTTTAAGTGCCACTTTCATCTTGTCACTGTCTGCTCAGACTCTTTCAATAGCCCTTTAATCACACAAGTGTGAGTTGAAGGAGACCTTGGAGTTCATCTTACCCAGCCCCTCACTTTACAGACAAGGAAACTGAGGCTCTGTAAGAGGAAGTGGTTTACTTCCTTCTTTACAAGGTCGCTGTTAACAAGCCACAGAAGTGGGATTTAAAGCCAGGCTTTCACTTTGAGGCTCAGTGCTCCTCCCACTGTTAACAGTGACTTCTAAACTTCCACTCACATGCCACCTTTAGGATTTTTGTCACATTAGCATGTAGCTTATATCATTTCTTAATTCATACACTGATAATTGTTCTGCTCTTTAAAAAAACTTACTTGTAAAGTAAATGTTATATCACAGTTGTAAAAATGAAACCATTACCACTCAATGGCATTAAAAGAACACCTTAAAATTAATACAATGGATACACAACAATGTAGGTAGTTAATTTTGCCAGCTGAAAGTTCTATTCTGATGTCTGTTTTCTCTTTCTATACAAAGGGAAATTAACAAATGATAGAGAGTTAATAAAGTCATACTAGCATAATTAAAAGAATTCAAAGAGGAATGACTTTCTCATAAATTTTCAATGTTCCTTAATGTTTTTTCTCTATACACCTAAAACTCTTTATACCACATGTTAAAAGCTTCGCATACTAGAGAAACACAACAGTTCATGTTTCCTTTTTGCTACCACATAACACCCTTCTGATGCTCATATCTGATCTCACCTCGGCAAGGTGTGCTCCCATGAATTGGGAGCATGTGCCTCCATGCCAAATGCAAATCTCCTTTCTACACATTCATCTCACATTGATCCTCTGGCTTAGAAGTATCTATTGTTCTCTTTCCAACTGACCAAACCTTATCCAGTTTTCAAAGTCTAATTCACATTCTAATTACAAAACCCTGACCCATTTCTGAATAACACGATCCCTTTTGATTTTAGTCTTTTCTAAATTCTACAGCACATTCCTCACACAAAATTTTGGAGTTAATTATTTACTTTCACATATAATTCAGTAATTATTTTGTGTGTTTGTAGGGTAAGGAAAAATGTCAGGCTTTTCTGCCCTCCCACCTTCAGGATAGATGATGGATCCTTGCGGTCCTGAATACATGCCTGATGGCGGGCACCTGGAGTAGGGTGTGGGCATAGGTAGATGGGATTCACCTGGGCTAAGACTGTGCTTTTTTACGGGCAGCATCACGGGGACGCCAGTAGAAGCCGAAAGAGAAGCAGAAGCCAAAGAGAAGCCAAGAGAGAAGCAAAGAAGCAGAAGCAGAAGCAGAGAACGCCAGTGAGCCCAGATAGAATGAAGACTTGCTGGGGGCTGGGAGGACTGCCAGCCTCCCAGCCCCCCAGCACCCCTGCCTGCCATATACCCACTAAATCCCAATAAAAGACCTGCAAAAAACCACTGAGGACTCTGACTCCTCCTTTACCCGGTCTGCATGGGATCAGAAAACCTGTACCGTGTCCATTCTTGACCCTACAGTGTTAATTTCATTTCCATAACAATTTACTCAATTCGAGGGCAGATCTCTTTCCTTATATAACTTCCATATCCTAGTAGACCTGATTTTGAGATGGGCATACCCAAAAATATAAAGCCAATCCACATTAGACCATGGGTGAGTACTCAATGTGGAGTTTACCAACATTTTACATATTTAGACACTATCAAGGGCTTTAGGTCTTTTAAATAAGGGAGAAGCTATCTGTTGTATTTTCTGTGATAGACAAGAATTTTCATTAAAATAATCATTGTTTGCCTCAGTCAAACTTAATAAAGGAGAAACTATTTGTGCTGAGATAAACAATAGTTAGAAGCATTCATGCTGGGCCTCCCTGGTGGCTCAAGGGGTTAAGTCTCAGCATTATGAAGCTATCAGCAGCTACTGCAGACCTCTCCAGTCTCACCCACTGCTCCCCTCAGCAGTGTATTTCAGTAGATCCACCTGTTGTGCTCCCAACTCTGTCTCCAGTGAATCCTCTTACTGCACCAACCACCCCTTCCCCTTCCTGCCACACACCTCTGGCCTACACCCCAGCTCTTCTATGCATAAATAAAATAAACCCGTAAAAAAATAAAGGAAGAAGCATCCATACTAATATGTAATGAGTAAAAGAATGATGAAATTAAATCACCCTCCAGCATCTGGCTCAAAGTCAGATTTTTGTAATTGGAAGAAATTGTCCAGAGTACAGATTATCTCAATTTGTAGGCAAAGAAGGGACCTAAAACCAGTAGACTAGTAGGTGAGTTCCTTGGCATTTCAAAGCAATTTAGTGGTAGAGTTTATAATCCATCTCCCTGACTCCACAATGATCCCATGTCCCAATTGCCCTGGGATAGTCCTAACTTATGTCCATTGTCCCAGTCTCTTATTAGTAACACTAATTAGTAGCACTCTTACAAGCAACCTGGCCTGACAGATTCTGACATAAACATGCTCACCTACTTAAGTCAACATTCTTTTTCCTGAATTAAAATAAAGGAACACATTTATTTCCTTTTGCACATTTTTAAAAAAGATTTTATTTATTTATGTATACAAGAACTGAGGTACAGGCCAGAGGTATAGGAGATGAGAGGAGTCACCAGAGACAGAGTGGGGAACAGAACAGGCAGACTGACTGAAATACACTGCTGAGGGGAGCAGCAGGCGAGTCAGGAGAGGTCTGCTGCGCCATGTGGGTATCTCCCTAGCCGGGGATCAAACTCGTGCTGCAGTGGCTGTGAATAGCTTCATAGGTTGCATCTTAACCCCTTGCGCCACCAGGGAGGCCCCCTTTTGCACATTTTTACACAAAAATATTCCTCTTAATGATTTTTGACTTTGCTTCTAAACCCCAAATGACCAGTGAACATCAGGGAAACAAACAGAATTTTAAAAGTGGTTTGTGATAAAACTTGCAGTCTCTCCGTTTATAAAGAGCTTTTTCTATGTGCACAGGTCTTCTTAAATTTACATGAGACACAAATGAATTTTCGACAACCCCATTTGGTTACTTTAATAGAAATAGAGGTCTAGTGTGTTATTACTGTTACCATAGAAGGTGAATGACCTATTACAATTAACAAGAGAACTATTCACCAGAATTTATGGATTTTGTTCTTTTTAATCTAATGAGCACTGCAGCGTATTATCACTTATATCACTCTAGATTGCCCAATCACCCTGCATAATATTACTTCAATCCATTTTGAAACAGGCCTAAATTGTCATTTTTTTTGTTGGAGTAATGATCAAGTATTGATGTTTCTTGAGTTCATACAAATGGCTACAACCGCCTTGCATGCAGCCTGGTCAATACAGTCTGATGTTCACATTAGGGATTTGGAAATCAATGTAGTTTTCCTGTTATTCTTTTATGATTAAATCAATTGAAGTTATTTACTCATAGCAGAAAATATGGGTGATTGCCAACCCTATGGCTTAGTGAATTGCTTTCTCACCACTGCTGCCCTGTAATGAGAAGGTACATGTTCGCTTCAGGGGTTGACTAAAACCTGTTCATGTATAGCAGCAATTTGAGATGCAGAAAGTGTTTATTATTAAAGGCTAAGAGTGTTGAATGCCAAAGGGCATCTTTATCACTTGGCATTGCATTAACATTGACAAAGGAAGGAAACACGCCCAGAAAACCCCTCAGCATTGGTCAAATGGTGTTCAGTTACAGAAGCAAAGCCAGGCAGCAGCCAATGGGTGTCCTTGCCTCATGCTTCCGGGTGTACCGTTATGCAGAGACCCCAGTCAGAGACAATGGGAATGTCAATTGAGCTGAATGGACAGGGCCTATTTGTTGATGGGTTTTCTCTCTTTAGCATGTGGTGAGTGACCTACAGTGTTTTGATGCGAGAATAAATAATGGCTTGTATAACACGGGCTGCATTTAATGTGTTTGAATGCAAAATAGCATCAGGATGAAGCAAATGGAGATAGCAGTGCGGAGGCTGTAGAGGCAGGAACAGACTATGCAGGAAGCTGCATGGAAGTAAAATCACTTACAAGCCAAGAAGAATATAATTTTCTCGTATTCTTTATGTGACGTGAGTGATAAGCGGACAATAGAAGAGTCATTTCATTTTTAGACCAGTTCTGTGCAACCAGCTGCACTGGACTACGGTGGTGCCAAACCTTTATAGTTTCTTGATCTTTTCATTGTGTTTGATGAGAATAATGCAAAAGCAGAAAATTCGGGAGCTTTGGTCAACTTCTAAATGTTCTGGATTTCTTTTAATTTTTTCCTCAATAAAACCTGCTCATGTGAAAAGAAAACTAATCACTCTGACAGTCTTTTCAGAAATTTGACTTTAAAGATTTGCCTTCTGCTCCTGGGGAATAGTACTGAAATGATTAATATTTTTATGAGAGAGATCCTGATTGGCTGAGGTACAGATTTAGTTATCCCTATATTCCTGATTAGGGAAGCAGAGCTCTTTTCCTCCCTCCCAGCTTCTCTCTTCTCATCTCTCCCTCTCTCTCTCTGTCTCTCCAATAACTTATTGAAAGATCAAATGACTTCTCGGAAAAGTTTTCAAGTCATGTCGATGTTTCAAGTTCTGGAACACAGCAATGCCTTATGACAAGGAATAGGGCGGAAGGTGGGAAGAAGAAACAAGTCAAATTGCAAAGGAAGATTCCTATCATCTAATGGGAATCCAACTTCCCTTTGTATTCCCCAGAGAAGAACGTGCTTCTGGAAGGGAGCATGATGGTTTCACTATAACTTTAAGTGATCCAACCAAAAATGGCACATACATATGAGAGGCAGAATGGCATGGCATGGTCATAAGGATACATATTCTACAGACAGACTGCCTGGATTCCAAGCCCAGCTTTCCTCCTTGCTAACTTCTTCACTATAAGATGTCTCAGTTTCCTCATCAGTAACATGGCGGGGGGTAAGTTTATGATAATAGATACTACTTCACAGAGCCTTTGTGAAAATGACATTAATGAATGCATTAAAAGCACTTAGAACAGTGATTAGTAAGCTCTTAATAAATATTAACAATTATTATTCCTCTGGAGTCATTATCCTTGCAGTTACAGTAAATGGGAAGAAGTCGACTCACACTCCCTCACATTTCAGGATGCTGAGCCATCCTGTCATGGGCCCCTCAAAGCAAAAATACCATACAAAAGGAAATTGTGAGTCCCCCTCTTATAGCACCATTGAGGCAAGGCTCTTTGTCACTCTACAGTTGGACTTGAAGCAGTACTAGCAGAGCCATGGTGACTGAGTGCTTCTTGTGCTCACAAGGTAAAGGGGCATTGGGGTGGGCTTCCAATAGGAGTAGTTGTTGCAATAGTGAGCTATGGGCCACCAGTGATTCACTGAGACACTAGCAGGGATGGCTCAGAGTAGGTTGGAGGTGGTGGTGCTGAGAGGTGGCAGTGGGGTCCTAAGTAGAAAATTCTCTTAGGAATGTCCAACAAAACTTGTAGGGAGGAGGAGGAAACTCAGAGGGTGGGCTGGAGAGAGATTTAAAAGTAACATAGATGTGGGCTGAAGATTAGTGAAATCTGTGATTCAATCATAATAAGAGCACACTGGAAGTGCCCACAGTGAGGCTCAGGGTGATTTGTGCTACATGTGGGGTTCCTTTAGGGTTATTTGAATCCTGGATCATACACTCTGTACCAGGGATTAACTACTGCTCCAGGGATTACAGCTAATTGATTTGTTTGTTAAAACTCCTCCTCAGGCATAGAAAGTGCTTGTCAGAATGTTCATGAAAGAAGAAAATGTGAATGTAGTCCTCTAGAGCTGGCTGAGAATGTCAATTTTCCTTCTTTCCTTAGGAAGATACAAGGGGAAGGGGAGGGATCCCTAGAAAAGTGATTTCAGGGAGTAGAGCAAGATGGAAGAAGAGTAAAGATGCTGGGATCACCCCCTCCACGTATTCACAGCTAGATTGCAGCAAAACAAAGCCAGTAACTCCTAAAGGAAAAACAGATGATTACAGCACATACTAGGAGTAACATCCAGAAGAGGGGAACCCCAGCAAGCAGTGGAACAGGCCAAGCAGACCCACCAAGTAGGCCCCCACAGACATGGGTGCAGACACCAGTAAACTCTGGGATAGGAACTGGAAGCAGCCTTAATGGCAGTAGCCCTCAGCAAAGCTCAGGAAGCCTCAACTAGGACCTGTAAGTAGACTCATCAAGGTAGGCCCCTTACAGACCTCAGCAAGTCCTAGGAGGGTCCTGATAGCAGTCTTTGCCACATAGGCCCTGGCGGACCTCACTGAGCCCAGTGATGGGACTGGGAAGCAGGTTTTCTCTGATATGCACCCACAGACTCCAACAAAACCCAGGGAGAGTCCTAGAAGCACCCCAGACAGGGTTGTTTCTGGCAAGCAGTAGAACAGACCCTGCCAAGGAGAGTAGATGTGACAGGCCCCAAAAAGACAACTGCAGGGACTGGTCCCCAAAGACTGTGACTCTTGGATTGGCAAGCCAGAGGGACACAGTTCAGGCAAAAGTCTCTGGGATATGAGTGGGACTGATGATTCCTTGGTCAATAGAATAAAGTGTAGGCTTTGACAAGGTTGACACTGAAGAGATTCACGCTCTACTGAACTGGAAGTACATGCAGAGAGGGAGCGATGGGTTGTGTAGGCAACATCAATGGGAGGGCATCATCTCAGCCAGAGGCCCCGAGGAGAGCAGAGTGGAGGTTGTGTGGAGGCATGTTCTCTTGAACGAGGGGGAAACCTTGTGGAGCAGCTGGGGTGCTCCACACAAACTGGATACCCAATAAAGATAGAAGCAGAGTAGGCATTCTTATCTACACTCCTCCTTCCCACTCCCTAGGACTGGTACTTACTTTTTGAGGCATACTTGAGAGCGTGGGAACTACTGGGTCTCTCACTCCAAACCCCAGAGAGGAGGGATATCAGTGTTGCCACAAACATAAGCCAGTCACACCCCAACTCATCCACACCAAAAACGGAATCTCTCCAAGTCCCTCCACACCCTGCTGATCTACAAGAGGCCCAAGTATGTACAGAAGTCAGCAAAGGCTTAAATAAATAAGTAGATAAATAAAACCAAATGCTAAAGATATTAAAAACAAATAAAACAGGGCCTCCCCTGGTGGTGCAGGCCGTTGAGCGCAGGGCTGTGAAGCTGTCTGCAGCCTCTGCTGTACCGGTTTGATCCCTGCCAGCCGGGGAGAATCTCACATGGCGTGGCAGACCTCTCCTGTCTCGCCCACTGCTCCCCTCAGCAGTGTATTTCAATCAGCCTGCCTATTCTGTTTCCTGCTTTGTCTCTGGTGAATCCTCTCACCTTCCCACGCATCTGGCCTGTATCCCGGTTCTTGTATGCATGAATAAATAAATCTTTAAAAAACAAACAAACAAAAACCAAATAAAACAGGGAGACCTCAAGCAGTAAAATGGACAGACAAAATATATTATCTGGAAATACTACCTCAAGAGACTATGACTTCACAAGGTGAGAAAAACTCTCTAGAATATCCAAATATAAAATAATGAAAGATTATTATCTCCCTATGAGATAAAGAGTTCAGAACTACTATAATAAAGAAACTCAAAGAGACAGGGAAAAAAAAAAACTCAGAAGGCAAGTCAAATGAACAGAAGAGAACTCAGAATGGCAAGTCAAGGATATACAAGAGAACTCAGAAAAAACAATCAGAGATACAATAAAATTAAGTAAAACAAATTGATGAGCTCTGAAACACTGCAGGCAGCCCACCCACCCCCCACCCCCTTTACAGAAATCTTGTTATGAAAACGGGCCCTGCAACAAAATGTAGTGCAGATTGGGCCAACCTCAGGTTAAGTCCTGCTCTCTCCTGAGTAAACCACTTTGGGGCAGCTTTGTTTCTTAGGAGCAGGGGGAGGCCACCTTCAGTGGCTTAAGAGAGACGATCAAGCCAAGCAAAATAATCTCAAGAGTTCCTGCCAGTGGTTAGAGCTGCCAGCCATTGGGTCCCTCGGAGCATGGTCCTTTGGAATTGGAGGCCGTTGTGATGACAGAAAGCACCTCCAGCCCCCAAAGGCACAATGCTGAGACTCTGTGAAACAGTCTGATGTCATTTTGTTTTCAACGTGTTGAAATGTATGTAGCATTGCTAAGTATCAATGCTACAGCTTCTCTGGAAGGGGTGAAGGATGCAAATCATACTGCAGTATGTGATGTTCTCTCTCTTAAATGGCTCTAGAAAAAAAAAAATTCTTGAAGGGGAAACTGAAAGACCCAGGATGGCCATCAAACTAAAGACAGAGAGAAGAGCATGGGACAAGCTACACATTTGTCAGGTAACGTCTATAACTTATCACCTAAAGTGAAACTTGTATTGCATTTTCCCACCACCTCTGTCTATGTGGAATCCAGAAACCCAGCAATGAAGTCCATTAAATTATGAAGCTGTAACTAGAGATAAGGGTTGTGGAGTTAGCTTGTCCCTCTTCTGCCTCGATAAAACCAGCTGCCAGACTCAGTTTACCCAGAGGCATGAAGGAACTCTCTAGGATCATCAGAAACTTTGCCTAGGACAATCAATGATCACCTCAGAGCATGAAAGTGACCAAGGAAAGCTGAGGGCAGAGGCAGCCATGGAAAGAAGTGATCTCTGGAGGGAATAGATTCCCAAGAAGGGTAGTCTTTGCTCAAAAGAACAATTGACTCTGCTCAATTCACAAGCACATGCAAGATCACCCTAGAGATTCATCAGTAGGGATATGCCCCTCTGCAAGACCAGGGGCTGAAGTCCTGAATGTGGGAGGCAAAGAATGTGAAATGCAGACATTTGAGTTAATTACATTAAATAACAACTACTCATGATCTCAACTAGCTTTTACCAGTGGGAAGGAACTTTATGGAGGGATGCTTCTAAGACCCTGGTGAAGGGGAACCCATAGCACGTCTTTCAGAATGATTAGTGAAACCACAAATTCAGCTTTGTTCCTCCTTCTTTACATTCCTCTGGCATTTCTGTTGCCAACCTCCTGATAACTTTCAAAGCCAGAAAGAGAAAATGTAGTGCTGACCCTGAAGTCAAATGTCAAGTGTATTTCTCATTTTATCTGGTGTTTACTGTGGACACATGTAGGGTAAATGGAAGGAAGGTAAACTAGTTCTCTTTCTTCTGCTTCTCTCTCTCTCGTCGAATAAATGCTTAATGTACAATGAGCAGGTACCTAGTCACACCTAATTTCTAGATGTTTACAGTCCAGGAGTAGAGACTGGACACATGCATAAATAGGCCTATTACAAGGCTGAAGGGAACAAGAGTTTTATGTAATATGCAAACAGTGCCAAGGATTTTAAAATACAGGACCTTCATATGCATTCAGGTCAATTTTCAGCTCTTTTCAGCTACCTAGGGATCCATTTAGTATAAAGCCAGGTAAAAATAATCTAATGGCCTCATTATGGCTTGAAAGGGTTATTGAATACCATTCGGTCACTTATGAAATTTAAAAACACAATAAAGTCATAAAAATGACAGGTGAATTTTTTCGGTGTGTTGCAGTTTTTTGTTTTGTTTTTGTTGGTGAGGGTTGGGGGGTCTTGTATGGTTATTTATTCACCACAGGCAGGATGAATCTAGGTGTCCAGAAGCTCTGGCACCCTTTAGGGGAATATCAGTGCTGTTGTGATCATCAGGTGAGGTGCAAGGGTTCCATCTCTATAGGGATATAATTTATTGCTACTTAATTGGTAATAATGACAATGGAATATGCAAAATTGGGACAGCAACTTGGGAGTCTAAAACAAGTTAGGGTTATTGGGAGACTCATCTGTTTTTTAATATGGTTATTGATACAGATGAAACTCTATTGAATTATTAACATTACTTGATAAAGGATTTAAATGCACCAAGATCTTATATCCAGGACCTTCTGTGCAAAATGTTTTATCTGGACCTGGTACATCCATTCCAGTCTGTCTTCCTCTTACACAGATGAGCAGAGGATTGGCAATTTTCTCTTGGCTGAAAGAGCTACGGGGATCAGGTTTCTCTGTCTGAAATAGAATAAAATATGCTTAGCTATACACATATACCAAGAAGTAGCTTACTTAAAAGGTGGATGAGAACTTAACACCATGATTTCACATGAGTGCAAAGCCCAAATCTTTCCACTGATTGCTGAGGGGGCGGTGGGATGCTTCTAATATCTTCCCAAATGATGAAGCAGTCTACACTACGCAGTAAGTCAATCTGCAGAATTCCTGCACCATGACGTGCAAACCAGCATCCATTACTTTTGGGGGAATATCTCAGGTATTTAATATAATCATTTTACCTTCTTCTTGCATCAGAGTAATTAAAGTATATCAGAAATGGCAAAGGGACATTTGAAATGTTAATCATTGAGAAATAAAAATAGTTCAAAACTTTTTAATAAACAGCTTTCTCAAAGTATTTCCTTTTATGTCTTTCAAAGACACTAGCAGCTATTAAAAGTTTAAAAATAATGGGCTTGATCCCTGCATTTTAATTTTCTTTTTTTTAAAGATTTATTTATTTATTTATTTATTTATTTATTTATTTATTTATTCAAGCATTGGGTACAGAAGCGTGGGAGGGTGAGAGAATTCACCAGAGCCAGAGCGGGGAGCAGAGCAGGCAGAAGGACCGAAGCACACTGCTGAGGGAAGCAGCGGGCGGCAGGAGAGGAGGAGAGGTCTGCGCGCCACGTGGGACCCTCCTCCGGTGGCCGGGGAGCAGCCGGGGATCGAACCGGCGCTGCAGAGGCTGCGGGCAGCTTCTCAACCCAGTGCTCAACCGCTGTGCCACCGGGGAGGCCCTGCATTTTAATTTTCTAAAGTATTTAAATTAGTTTCCTATTGCTGCTGCAATAAATTACCACAAACTAAATTTATATTTAGTAATTTGTAAATGTAAAGCAACACAAATTTATTCTCTTACAGTTCTGGAAGTCAGAACTCACCAGGGAACTGCCTTCCTTCTGGAGGTTTTTGGGTCCATTTTCTGACTTCTCTAGCTTTAAGAAGGTGTCTACATTCTTTTTTTTTTAAGTACATGACAACTTTATTAAATTATGATTTCAAAACTCAGTAGAATGACACTGCTTAAAAGATTAGTAAAATAACATGTTTCCAAGCTGATGTCCAGCCAACTTCAAATATCCAGTCATGAAACACGATTGCTGGAAAGGCAGTGATCTTCTTTGCCCTATTTTTTTTTAAATAATAAATCTTATTTTTATATTCCCCATACAATTGCAACCCCCCCCCCATTCTGACCCCAATCCCTCCCCTCCCGCGCCCCACCCCCCAAAAAGTGTCTTTGGTTCATAGTTGTTTGTTGATTTTGATTTTCACTTTCTTATAGTTATTCTTTGGCTCAAGAACCCACATCACTCTGCCTTATGCTTCAATCTCATCTAACTTCTCTGATCTTTGACCTTCCTGCCTCTTATAAAGACCCTTGTGATTACATTGGGACCATTAGATAATTCAGGACAATTTCCCCTCTTAAGATCCTTATCTTAAACACATCTGCAAGTCCCATTAGCCATGTAAGGGCTGAGAGACTAGGACCTGGACATCATTGGGAGGCAATTATTTCTCATTATATATGGTGGGACTTCTCTCATTTTATATCTGGGTGACTTTTCTTCAGTCAGATTTTACCTATCTGAAAATTGAGTCATCTTGTTCTCTCTCTCTCTTTCTCTCTCTCTCCAAAAGCAAATCAGAAAAAAAGTCATATATAGTACGCTGCTAGACATGTGTTGCATAATTCACTTTTTAAAAATAAACTTTTGATTTTCCATGGGGTTACAAATATTTAAATTTTGGTATTACAATGTGTTATATAATTCTTTAGACTCTTCACATACAATTATAAGAATACATTATTCATGGCATTTAATGTAATCACCACTGCTAAACCTTGAAAATACAGCATCAAATTTATAAATCAATCACATTATGAAATTTCTTATGCCCTGTAGCATAAGAAATACTTTTGCTCCAGTTCATCATATCCATAATTTTAATTTAAAAACAATTGATGATTGTTCTTCTGAACATAAAAGTATTATGAGTAAACCACTATTTGGAAAGCATAATATAATTTTATGCTTTTTATGAAAAATGTGATTGGGCATTGGATTCAGGCATGCCAAGTTTCAGTCAAAAGTAAATTTTATGACTGCGTGTTAGGTACCTTTAAACAGGGGTGTGTAATGGAAATTGTGACAGGTACTTAATTATAATAACGCTACTCAGTGTGGATATAATAAATGTGCCGAGTGAGTTCATAAAACACTGTAACATGGCCTGGAAACCTGTGAATAACATGGATAGTCACCAAGTGGCCACATCTTTTCAATTTGCCTTAAAAGCAAGTGGATAAAGAGAATGTCTCACAGATTCCTAAGCTGATTCTTGACTCACAGCTCCATGATGTGAGGCCCTCCTTTCAAACAGAAAACTAACAAGACATTAGCTCTCAGTGGCAACAAGTCTTAATTCTATCTTTCTTTGGTTCAAAATAAAAACCAGTACCTTTAGAAGAGGCTGGTGTGAGAGAGCATTTGAGCAGGAAATACTGTGTGATTGGCTGCAGCCATTTGAATATAGTAAAACCTCTGACAGAAATTTGCAAAGGACCAGTTAGTTAGAAGGGAATTTGCAGGGATTCTGTTATAAGGTGATAAAGGTATAAGAAAATGTTAAAATATCTTTAGGTAAATGGAGAAGTAATCTTTATGCAAGTCTTTCAGGACTCAAGAAATAAGATAGCCTTTTGCCATTAGACACCTGTGTGTCACATTATGGGTTAAAAGGCACAAGGTTAGAATTGGAGAGCTACAAAAAAATCAATAGTGGTCACATGTATTTAATGGAAATGACTTAAATTCCTCAGTTAATAAGAGCACATCGGATGTTAGGTGGCATATAAACAATCCTGGACAAAGTCTGCAGAACGAACTCAGTTGGACAAGTCAGTGGGCTAAGAGTGAAGCAGAGGAAATTGATAAACAGCAGAGCTAGAAGAGATTAGAGAGAGAATTCCAATACCTGTGTTTCTCAAACTCAAACTCAGTGTTTACCCAAGTCACCAAGAATCGTGTTAGAAAGTAGATTCTCAGTAGGTCTGGGGTGGCAGCTGAACTTCCTGCATTTCTAACAACTTCCTAAGTGACACTGATGCTACTAGTCCTTAGATTACACTTTGAAGTAAAAAGATTTAGAGAATTACCAACAAAAGATTCATGGTTCCTTATGCATTTTTGAAGATGGAAGCAAGTCAAGGTATTTAAAAAAAAAAAAAGACACTGGGCATTTATTTTTCAGAACAAAATAGTAAATAAATAAAAATACCAAATGACTTTGTATCTAGTTAATAACTCACTGGGATTCTGGCCTCAAACTGCTCATGTTTGTTCCATTCTAACTATATGTCCTCAAGTTCAGAACTCCTCTCTGCCTCTGTCCCATCATCTATAAAAAGGGGCTGACAATTAGAGCTCCCTGGCAGGTTTGTGGGAGGATTAAATGAGTTAATATATGCTATATGCTTATAGCACTGCATGTCCCAGCACAAGTCCTCAATCAAAATTAGCTAGTGTTTTTGTCAGATGCACAGATTAGTGGTGGCATGACTTTGATTTTTAAGAAAAACGGAGTAATTATCTTTTTATTCATGGAAGATGCTAAAGTCAAATCTTTCATCCCAGAATACAACTTTTCTGTTCAGAAGCTGAGGACCTTTCGGGTGGATGCATGAAAACCCAGGACGGCTGTGCTATATTTGACTGGTGCAAACAACTAATTACAAAAATAGAGCTAGAATCTAGATTTCAATTCTCTAGTTGAATGGATATTCTGATCTCTTAACACGAAAAATATTTTTCAAAGCTTTCCAATAACTCAATCACAAAAGTGGGTGAAATAAGATTCACAGTCAAACTTTCAAGTAACTGAATCTGTTATCCATTTCTACTTTCATTCACTTTCTTCCTAAATTTTTACAATCTGAAAGCCATTCCTTATATTATGCTAGTTCTACCCTTTTCCACACATTGCCCCTACTGTGGCCAAGCCAAATGGTCTAATATTGATTTTCACTTTTTTGTAGTGCAGTCAAACATTAGACCCTGAAGTCTGCATCTTACTAAAATGCTGCGCTCATGACCTTTATGAAACAGCACTTTCTTACCCTTTCCACATATCTGACTCTTTGCCTTCTTCGCTGAATCTTTTCATTTTTTCACTCTCTACTTGTAGACCTTCTTCCTTCTGCCTTCTATTTTTTATATGCTACCCTTACCCTCTATTTCTCTTTCTTGATATTTCCTCAGAGATTTTATTCATTTCTGTGTCCTCAATCATAATGTAGAGACTTTGAACTTTGAAGATGAAAAAGAACTTATAAATTACATTTAATAACCTATGCCATAAGAGTATTTATTGGTAAGTAAATGAGTCTCAGATAGAATATTTCTTGAAGATCACACGCAAATTTCTGAAAAATTAAGATTTTAGGTGGCATGGACCAATGTGAGAGAAGCTTGGACTCTGGAGTCAAGTCATTGAGTGTGCCTGCTTTGGTCCTGCCACTTTCATTTGCCTGTCAAATTAGGCAAGTTAATTAGCCTTTCTGTGTCTGTTTCCATATCTGTAAATGGGGATGTTACCATCTAACTCATTGGGTTGTGCCATGGTATAGGAAGTTTTTCACAGGGTGGCTGGCCTAAGGGGGCATTCAAAAATGCTACCCTTCCCCTCTTTCCTTTTGTTTAAAACCTGTTTTCTGTTCTTCAGGAGATGCCTCTTGGAAATTCATCTCCAGTCCTGATCTTCAGCACCTGTTTCCTGACAAGTATTTTCTTTTATACAATTCACTATCTTCTCAAATTCACAGTCTTGAACCAATTCATCACCTTCTCTACCAAACCGGTTGTTAATATTGCCATGTTTGGATAATACTGATAGTGTTCATATCTCTCAAACACAATCTTTGAATTACCGCTAATCCACTGTACTGCATCCCCCACTCCCCATTGGTTAGTCATTAGGTACTTTCACTTCTTCACCAAGTCCCTTCTATATGCTCATGTCTTCCCTTGCTCTCCTTCAGGGTTTGTAATGTCATTCCTCAAATGACATCTATTACAGGTTCTCAAATAACATTGCTTCCTTCAGTGCTGTTTCACTATAATGTTTTTTTTTAAGTATTTTTTTTAAATCTCTCTTATTTTTAAATTTTTTTTTTTTTAAGATTTAGTTATTTATTTATACAAGCACTGGATACAGTCAGAAGCGTGGGAGGGCGAGAGAATTCACCAGAGCCAGAGCGGGGAACAGAACAGGCAGACTGATGAAATACACTGCTGAGGGGAGCAGTGGGCACGGCAGGAGAGGTCTGCGCACATGTGGGACCCTCGCTGGCGCCCGCCCGGGATGGAAGGGGCGTGGGCGCTGCAGAGGCTGCAGGAAGCTTCGCAGCCCAGTGCTCAGCTGCTGCGCCACCAGGGGAGGCCCTCACTATAATGTTAATGAGAAAAAAAAAATGCCAGCTGATGTTGAACCAAAAGAACACTATTTGAGGACCTGTTTTGTTATACTTCATTTTGCTTAAAGTCACAGCTTCCAAGAACCTATCAATGAGACAACATTGAGTGAACACTCACTGTAGTCATATTGGGCTCCAGTTTGCCTTTGTGCTTTCCAGGTCAGCGTGCATACCACAGCCCATCCAAACTTCCAGAAGCACAACTGTGACAACTTCCTTCCCATACTCAAAAATCTTCAATGATGCTTCATCCAAACATGAGTGTTCACTGAAAACTTTCAGTGATGCAGTCTTAACTTTTCTTTCTAGATTAATTTTAATTAATCCATTAGATAAACTTATGCTTCAGCCAAGTCTATATATTAATTATTTTTCTCTAAATTATATTTTTCTATCTCTGAATTTAAAAAAAAATTGTAATGAAAGTATAAAACAAAAATTATCATCATGAACATTTTTAAGTATACAATTCAGTGGTATTATGTACATTCAAATTGTGGTGGAACTATCACTACTATCCACCTCCAGGACATTCTTCATCTTGCAAAACTAAAATGCTATATAATTAGAGAATAACTCTCCATCCTCTCCCACCCTCAGCTCCTGGGAATCACCATTCTATTTTCCTTCTCTAAGAATTAAATTACTTTAGGTACTCATATACATGGAATCAGAGTATTTGTCCTTTTGTGACTTACTTCACTTAGCTTGATGTCAAGATTCATTCACTTCATATCATTCCTTCCTTTTTAAGGGCTGAAAAATATTCCTCTGTGTGTGTGTGTACACCTCATTTTGTGTATCCATTCAGACATCATTGGCTACTTGGGTTGTTCCCACACTTTGGTTATACTATGGTTGTTGTGAACATAGTCGCTATGAACACTGGTGCATAAATCCTACCTCTAAGCTTGTACATGTGCTATC
Organism: Talpa europaea; assembly: GCF_964194135.1. Taxonomy (NCBI): domain Eukaryota; kingdom Metazoa; phylum Chordata; class Mammalia; order Eulipotyphla; family Talpidae; genus Talpa; species Talpa europaea. The sequence continues at coordinate 95,592,556 of NC_140069.1, read as the reverse complement.
TTCTCCCCTGCAGAAATATCCTTTCGCCTTCTTCCCACCGATTAGAATTCTGCCCAAACCTTAGAGTCTGGGTTGAAATAGCATTGCATAAAGCTGTCTCCCATCATTATACCCACTTGGTACTTAGCACATAGTCTAGTCCCTTGTTTTCAGTTTAAGCTTACTTATGTGAAATTTGTAAGCTTTCAAAAAGATATATAATGCCCCCTTCTGCCTTCCCTGCCCCCTTCCCCTTACTGATTGTTTGATTAACAGGTCGCCATAGAACTTGGTTTAGTTATTTTTATAGGGAGAGCATGTAATTAATAAATTTTATGTAGACGATCATGAGAAGGATAGAGAGGAAATGATGGAGAATTAGTAAGACTATTTTCCAATTGGTCACAAGTCAGTATGGTTAGTGAAGATTCAAGAGTAACAAAATACCCTTTCTATTTCTTTTCCTAACTTTTACATCTTTTTGACATGCAAAAAAGATACAGCATTAACAATCACCAAAAAATGTTGTATATTAGGAAGAATTGAAAGGTTGTGTGACTTACTGCAAGTCACACAGCTAATAAATGCCGACTCTAAGCAAAACCCAGGTATCTGTTCTCATTACCACTGCCAAACCTCAGAACACGTACTGCCATGGGCAACTTCAGAACCTGATGACTATTTTACCCACTTTGGTTTTGAATCTTCATTTTTCACCTATATTGTATTTCCCTTATACTCTCAGGGGCAGAGAAAACAGAATCTTCAAATTGAGCCAGAGAATTTAAAATGGTTTTGACAAGCATCATAATGTGGCTTAGAATAAGCAGAATGAAAATTCAATATGGATGATCATAGCTCAGCAAATTGTGGAAATAAGCTCTAGAGAATCATAGAATATTATGCACAGCAGGAAGACCTTTAGAAGTTAGTTGACTGTGGCTGAACATGGATATGCAATGTAAGATGCAGGGGTAAGAACGGATTTTGATAAAATATCATAAAAGAAACATAACACGAACTACTTATATAGTAATTCATTTTTCTTCCAGAAAAAAATAATGGCTCATTATCAGAGAATTTTTTTCTGTTATTGGGGATTTCTGATTTATGCATGTATCTTTAGGACAATAATCATAAATGTATTCATCCATTTACTGAAATACTTATTAAGTAGCTGTTATGTGCCAGGCATGGTGGCAAGGTTAGGGAGGAAATTACAGTCACTATCATGAAAGATTTAAAAGTGTACCCTTATAAACAGGTGGATAAAAGATAATTAAAATTTAAAAGAGATATAGACATAAGATCATCAAGGAACAGACTTCAGAAATGTCTAACCCTGCTGGGCTGCAGGATTTGGTGAGGGAAGACTTCCTGTCTGAGTTGGGAGTTAATCAGGAAGAGAAGGGGGAGGAGTGGTCGTGTGTCATAAATAAAGCACTTGAGCCATGACATGAAAGTAAGAGAATATGTGCCCAGCTCTACCTGATAAGGAGCAAGGTATGACTGATATCATAAATGTGAGGCTGGACGATGGTGGGGAAAACTGGTGTGGAAGGAGAGCTTGAATTTTAATCTGTAGTTTATCTTTGATTCCCTCAAACAATACTTGTATATGCATGTGTACTGGTTGGACAAATAAATTAGTGCTTCATTCACAAAGTCAATGTGAAAAATTATAAAAACCAAGATATTTGAAACTAAGAGCAGACAACCTTAGTGATATTTTATGAGGAATACTTATGACAGCTTCTCTATTTTCCCTCTATAATACCAAACTAAGGAAACTAACAGAAAAAAACCCACTTAAGTTCTATATAAGAACTCTCTGGCTGTGAATAAGTTACTTAGCAAATAGCTGCATTATGCAAACTCAGGCAAATAACTGATTCTTCTTTGAAGCATTCTCACAACATGGTCATGGCCCACAACGAGGGCAATCTCGCCTAACTGACCTGTGAAAACCTTTGTTCTGATGTGGCCAGCAACCTCCTCCTTTTAGTGCAACAACTCTGCATGCAACTTCAGGGTTAACATAACTTATTTCTCCCTGCGGAATCCTGAGTGATGTGATTACAGTTTTATTTTGGCTGCATTCAAGGTAACCTTTTCTGCCCTTTATGTGCATTCAAGAGTGTTGGCGAGATGGTGGTACCCATATTGCTTTATAGTCACTGGTGGGGGTTAGGGGCAGAGAGAATAGAGGACATTTAAAGAAAAATCAGTTTGCTGTGGTCCTCCAGAGATCTTCCGGTCGACACCCCTCATTGCCTTTATCAACATTCTGCTTTTGTGCTGCAGCTAACCTGCAGCATGGGAAACAGAGTGGTAATAGCACTCCTAGTCCACACCTGGAAGCCCCTCAGAGCATCCAACAGCATTGCCTGCCCATAAAATCTCAGCCCAGCTCCGGGAAATCTCCCTATTTGTAAAGGGCTTTGTACAGTTAGAGCCAGCACACAAGAACCCACAACCTAATTTTCCTGATAAGAGGCCATTTTGCATATAAGAAACATGCTCAAGACCCTCGCTCAAGCTGCTAAGGCCCCAGTGCTATTTTTGCTGGCCTAGTGGCAGCCTCCTTAGCTGAGTGGCAGTAGGAGTCAGGAAAAGTCTGCTTAGGGCAACCACAGCCAGGATTTGCTAATAGAGACAATACCTTGCCCAGAAGGCAGCTTCCAGCTGCAACCCTGAAGCACACACGTTGAGAATGTATCACACAGAACTGTCAGTCAGTACTGGAGCCAGAAAATTGTTGTTTCAAATGTTACAGTACAGGAAAATCGCCTCTCTGCACTTGCTGCCAAAAAAATGACAGCTTAATTTATGCCACACTGAAGCTACATTACAGAGCCATTCAGCTTGGCAGTTAAGTACGCTCCATGCTCACATCTTCCCTCTGTGCAAGTGCACTGGGGGGAAATACATAGGGGCTATAATAAGGACAATTGGCCGAGGGGTTTGCCATGTCAGTGGAACTAAATACAGGTGAAACAGAATCAGCAATAAAATACATCACCCCCACATCATTTGCAAAACCCACTTCTGCCTGCGTAGTTGCAAATATTCAGGAAGGCTCTGTGGCAATATCGTTATGCACGGGATAGATTAGGGAGAGATGTGCTGGTGTCAACCCCCTGGGTTTTATGTTGAGGGGAGGTGCTGCAGTATAACCCGTGACTTTGAAAATTATGTCAGTATCCTTGGTGCAGACCTTCAAAACTTGGCAGTGTTTATCCTTTCTGAAATTAAAAATCTGACAGTATTATACAGTAGCCAAGTATCTTTATTTTTCACCTAGATGTATATTAGGATATTAAAGACACACTTAAAAGTCAAGCTTTTAAAAATCAATCCAAATAATTACTATCAACCCATTTCTGTAATTTTCACACACAATGAATCATTATCTATGTGAATGGCAAACAATCTGACTTCTTTGAGCAACAAAAATAGAAAAGTTAGAGATTAGCTAGAGGTGTGTTTTTTCTTTACACTCTTAGGCGAGAAACTTCTCTAATGCCATACAAATTCTAATAAATAAACAGCATCATGTATACTGACTTTTCAGATGAGGAATCAAAGTCTCCTAGATATAATCATGTCAGGGCATATGGCTACCATTTAAAGCAAAAGATGCCAGATTTCAGAGTTCCTTTTGTGGGTACCCTCTTCCCAGGAATGGCTACATGGAATTAGAACACTAATTGGGCTTCAGAATATTTTGCGAAGAAGAGATTTATAAATAATTTACAAAAAATTTATATGGCAACCCTTGTAAAATATCACAGCCCCAAGAAAGCAGATTCTCTGCAATTGGCGTCTCTGCTCAGTAAGCCATTCATAATAAAATGAGCAGCCCTCAAAAGAGAGCAAATGCATTTGCAATGGCTGTTGATGTGCTATAAATCATTCTCAATAAAACGACTTGCAGAGATAAATGATACATATCTATTTAATAATCCATTATCCAAAATAAATATTCTACCTTAAAATAAAGCAAATGCACTTGCACTGGTTGTTGATGTGTTAGAGCTGCTCAGGCTAATGGTAAAATGATTTGTAAAGTGGAGCTCTAGTGTTGGGCATTGTGTCTTGTGTGCTCAGGAGAGATTAATGTATCTTTATAACTCATCAATAGAAATGCCTTAAAGTAAAAACATCAACCAAAATGTTCCCACACATCTGTAATCAAACTCATTTTAGTTTCCTCATTGGGTGCCTTCATTATCAAAATACAGATTTTTTTAAGCATGACTTTGTAGGGTGGTGATGTGCTTACTAAGTTATGACAAAGAAGGTCAAATAGACAAGCCTCTAATGGCTACAGGTTTATTATGTAAAATAGCCCATTGTTAGGAATGAGAGAATCAATATTAAACAATATTAAAAGCAGCGCTGGTTCAATTCCCGGCTGCTCCCCAGCCACCGGAGGAGGGTCCCACATGGTGCGCGGACCTCTCCTGCCGTCCGCTGCTCCCCTCAGCAGTGTACTTCGGTCCTTCTGCCTGCTCTGCTCCCTGCTCCCTGCTCTGGCTCTGGTGAATTCTCTCACCCTCCCGCGCTTCTGACTATACCCAGTGCTTGTATAAATAAATAAATAAATCTTAAAAAAAAAAAGGCACTTGGATTTTCACAAGTAGGAGAATAAGGGGTTATTCTAAAAAAGGCGAATTTTCCCAGATTTAAAATCCTACTGACCTCAATATGGTCCAAACACACGAACAGTTATTCACTATTCAAATACTGTATATTATGGATCCTTCTTATAGCCCCCTAGATTAAAGTTCTTGGTTCAGTTATCAGCAGTGATGATAGTCAGGATGACTTGGGACAAGCTAGCTCTTTGTGTGCTTGATGGATCACTCTCCCAAAAGAGGACTCAACCCTAAGTGACCTGTAGAACTTCTATCAGCATTAAACACCTGTATTTTGCTTTCCTTTTAAATTTTATTAATCTTTTCACTTTTTGTCTTCTTCTGGTTCCTCTTCCTTGCATTTTAACATTTTTAATTCTAACGAATAAGGACTCATTCTAACTAAGCCCAACACTATTATCCCACATGGCACCTTAAAAGGATGATTATGGTCATGATTTTGGTTATATATCATATTCAATTAATTGAATCTGCCATTCACATATCCCCATGTATTCATTTGTACAAAGTATGACTGTTGCCTCCCCTCACCTCCTCAAGCCGACTCTGGAGCATATATGATTGTTTAGTGGCCACTAGATAAGTAATGTCCTTGTGCTTATGCTTGTCTACCACTCACAGTCTCGCCTGTGACCATGGTCTACCTATTATAGAACTCTTGCCTAAAGTTGAATGACAGCGGTAGTCCAACTCTGATTAACTGACAGCTTCATAGAGACTTCCCACACCCCCACGATGTCCTTCATATTACTAGTTCATGTGTCCAGGTTCTTAATATTCCTTAATTGTAATGTGCTTCTGATTCTATTGGTTATATTTAATGGTCCCAAATGAGAACATTTCAGGTAGTAAGTGACTGATGGATATACCTCCACGGAGTCACCGGCAATTCCTTTAAAGTAATTTTTTTACCTTTGGGTTTTAGCAGTCTAGTTAAAGGAGACTAAGTTGCAAAAATGAACTTCATTATTCAACAGGAAATTATTAAATACCTACTATGGGCCATGTCTTATGCTAGGCACTAGAACAGACATTATCTTTCATTTCAAGGAATATCTAAGTTACTAGCTGAACAGCTACCTCTTATTTTTAATAAAGCTCTCTCTCATTATCTTACACTTTGATGAACTTCTTTGAGTCTTTTTGTCATGAACAATGAAGTTCTTATGCTTTCAAGTTTGTGCTTTAATATGCCTGTGGCTCTCCAGAGAAAGAGTAGCAAAGTATAGTTATCATTAGGCCGAAATTTCCATTCCAAATTTTTCATTTAATTATCCTAACATGAACGCATTGAATTATCCTAAAATGAACACATCTTTACGATCAACTGTTCCTAAATCTGTAGAAACAACAGGTGTAATTCCTGTCAATTAACATGGCAAATCTCACTGCTTACCTGCTGACTGGGCCACCTGGTTGACTGCCTAATGCCTTCCCTCCCACTGGCCTCTGCGTGGCTTCCCAATTTTACTCTGAAAAAGCACCTTCCTTCTTTCCTGCCTGAACCATTTTTCCTTCTTAACTTGGGAAGTTGGCTTTTCTTTTTCTTTTTTTTTCTTTTTTGTTTTTTTTTAAGATTTATATATTGATGTATACAAGAGACAGGGTACAGGCCAAAGATGCAGGGTGTGAGAGGATTCACCAGAAACAGAGTGGGAAACAGAACAGGCAGACTGACCAAAGCACACTGCTGAGGGCGAGACAGGAGAGGTCTGTTGTGCCATGAAGGTTGCTACCTGGCCAGCCGGAATCCAACTCATATTGCAGAGGCTGCGGTTTGCTTCATAGTGCAGTGCTTAACCCCTTGCGCCACCAGGGAGGCCTGGCTTTTCTTTTTAAAGCATGAAGAGGGAACTAATAACGTGAGGTTGTTCTTTCTAAGGCATGAGGTGCCCTATGCTGAATCAAGGGAATCTAGGTAAAAGATTGAGAACTCCAAAGAAAAAGGACTCTTGATCAATCTAAATAAGAATTTAGCTAAACCAGCCGGCTTTTTACAGATGTATATTTGAAGGTCAGTAGACATCCTGTCTCATATTGGAACTTGATTCATAGTTCCACTGGTAGGAAACTTGAAGGGCTCCCTAGAGAGGGCTTAAATCATACATGTTGCCTCATGGGGTCCCTTATCCAAACATGATCATGTTCTGAAAAATCTCTGCAAACTCCTTGTAAGAAAAATCACTGGCAGTTAGATATCATATGCATACACCCTGAAACCTCTGTCTATTCTAGTAGGACATGTGATAGTCTGATGCAGCCATTTTGACATAGTCAAAACTTTAGTTATCACGTATGCTATCTCCAGATAGTAACTGTGACTATTATCCAATAATTCTGAATACTAATTGAAAATAAAGATAGAGCATTTTGTCTTTAAGGTCCATAGTAAGGATGAAATCATTTTGTCTTAGCTTCTCTCAAGCCCATTTCCATCCCATCAGAGGCCATACTGACAGGGGTGTCAGCCCCAGGTTGTCTGGCTTTTGACTCTTTACCAAGATTGACGCACCAACACCAGGACAGTGCACCCAGCTATACGAAGTTGCTCACATCCAATCCTGATTTTTTTCAGTCATGCAAAGTTAAGGGAAGGAGACTCACAGATTTACTTTAAGACCAGAAATGAGTGGTTAATAGGTGGGATTTGCAAAATGAGGGCTTGATTGGAACTGGGAATAGATTGCGATGCAACAGTTTTGGAATGATGAGCATAGGTAGGGAAGGGTTTTAAAGCTAATTATCTTGGTTAGATCATAGTCTTATCTTCCGAGAGCAAGTATTTCTTAGAGCAAATATATCTGGCTCCAGCACCACTTAATTCAGGGACAGGAAATTATATTGTTCTCAATTCTCAGAATCTGCACTTGCCTGAACAGTGTCAGAAAGAGAAGTACTTTAGAAGTTCTCAAATACACAACCCCCTTCTCCCAACCAACCACCCAAACCACAAATTAATGAACTGCCCACTTTGCTTTCTTAGCTCTCTTGACTCTATCCTAGATTCTGGGCCCATACTTCCTTCAGGACATAGTTAAAATGCCTTCCACCTGAAACTGTATGGACCATGAATCAGGATTCTTTCCATAGTCAAATCATTATAAGGTTTGGTGTAGGGTTAATCTTTTTTCCCTTGATAGTCCTAGGACTAGATCTCATATTGGCTGGTTTTGAGAATTGCAAGTTCTCCTCTGATGAAAACTACATACGAGGTGATTTTTCTCTTCTGTCAAGTCTTTCTTATTATAGTCCAACCCTGACCTATAATAGGAAATATTCAGTAGCCTCTTCCTTGATCTCACCTTATTTTATGCCTCTTAGCCTCTTATCCTAACTGCTCACCTCCAAGCCTCTGACTTACCTCCAAACTGACAATACATCTGTGTTGATCTTCACTGTTCTACATTGGTCATGGTTTTTCACTCATATTCTGGCCTACATTCTCTCAGTGGCTTTGAGATATCACTCTGTTATCTCTTTGTTCCCCCATGAGGTTGTAAGCCCCCTCCCCAATTATAAAGTTTCCTCTCACCAAACTGTGCTCAAGAATATATCAGATATTTCCTAACAAGCCTGAATTGCTACTTTAAATGTGCTCCATGCTCTCATAAGTTACCTTTGAAATTTAAAACATCTAAAGATACACAAATATAGTAACAACTATAGGGTTTGGTTTTGTTATTGTCATATCCCAACATCTGTTTAAAAATGAGAAAGCTCCTGGGGTAGGATATAGTTATCAAGATAGTGAGAAACGTTGATCAACTTTACACAAATGAATTCTGGATTTTGGAAAACAAACAAACAAAGATGACTATAGAAATTAGCTGTAGATACTGATCACAGAATGAATAAATGAATGAACAGATCTGACAATTATTGCATTGCCTTGGTTCCAGTACCCAGTTTCACTTTTGGTTTGTAACGATTATGTGTAAATTGTTGTTCCCATGAACTAGACTTGCAAAAAGGTGAGCATCTTTCTTCCCCAGGAGAGTCTCCTCTGGTTTGTAGTAGCTTCATTCAGGTGGTCTCCAAAGTTTCTGCCAACATTTCCAACAAATGTCATTGAAGAGGATGTTATTTTTCACATGTGAAAATTAGCTTAGATAAATAACTGCTTAACTCACTTAGGTTTATATGATTACTCACCTAGCTGCTAGGAACTATGAATTGTTATTATTTAAAGGAATAAAAGCCAGTGTCTCATAAAGAACTTCTTGGTGCTATTACACTAAGGCAAGCACAGGCTTCATGACCCTGTATCTGATATTTGCAATGTGTTTGCTGGTAAGTAATCAAGATTTTGAGGTGCATATTCCTTCTGATGGACTCTAAAACCATTGGTCTTAGGGAAAATCGAGTAAGGTTTATCAGAAAGATTTTATCTACATATTAAATATAATATAAACTATGAAAACAAAATCATGGAAGGAAATGCAGAAATACTGAGTGAACCCAGTAAAAGAGGTCAACTGTTTGGTGATGGATGGAAGTTAGAATTCTGGAGGAAAATAGAAGGTAGTTTATACAGATACTGATTTAAAAGGGATTATATCAAACTAGAAAATTTCTGTACATCAGAAAAGATAATGACCAAAGAGACACCCTACTGAATGGAAGAAAACATTTGCACACCATATATATATATATATATATATATATATATATATATATATATATATATATATCTGACTGACATCAAAGATCTACAAAGAGTTTATACAACTCAAAAAAAGAAATACACAACCCAATCAGAAAATGGGCAGAAGAACTAAATAGGCACATCTCCAAAGACATGCAGATGACCAACAGATGAATGGAAAAATCTTCATCATCACTTATCATCAGGGAAATGAAAATCAAGACCGCAATGAGATACCATATCACACCTGCGAGAATGTTCCATGCCAAAAAATCCAGAAACAAGTGCTGGTGAGGGTGTGGAGAAAAGGACACCCTATTATGCTATTGGTGGAAGTGTAGACCGGTTTAGTCCCTGTGGAAATAAGTGTGGAGATTCCCCAAAAGACTGGAAATGAATCTACCATATGACCCAGCAAATCCACTCCTAGGTGTCTAGCTAAAGAGCACAAAAACACTAATTTGAAAGGAAACCTGAACTCTTATGTTTATTGTAGCACTACTTACAATAGCCAAGATATGGAAACAACCTACATGCCCCAAAATAGATGAACAGATCAAGATGATGTAGTATAGATACACACTGGAATACCACTCAGCAATCAAAATAGATAAACTAATGTCATTTGTGGCAATATGAGTGGAACTGGAAGGGATTATTCTAAGTGAAGTGAGCCAAAAGAAGAATGAAAAATTTTGCATGGTTTCGCTTATGCACGGAATTGAGAAAAAACAAACTAAAGATCAGACAAAGACAAACTATAAGATCGGCCCTTGAGAGGGCCTCCCCTGGTGGCGCAGTGGTTGAGCGCTGGGCTGCAAAGCTGCCCCCAGCCTCTGCAGTGCTGGTTCCATCCCCCACCACCGGAGAGGGGCCCACATGGCACACAGACCTCTCCTGCCGCGCCCACTGCTCCCCTCAGCAATATACTTCGTCAGTCTGCCTGTTCTGTTCCCCACTCTGGCTCTGGTGAATTCTCTCACCTTCCCATGCTTTTGACTGTACCCAGTGCTTGTATAAATAAATAAATAAATAAAAACTTTAAAAAAAAAAAAGAAACAAAGTGCAGCTTAGTATCTAAAAATTATGTGAGCATTCTAAGTTACAAAGGCTTAAATCTTAAATGGTATTAACAATAGTATAAAATTATTGTTCTATATATTTCTATTTAACTTTTCACTGTTAACTTCAAATAACACTAAGTACCTACTTATTTGAGATTTAATAAACACAAGGACCATGCTGAAAGAAATATATTAATGCAGCCTATGGAATATAAAATCTTTTGACTATGATTGTTTTTTTTTCTTTTCATTCTCATGAGACTTTAGTACATCTGGATTTAAAAGCTTAGTTTACTAGCTCCTTAAGGGTTTAAAGTCACATCATCATTGAAGATTAATTTATTGAGATACTGATTTGTATGTGTTCTAGTTTTTTGCTTTTCTTCCCCTCTTTAAGTAAGTCTTGTTTTTCTTTTTGTGGAGGATGGGCAAGGTACATATTTCAGAGTAGAGGTTTTTGTGAGTAAAGAAAACTAAAGTTACTTGGAGTCAATAGTACCTATTCTGTACTAGCCTAAACTCATCAATAACAATACTCTGTCTCTCGTGAAGAGAGAGACACAGTTGTCACTCCAGTTGCAAAAAGAGAGACTAGAAGAAGAGATTTCCTCAAGGCTAAGAAGGTACATAGGTGGTAGGACCGACCTCGGCACCAGTTGGTGTTAGGATCCTGGGGTGGTGGCAAATTCCTGAGGAAATGGTTGTGTGCGCATTCCAGGAAAACAGATTCAGGCATCAAATGAGGGCTTTCATTCTCTGCAAAGATTCCTGTGTCCCACAAAAACATGATAACAGAGATCCACCAGAATTCAAGCACTGGATTCCCATATGGGTGGTGGCTTAATGGCCCAAGGTTCCTGATGGTCTATGTATTATGTAAATCTTTTGGGTTTTTGTATGGCCTAAATAGAGGTAGAGATAGAATCCTAATGTTGAATTTCAGATAGGAGGGTTCAGATGAAGTTTGTTTATTATTTAAGCTTATTAGTTTACTTCTAGTTTATTTTTTAAGATTATTCAGATAATATAAAGAAAGAGACTTACATTACAACCTCATAGTTTATAGATTAATAGTACAACTGCCACGCATGTCTTATAAGCACAGTACTTTGCACATTAGGTGCTTAGTAAACTTTTTGAATGGTGTGAAACTGCAGGTGAAAATTTATTGTAGCAATGCTAATGAGTTTAGCCAATAAAGTAGACACTTGCCCCAACAGAGATTAGAAACTATCTAGAAAGCCATTACTTCAATGATTAACTGTGATGTTGCCACCAGGCAAGTGTGTATTATAGAGTATATGGAAAAGGGTAAACAAAAAGTGCCAGTTCAGTGTGGTGATCTTGCCATCACTTGCTAGCTGAAAGGATGAGTTATGCCCTTGTTTAATTTGTCAGCATTTCAATTAGAACATCATTGGTGACCCTTCCTCCTGACACAGGCTATTTTGTTCTTGCAACAAACTTGGCCATTGGCCACATTTCCTATTATTGATGATGTGAATTTATGTATTGCAGATATAAATGATTTAATTGCATATATAAATGATTTAATTGCAGATTAGATAAATATGATGTAGACATTCCCAATCACATAATTATTCAAAAGATGATAATAATTTGTCCCATTTGTCAAATAATGTTACTGCATTTTAATTTACATTTTCAGAAGATTTAATTAACCAAGTTCTAGGAATTTAGACAGGAACAAGCCGCCTTAAATTCTTCCTGGAACAAGGCAGGATATAAATAAATAAATAAACAGACAAGAGCAGATTGTCCCTTTTACTGATATGATTTCTTTCCTCTAAAGATTCCTTTTTTTTTGCTCCCAGAGAAGAATGGTGTACTTGAGGTGACCCATCAAAATTAAAACAACTAGAAAAAACATTCAGTAAGTATATCCTGAGTTGGGACTAACATTTTAAGATCCACTTCTTTCAGAGCTATTATTTGATATTAATTTAGATCAGGGATATGTAACTAAAATTGGGGTTCTGGGAGTCTTAAAATAAGGATGAGAGAAGAATTGCATCATTACATTACCTGTAATGAGATTTAGCCTTCCTTCAATTATAAGTGTAGGCAACAAATCAAAGTAATATCTGCTGTACCTGGGATATCATTGATCAAAAAAACAAGATATCCTTTGATCTTGTTTTAAAATGTGTCAGTAAAGACTCATGTACCTTCTATGTTGCAATTACGTATTTTTATCTCAATTTCCTTTGCAGTGCTATATGTTTGACTTTATGCATTTAAAAATACACTGAGAAGGGGCCCATAGGAAGCAGAAAACTGTCAAAGGGCCCAAGGCAGAGAAAAAATTAAGAACCCTGGGTGTATATGTGGTTTCAGGAATGAATCCTGGGTTCAAAAATCTCCTCAGTTAGTGATAGGCACCATCATGTATGCTTTTGTGTTCCCATACTTAAAACAAGTTCTGCACATAGTAATAATAAATACTTGCTAAATATTTAATAAATGCATATATACACCTGAATATTAACATGATAAAGGGGATATGAGTCTGTGCTCATCTTTTCAAGATACAGTTTGTGCTTAATACTTTTTGCCAGGCAATGAATTCTTTAAAATCCATTGTAAAGAAAAACACCAATGCATACCCTGCATGTTTTAATATTTTTCAGCAAATCGTTTGGCTTCTACAACATATGTGTATAAGACACCAAGACAGAAGTTAAAAATTGTGATGCAATTTTCGTCTAGGCCAGTTGCAACTTAAATATGTGCCATCGCTTTTATAGATTATCTGTTCATAGCCACAGGGAGAACGTGAGTTTTTATTTTTTTCTGTTAGAAGATGTCTTATTGTAAAAAAAAAAAAAAGAGAGAGAGAGAGAGAGAGAGAGAGAGGCCTCCCCCGTGGCGCAGCGGTTGAGCGCTGGGTTGCAAAGCTGCCCGCAGCCTCTGCAGCGCTGGTTGGATCCCAGATGGCGCGCAGACCTCTCCTGCTGCCTGCTGCTCCCCTCAGCAGTGTATTTCGTCACTCTGCCTGTTCTGCTCCCCACTCTGGCTCTGGTGAATTCTCTCACCCTCCCGCGCTTCTGACTGTACCCAGTGCTTGCATAAATAAATAAATAACTCTTCAAAAAAAAAGAGAGAGATGATTTTAGACATTTCAACAAGTAAATTTTTCTGCTTTAAATATTTCCAAGTAACTCATTCTTGAGTTTACTTGTCATAAAAGAAATAGCTTTGAACCAAGGCATTATTTCTACATTGACTCATCAAGTATAATCTTATTACCTCAGATTGAAAGAAAATTTTAATTGTCAAATAACTGCTAAAGATGTCATTTATTTATTTATTTTATTTTTTTTAAATAGAGGCATGCTTTATTTATTTGTTTGCTGGTTTGTTTGTTTGTTTTGTTTATACATGCACTGGGCACAGTCAGAAGCGCGGGAGGGTGAGAGAATTCACCAGAACCAGAGTGGGGAGCAGAGCAGGCAGAAGGACCGAAGTACACTGCTGAGGGGAGCAGCGGGCGGCAGGAGAGGTCTGCGCGCCACGTGGGACCCTCCTCCGGTGGCCGGGGAGCAGCCGGGGATCGAACCGGCGCTGCAGAGGCCGCGGGCAGCTTCGCAACCCAGCGCTCAACCGCTGCGCCACCGGGTAGGCCCAGATGTCATTTATTTTGAATGACCCCCTTCATCTCTTAAATATCGTTTTAATTACAATCTGAGGAATGTTTCTCTTAATAAAAAGTGATGGAGGACAAGAACAGAAAAAAAAACAAACTGAAAAGGAGGTGCTCCACAAGACCAGAAACCTGGCTCACACAAGGAGGTGGGGGTAGAAGAGATTAGCACACAGTTATGGAAACTGAGATCTTTAGGTGCAGACTAAACAGGTAGGAAACTGGTATCCTTAGGCACAGACTAGTATCCTTAGGCATGGATGCCCAGATTACAAAGCATAACTTGCAAGCAGGTATCGGAGGGTGCATCCAAAGGTAAAGATATGGAGACAGCCCATTGTAGAATCTCTGGTTCCTTTCAGATTCTGCATAGTCATCCAAAATTAGCAACCAACTGAGGGCTCACAAGGAGTGACCCCTCCCAAACAGAAGAAGACTATATCAGTTCAGTCTCTGCACAGGCTCGGGGCAGCACTCCTACTGCCCACCTGTGACTACGCAGGTGCCTCATTTCACCAACTCTCTCCTCTGCAGGGCCGCAGCCTTCCTGCCTGCCCGAGACCTGTCAAGGCCGCCCGCCTGCAACCATGCAGGCCTCTCTTAGCAAACCTGTCCCTTCTGGGGCAGCTCTTCCTGCCCGTTTGTGTCTATACAAGTGTCTTTAACTGTTTTAGCCCTTCCCTAATAAACCTGCCCTTTAAATATAACTAGTGTCTCCGTGTCGTGAAGAAACTTGCTGAGGAAACTTGCTGAGAGCTCTGGTGAAACTGTTAGGGGTAAAGGATGTCCTAAAGCTAATTCCATACAGGCTTTGTGGACTCCACCCCCACCCCAGGCCAAAGCCAAAGACACTGGAAACTCCAAATCCCATCACCACCAAAGGGAAAGTAGTTGGGACCTGAGGGTGGGGTTAAGCAGCCAGGTGGATATAAAAGGCAGACACGTGGGCTTTGGGGGTTCCCCGATTTTTGGCTCTCCGCCAGCTCGCAGGGTCCGGCCAGCTCTGAGAGTGACTTTGGGTTTCCAGGTCGGATCAGGTAGTGTTAGGGGGAAGTGATGTCCTGAGTTAATCCTATACAGGCTTTGTGGACTCCACCCCCACTCCAGACTAAAGCCATCAAGACTCTGGGAAAGACAAATCCCATCACCACCAAGGGAGGGTGGCTGGGACCTGAGGGTGGAGTTGGGCAGCCAGGTTGGCTCGCGATCGCTCACCTCCTGGCTTCACCGCTCCTGGCTGGCGACCAGCTCTCAGAGCGCCATTTTTGGGATTCCTAATCGGCGGATCGGGTAGGACTCATTTAAAACTTTGTCTCCCACTTTTCTCCCAGAGCTGTACATTTCCTCATTTCCCCTTCCCTTTGTAAATAAACCTTTTATTAACCTTTCACGTGTGCCTGCAGTAGAGCATTGATAAGTCCTTTTAAGCGCGCGGGTGAGGACCCACAGTCAGGCACCCCGTTTTGTATCGGGGTTGCTCTACAACAGTAGGACGCATTAAAGACTTTATTTCCCTATTTTCTCCCTGAGTTGTACATTTTCCTTATTTCCTTTTTCCTTGTAAATTAACCTTTTGTGTGTCTGTAGTGGAGTATTCATAAGTCCCTTTTAAGCGCGCGGGTGAGGACCCATAGCCAGGAACCCGTTTAATATCGGGGCTGCCCTATAACAAAACCTTTCCCAGAGTGAACCCAAGGACCACACACTCCAAACCCACAGACTCCAAAAACAACAACAAAAATGACAAAAACAAGTATTTCAAAAATAGACCTAAAAATACTTCTTACAACTCATCCCGTACCACAGCCTCCCTATCTCCAACAAACCTCCTTGAATTAAGAAAAAATGGACCCAATAATTCAATATTGTATAATCAACAGTCTATACTTTCGTCTCTTGAATCTAAGATTGTAACAGGGTGGTCCCCAGGAAAGGGGGAAGTTCCAGGTTCCCTGCCCCACCCAAGGGAGGGTGGAGCTGAGCAGGAAGAGGAGAAGCTGCAGAAGAGACTGAGGAAGGAAGCAGGATGGAGCCAGGAGACCTGGAGGAGGCGCATGGAGCCTAGAGACACGTGAAGAAACTGCGCTTGTCTTTCGGTCATGGACTGGGTGACACAGATGTGGGTGAGACCCGTGGGGAGGTGACAATGGCAGCTTTTATCTTGATGTTGATTTTGCTCTTTTCCTTCCGGGCTTGTTTGGTTGTTTCTGACTCTTTTCTGTGGGTCCCCACTGGAAGATGCTTTAGACTTGTGGCAGGCCTTGGGGCCTTGCTCTGGGCCAATCCCATTTGGATGGACTTTTACCCACGAGGGGATGGGTAAATTTGGGTGCTTGATTTAGAAACTAGATTCTTTGCCTTACCTGTATTGTTTCCTAGTTTTATTAAAGTTCCTTTTCATTAAAGTCTCCTATGTTTTGTGTTGATGAAGCGGATGGCAGAACCCATTTAGAATAGGCAGGTTTGCGGGGCTTGGGCTGCCCCTCTCCCTGTCCTATAACAAGATGAGCAAATTTGCTTAAAAGATTTGACAGAACACCCTTGATTCTTTTAAAATTTTCTGATAAGGAAGATCCAATATTGATCATTATGGTAAAATGATTTCTCAAGCAACACTGCTTGGTTTGTATACTCATGGTTGGCAAAAGATCAGCATTTACAATACAGAAATGACAAAACTGTCTCTCTCAGGATCTTGACTACTTTATTTTAAAGTAACACAGGGGCCACTGCCTTAGCAGAACTACTGTACACTAATGAGCAGCAACCAGGAAAATGCTGTGTAGGTTAGATTTAATTTGCAGGAAGAATCGATCCTTTTAAAATGATAAGTTTATTTCAGGTTATGGCACTCTGAGTTCTGATAATAACATATATTTTAGCAGTAATTGCTTTAAAAACAATGACTTGTGATCATTTTACAACTTTATAGCAGCACCCAGTTGATCAGAGACCCAAGAGACATTTGAACAATTTCCCCTAAAACCTAAGAATTTTGTAATCATCAGAGGGACACTGCTGGTTGCTGAGAGACTTGTCTCTAACATGACCACCCCTGATAAACAAATGCCTCATGAATTATGGTTTCTAATTTATGGATATAATTACCATGCAGTTACATTTCTATTTTAACAATATATCTTACCATATACACTATTTACACTCATAATGCATTAGTTATTTAAGTACGTAAGCAAATAAATTTGGGCCAGGGCAATTCTTTCTGCTTCTCAAGAGAGAGAGTAAGAAGGTTCAATTAAAATGCACATAATTACAGTACAGTTGTTTGTAACTGTCTCCAATATGTGGCCTTTTAAAAACTAAAAAGCTAAAAAGGAAGTTCCAAGCAATATGTTAAACAGAACACTTTGTATTGACTGACTTGTATTGTTTACAGCTAAGCTTTGATCACCATTTAATAGAACATGGCTTCAGGCCAGCTATAGAACACCTAAAGACAAACCTTTAAAGACTCAAGTGATGTTTTCTCAAGGAAATCAAACACATAGCTAAAAGGCATCATAAATAAATTTGATCTCTCTTCAGGGGGTGCCCCTGACCAAGCCATAGAAAGTATGTCTTTAATTCAACTCAATTTGAGAGGAAACTAATTAAATCCACTCCCAGATAAAGTTGATTAGTCTGGAAGAAGAGCTTGAAGTTTGGAGACCAGGACTGAAACACTGTGCTGTCAGCCTGGTCCCCACTGTGGGAAAGCTTGGACATAAAACAATTTCATAGCAAAACTCAGCCAAGCCATTGAGAATTCACATTATCCTTTATATCAGAAGATAAGAACTCCCCTGAAGTCCCTACCTAGGTGCACTGCCCCTAAAGCTGCCTAATTATCCCTAACTTGCCCTAGGACTCAATAGTGGTGCCATTCTTCCTGTATCAGTTGTGTTTGGAGATAAAAAATTTAGGGACAGTTTGGTGTATTGATGCCCCTCAAAAGATCTGAGAGCAGATTAGCTTGTTACCAATCTGTCTTGAATGGATACTTTCATAAAATATTATATAGGGCCTCCTTGGTGGCACAGGGGTTAAAAACAGCACTATCAAGCTACTGCCAGCCTCTACAGCAAGAGTTTGATCCCTAGCCCTGGCGGCCAGGGAGCAACCCAAATGGCGCAGCAGACCTCTCCTGTCTAGCCTGCTGCTCTCCTCAGCAGTGTATTTCAGTAGATCTGCCTGTTCTGCTCCCCACTCTCTCTGGTGAATCCTCTCATCCCCTCCCCACCCTTGGCTTACACCCTAGTTATTGTACGCATAAAGAAATAAATCTTTGAAAAATACATTCTATAAAATATGTAAAAACAAAGCACACAATTTATCTCTTACCTTGATATTACTGTATTCAGTAGGTATAAAATTATTC
This sequence comes from Talpa europaea, assembly GCF_964194135.1. Classification (NCBI taxonomy): domain Eukaryota; kingdom Metazoa; phylum Chordata; class Mammalia; order Eulipotyphla; family Talpidae; genus Talpa; species Talpa europaea. Next base: position 95,574,165 of record NC_140069.1, on the reverse strand, counting down.
TTTGAAGTTACTCCAAACATGTCTAAACACTCTCAGTCCTGGACTTATGACCACATTTGATGTGTAACTAGTGTAGAAGATAGACTTTCACTTTAGACAGACTTGCTTAGATTTTACTTGTCACTTATTGTCTGTGTAACTTGAGAAAGCTGTTTGACTAATGATATATAGGAAAATAAAACACATGATCAGCATATATTTCCTAGTCTTACTAGTATCATATACAGGACCCATTTTGTAAATATTAAAATACTGAGCTATCTTTAAATTGTTATGAGGAGTCCCTCTCTAGTTTTCCCCATTTCTGTTTAGATGTAATTTTAGCTTCTCACAAATGCTAATGAAGCCAAAACTTGCTAATAGTGCATCCGAGGAAAGGCCAAAGGCTGAGAATAATGATTTCTGGGTGGGAGATTGTAAAAACAAACTAAGCACAACTATAAGAGCAGCTAAAATGAGCAAATCAAGTTCCCGGATGATGTCTTAGGTGACCTAAGGCTGACTTGAGGATAGGGTAATGAAAAATGATGAATTAAATAAATATTAATGGAATGAATATTGAGAAGAGTAACTTTCTGATTTAACATCAGATTACCCACTGGGTGAGTATGCTATCTCTTGTGCAACACTATTATTATGTTACTATCACAAGTGTCAGGGTACAAAGGAAATCATTCCATACTCCTGTGTGTTCTTTTAGGCTGACAAATAAATAAGTATCATCCAGATTGATAAGAGAAAAATCCATAGAGAAATTTAATAATAATACATATACCTCCTATATACATGGGAGAGACCAAACATGACTGAGTAACTTGCCCAAGTGGCTTTAGATGCCCTCTTAAATAGTTTATCTAGGACAAGAGAAGTTGGGAGAAGAAAAGGGAAGCCAGAGAATTTACTGGGGAAAACAAAGAAACTGATACTGGGCAAAACTGCAGGGAACCAGACTGACACTGGGTGAAATCAAGGAGTGTCCAGTGAACCTGCTGAAGCATAAAACCTATGTTGTCTGTCTAGGATTTGAATCACCCTCGCATAAAGATAAGGTAATCAGACTAGAGTGTGCTCAAATCTGTGAGAGATTTAAAGGGACTAGAGAGAGCAAAAAAGGAGTAGGATGAGAGAAGAATTTCAAAATACAGAATCCTTATTAAACTTCAAAATCACCTATCCTGTCATGGGCACCAGTTCAGCCAAACAAACAAGGTCCATAGCTGAGCAGCCAAGCCCCAAAAGCAAAGCTGCCAGAAGAATGAATCCAAGGAAACTCCTGCCAGGAACCACAAGCCAGGGATCAGGCAGATCCCAGAGAGCTGGGAGAGGAGAGGCAAAATGTACCATACAAGCTGAATCTACCAGAGAGTCAAAATGACAGAGTCCATAGTCTCCTAGTTAAGCCAGATCCAAAGTGCTAGAGTTTCAAAGAGCAAAGACCA